>NC_090925.1:83287905-83590935 GCF_040938575.1 Ambystoma mexicanum
GAAACCTACTAAAAAAACCTACCTAAAAATCAACTATATACAAAAAGTGGAGCAGTGTCCGTCGACTCCAAATCATAATTCGAAAGAAAGGAAACCTAAAACTAAATAACTATATACAAAGGTGGCGGGCTAGTCCAGCAGCTCACTCCGTGGTGTCCCGGGCCAGGGCATCATCGAACTCCTGTTCGATGTCCCGGAGGCGGTCAAGTTCCATGGCCCCGAGGGTCCACAGGGACGACGCTGTGTCCTCCTCCAACCCCCTGCGGATTGCCTCGAGGCACTCGGCCCGCCTCAGGGCCCTCCGCATGGAGTTCTCCGCCCTGACCATTGTGAGCCGCGCCTCTTCCGCCCGCCGCCGCTCCGCACCTATGGCGTGGCCCAACCACTGCCACATGGAAGACACTCTCTGTCCTGGGTCCCCGTGCCCTCCGGCCGATGGCCGCCCCTCCGATGTCGAAAGCCCCAAGCCTTCATGGCTCCCAACATGTTGCTGCTGCTGCTGCTCTGCCTCTGCCCGTGCACTGCCTCCTGCTGCCTGCACATCCTCCGCCGGCTGGGGTGCACTTGTTGATGTGGCCACCCCTGCTGGACCTCCGACTCCCGACTGTGGCAGGGATGCCTCCTCCACCAGCCTGGCCGCACCGTCAGAGGCAGCTCCACAGGGCACCCAGGTGACTGATGGGTGGGAAGATGGCACAGAGGACGACTGGCGCGTAGGGGGTCCAGTTGAGGAGGGGGTCGGAGCAAGCCCCATCAGACGGAGGAATCCGACCTGGGTGACCTGTCCCAGCAGGCTGACGTGGTCAACGAGCCATTCGAGATGACGTGCAGTCTCTCCATGAAAAGACTGCAGGTCACCTCGCATGGCCCGTTGACGCAACGCCACACCAGCCAGGACAGGCTCAACCCGGACCTAGATGGCCACGTCCGCAGGCAGAGGAAGGCCAGTTGACGTCAGCTCATCCCCTGCCTGAAAACAGGTCTGGACGTAGGCATCCCTGCTGGTGCAAGATGATGCAGGGACAGGATCGGGGACAGGATTGCACACAGGCAGCTCCGCGGCCGCCTGTGCTGCCTCCTGTCCCTGGTCCTGCACTGCACCACTAGCACCAGTGGGATCCCCACCTCCAGACCCCGTCTCTGGTGCTTGCGCGGCCCCCTCCTCCACCAAACCCCCCACCAACCTGGATGACTCCGTGCCATCTTCCCCTGTTGGGCCCTGTGGGGTCCCAGCTGCCCCTTCTGCTGCCGAGGAGTCCAACTGCAACCTCCGCCTCTTGGACCTCCCCCCGGCAGCTGCGGCCTGGGACGCGGCACCGGACTCCTCACTCCCCGACGAGATGACAACACGGGAGGGGAGCCGGGCCTTGCGTCTCCGGCTGGCGGTCGGATCCCCGCCGCTGTGCTCCACAGCACCTTCTCCGCCCTCTTCATCAGTTGACGCTGCAGACAGGGAGAAACAAAACACAGGCATCAGGGCACTGTACAATGGACACATACACGCATGACAGTTGCACATGAGTGGCATTGGCAAACCTCAGACATGTCATCACAATCCCCAACACACATGTCATTGCAACTGGCACACATGAGCCATACCACAGCCATTTTGCAACTGCCACCACCATCCCTACACATACAACAGCATCAGCAGCCAAAGGGGAGCCAGACATCACATGCAACACAGGAAGTGCACCACACATGTACACACACCACCACACTTGCATGCATGTCTACACCTCTGCCAAGTGTCGCACTGTTCAGACGGGCATCCATGTCACATCTGCCAATCAGGCTTCCACATACCGCTGTCACATGCATCCATGTAGCATCACTGTTGCACCTTTGACAAATACACACACATGCACATGTACACAGTGCTCATACATGCAGCCGAAAACAACATACATGCCTGACATCACGGACATGTCTACTTACATACACATTCATCCAAACATGTGTGCACGCACAACTGCATTTGCCATGCAAGCCCACACACACAAGCACCATCCATGTCTCACACATTACAGCCCTCGCATGTGTCAGCCCCACGGCCCTGTACACCCCCACCCATACTCGACCCCATACAAACAGATGGGCAACCGGCACAATGGCGAATGATCACCACACGCCCTGCTCACAACCAGGATGCATGTACACTCACCGCTCGACTCCAGACGGGTCTGCTTCTCTAGGACCTGGACGTGGAGCGCTGGGGATATGCGTTCCAGGACCCCCATCTGTTCTTCCGACAAGTGGCCCCGGCGCCCCTTGCCATCCGCTGCCTTCAAGAGGCGCCGGGCCTTGTTCAGGGTCCTGGACCTGAAGTCCTCCCAGCGCTTCCTGACATGTTGTAAGTCCCGGACTGCCAACCTCTCCGCGTTGATGGCAGTCACGATGTCAGTCCAGATCCGAGTCCGTTCTTCCTTGTCGGCGCGGGAACTTCCAAAGAGGGCATCATACTGCCCCAGGACTTGCTCCACCAGGACACCAACTTCGGTGGCACTGAAGCTGGTGCCCCTCTGCCTCTCTGGCCGGGGGTTGTCAGTGGTCACAGATGGTGTATGCCCCGACATGACAACCCCAGAGGCAGGAGTGTGTGGGCAACTGGGTCCTGGGGCTGGGCTATGGAGCGATGGAATTCCAGTCGGGAGTCTTCGGTTCCAGCAGGGGTGGTCACAGCAACAGCACCCCTGGCTGATGTGCAGGCAGCAAATGGCAGTGCACGTGGCCAGCAGGCAGTCAGGCAGCAGCAGATGGCAGGTGGGAGCGTGCTCGGGGCTCTGGGGGGCAGTAGTTCAGCCTTCTGGGCAGGAGCGTGGTCTTCCGTGTGCTTACGCGTGGCCAGCTTGGTACGGAGTGATTTGGCACGTGAAAATCCTGCACGTCAGCGTGAAAACCGAGGAAAGGCCCTTAGCGCGTAAGCGCGTCAGCATGCATACGCAAATTCATTGGACCAAAGGCCCTCAGCGCGTAAGCGCATCTGTGACGTGACCCGCACGGGTGTTTCCCACACACCACGTGATGACAGAGCACACGTGGAAAGACTGCACGTCAGAGTCTCATCGCGTGTAATTGGACAGCACGTCAGAGTCTCATCGCGTGTAATTGGACAGCACGTCAGAGTCTCATCGCGTGTAATTGGACAAAAGTGCGTGTACACGCGATTGGCCTATGTACGTGTATATCAGGTGTGCGCGGACACTTACACACGCAAGTACGTCAGCGCACCTGTATCCCGGTGTGCGCGCCAATTTCCACACGCTATTGTACTGGGCACTGGATTGGAGGGGTGCGCGGGTCACACGCTCGCCTACAACACGCGCAACGCATTAATTTGCACGCTAACAAAATAACTAGCTCAGACCCAGGATGAACATACCGTTCCTAGCAGCAGTGGGCGTGGCCTACCAAAGGAGGAGGAGGAGGATAGTCAGGGACAGAATATTCACACCCAGAACCAGCCTTTTCGGGATGCCTGATGACCAGGTGCATGGGAGGTACAGGTTTCCACCACACATCATACTGGACCTGGTGAGTGAGTGGGAGGACGACCTCACATCACCCACCCTGTGCTGCCAAGCACTCAGCCCCCTGGAGAAGGTCCTCAATGTACTGCACTTCTTAGCCACTGGATCATTTCAGCGGACAAGTGCCATTGTGGGTGGTGTATCACAGGCCATCCAGTCACGCTGCCTACACCAGGTCTTGAACATCATCACTGCACGCCCATCAGTCCGCAGGCACATATACCTGCCCAGAACCCCTGCAGAAAGGCATGCTGCCGCCCTGGATTTCTATGCTGTGGCACGATTCCCCAAAGTGCTAGGTGCCATTGACTGCACCCATGTGGCTCTACGTCCCCCCAGGGCATCTGAGCACATCTATAGGAACCGCAAGCACTGGCATTCCATCAACGTGCAGGTAGTATTTAATGCCAAGGGAATCATCACCTCACTATATGCCAACTATCCTGGGTCAACCCACGACAGCTTCATTTACCGAATGTCCACCCTAAGCCGGGACCTAGAAGCTGGCCGGCATGGCGATACATGGCTGCTTGGTGAGTATGAATGCCACTGCACATGCATGCATGTTAGATACTGTGCAAGGTCACAACCCCACCAATGATACCAATCACCACCTCCACAGGGGACAGTGCCTACCCTCTCAGCCCCCACATGATGACGCCAATTCGGAACCCCACCACGCCACCCCAGGTAAGATATAATGCAGCCCACATTACAACCCGCACATTTGGAGTGCTGAAGTCACGCTTTCGCTCCCTTGACCGTTCTGGCGGGCAGCTGTTGTACGCTCCCCCAGTAGTGTGCAGGATCATAGTGGCAGCATGTGTCCTGCACAACGTTGCAACATGCCGCGGCCTGGCCGTGGACATGGTGGTGCCCCCCATCCCCAACCACATGCACAGCCGCTGCGCATGGGAGGGGAAAGGGCACGGGGGGAGGCAGCCCGTACACAGCTAGTGGCTAATTACTTCACATAGAAATCACACCCCTGTGGAGTGCACACTGCACTGGCACATTCCATCTGACAATCAATGATGACTCAACCTGACACTGATCCTGAATGTCTGGAGAAAGAACCGTGAAAACCATATCAGCCTGAGATTGTTCACCTGGAAGTGTCACAATGTGTGCATCCCTACCCACACTGACACCACCAATGCAGTTTTGTGAAGTTACACATTCAAGCAGCTGAAATGAATACCCACTTGCAAAATGCAACAAGAGGACAGTGCCATGTCAGCCAACCCAACCCCAGCACCGCCACACGACACACCGTGCCATGTCATGCTATTTGCACGTAAACAAAGTAATCCCCACAACATGACACTAGTGTCACAATGTACAGTGTCCCTATTAGAAACTTGCAACACCTGAAATGCTCACAGTAATGCTGGACCAACAACAAACTTGAGCACGTACTACCATTAACATGACATCACTAATGTATAATATTAGTAGTCTCACCACCTGGAAATGCCTGCACTCCCACCACTACCAACTGTGCAGTGTTGGCGCCTGTAGAGTTGTAGGTGCACTGCTGCCAACATGGACCACATCTCCAGACTAGAGGTCCTTGTGTAGACATGAGGAAGGGACCTGCAAATTGGGAGGTAGACACAGAAGATGAGTTACACATCAATGCAACATGCAGTGTACAACACAACAGCAATATGCACTAGGAATGTATACACAGTATTGACTACAGACTGCCCACACAGCTCATGGGAGTCCAACGTCACTGTGTAATTCACTGTCACTTGGGCACACCCTTTGCAAGCCCATGGAAACGGGAAGCAGGAGGGGTGTGTGTGACTCAAACCCAAGCATCTGAACCAAATACATTACAAGCCTGCATGTGCCCAGCCACAATGCAGCGTATGCCCACAGGAACCACGGAAGCCAACAAATCGTCCCAAAAAAATTGGGAATAAAAGAAATAAAAATAGAAATAAAAAAAATAAAAGAAAAAATCAAAAATGGCCATTGAAGGGCCCGGGGGGGGGGGGGGGGGGGTTGTGGAGGCCACCCAGGAGGATGCACACCAGAACCCACCTGCGTGGATCCTGGGAAAAAAAAAACACCTCCATGGGCTCATGGCCCACACGGCTACCCTATTGTGGGAGTATCACTGCTGTCGCTATTGTCACCCTGTGCAGCTGCATCCGGAGGTGGTTGCACTATGGGAGGCAGCCCACGCAAGGCCCTAGTCTGCTCCTCCATGGCTGCAAGCATGCGGTTGTGGTAGGTCTGGTTCTGGAGGATGAGTGTGCGGAGGTCCCCATGCAACAACTCACGGGATGCCCGGACCTCCGCCCTCGTTGCCTGCATCTCAGCTGAGAGCGTACGGGTGAGACGCTCCAGCTGCTGTTCTGTCCTTTGGTGTGTAGAAGCCTCAAGCTCAACAAGAGTCGTCCTGAGGTGAAGGAGCTCCTGCCTCAGGGCTTCCCTGTGGCCCTGGGACTCAATGGAGATGGCCTCCTGCAGAGTCGCCAGTGCCGCCCGCCTGTCCCTGTTGGACCCCAACATGTCCTCCCTGTGTGACTGGCAGATGGTGTCGGTTGCCTGCTCTAGTCGCTCCATCAGCCTTTCAGGGGGGACAATGGAAGTGGCCACCCTATCCATGGCCTGAGCCATCATCTCGGATGATGCTGCCTGTTGGGTTGCCATACCGTAAATGGATTGCTCCCATGCAGTATTGCCAGGTGCCGTACAGCCACCACGTCGGCGGGCACCACACCTGTCTGGGGCAAGTCGAACTGCGCCTTGCTGTGCCGACACTGCCTGAGGCTGCAGGACTGCATTCCCCCTCTGATCTGCTGGCCCAGGAACAGGATCAGATGTTGCGGAGTGTGACCCTGCATCCGTAACCACCAAAGGCGTAGCTGCCAACACTGACATCCCCATTGAGGGTTCTGACCCTGGTGCAGGTGGGTGAGACAGAACAGAATCCCTCCCTGGAACACTCACCTGCGACGGCACGTAGGTCTCATCCGAATCAACACCTGAGTACAGCTCGGGGGAGGTGCAGCCAGAGACACCCCTTGAGAGCAGGACCTGCAGCACTTGTGGGTTCTCACCCACCACCACACCACGTCCCTCACTGGTGGTTGGTTGCCCCTCGGGCCCCTCCTGGGTCAGCACCATCTCCACAACCCCAGCAGTATCAGGTGCGTCTTCCCCTGCAAAGACATGAAAACAAAGAAATGGAAACAGGCATTAGCACCATGGCACACAATGAGGGCTGAGAAGCAAGAGAAACAGTACTTGTTTGACACATGTCCCACATGACTAAAACCCTCCCATGCATGCACCCTCACTGCGTATGAAGGGCAGGCAAATGGCACACACTGATGACACCAAGATTGAAGATGAACACATTTTCTGCATGCTGCCTGGCAGTGGCATCACACATTGGCCTGTGATTGGCAGGTGAAACACACATGCCATCACACAGATGGCATGTACCATTGATATTTAGTGAACACTGGATGGAGAGGAGGGCAGCACCTATGCATACTGTCCAGTTCCTGCATGTAATAGCTTTTCTGATTCTAACAGGTCAGATTCTTCACCTGGAGCTGCCAGTCCGAAATGGTGCAATTGCACAGGGACATGTTTGAACAAATGATATCCAGGTAACAAAGTCACTCAACTTTACCATAGCCATGTCAGACATGTGACTAGAGGACTGCGACATGCCTAGTAAAAGTGGTGGAATGGAAAATATCTGACTAAATGAACAGTGCTAAATTTTGCAACAATGTTGTGGCAAGGTGACACTTCAAGGGCAACTGGCGTGCAGTTGGACTACATGTCTACTGTTGGCAGAAGGGATACAGCTATGGCCAAATGCAGCTGCGCAGGATGTATTGCATGAAGCACATGGATGACCCATACGACTCAGGCGCACACACTCTCACCTGGCACACAAACAGAAGCCCTCACACACACCATGCACATGGATGACACACACATGCATGTGCACTCACCGGACAATGCCTCGTAATCAGGGAGATCTCCCACGCCTTGGTTCTGTTCCTCCGTGACGTAGGTCCCAGCGACTGACTCATGTGGAGTGAGTTCCATGTCTACTACTGGAGACCCACCTCCAGTCACTAGAGGTGCGGCATGACTTGAGGCCAGCTTACTCTTTGCCCTGCGCTTTAGGTCATTCCAGCGATTATAGCAATCATTGGCTGTGCGCCTCACGATTCCAAGGGCACTTACGATGTCCGCAACGGTCTGCCAGTGTGCCTGGCGTTGTGCAGGTGTGGTCTTGGATCCTGCAACAATGACCATCTCGTTGTCATGTGCGGACACATACTCGACAAGTGCATTCAGTTCGTCATCCGTGTAGCTGGGCTTCCTGGACGGGCCGGACTGTGTAGCCGTGTCTGGGGCATCAGCCTGTGCCGGACGAGCACTCTTCCTCTTCCGCTTGGAAGGTGGTGGTGATCCTGAGTGTCCTGCGCCGCTCTGGACACTAGGGGCAGGAGCCCTGGTGGACTCTGTATCAGGAGTGTGGAATTGCACACTCAGCATGGGAGTTGGTGCAGGCATTGGCTCTAGTGTGATGGTGTCAGGGGGAATATCAGCAGCATGGACTAGGACCGACACTGTCCTGGCTGGGTGTGTGAGGGCTGTGGTGGATGGAGCCGCAGCTGCCCCTGCAGCCTCTCCGCCCTGCCTACTTGGTGCAGCAGATGACCTTGCTGCCCCAGATGCACGTGGCATGGTGACATCAACGTGCACCAGCGCACGTGTCATAGGCCTGCTGACCTGGAAGTCAGCCATGGAGTCAGCCAGGTCTGGTGCCACAATGGGCTGGTCCAACAAGGGCTGAGCATGGATGGTGTCAGCCACATCAGCCTCAACGGGAGGGGGGGATTATGGGTGCCCTTGACTGGTCCCCCACACATGGGGGGACAGGCTCACCCTGCAAGTAACTACCACGTCCCCTACCGGATCCACCACGGCCACCACTTGTGGCTCTTCCACCTTTGCCACCCTTACGGAATCCTCGCCTCCCAACCATGGCACTGATGTTGATGTGCGTATGGGAGTGGCTGTCAAATATTGTCCTGGGCAATTGGGGGCCAAAGGGGTTGGGTACCAGATGGTAATTGTACCCTAGTGCTCTTGCAAGGCTGATTGTAACCCCTGGGGAAAGATGACGGGTCACGCTACGCACAGGAGCCCCAAAAAAGGGAGATGACGTGCACGCAACCCCTCCTAGACCACGTGTGCAGAAAGAAAAACCTGCACTACGCTGTGGCACCCAGTAACACAAGAATGAACGTATGCGTGTCACACGCAGCCTAGAATGACCTCTGAAGGGGTAGGCTACACACGGGGCAAGCACAGATGTTAGATACGTGCGTGACTCACCGTCTGCCAGGTAAAAGAGCGAGAAAAAGGAGCGCGTTTGGTTGGCAACACCCCCGCCAAAAGAAGATTTTACGCTGAGACAGGACAACAGTAGAAGGGAACACTGTTTGAGGGAACAGGCCCAGGTAAAGCAGTAAAAGAGAAAAAAGAGAAAAATCTGTCAGAGGTAACAGGGAATACGAACTTGAAACGCTGTGAAGTAAATCGCGTGTGAACCGACAAGAAGTACAGAATTCACCCACTCGCTCTCCACGAAAAGCACGTACAAGGAAATGGTGTTCTACGCGTACCTTTTATACAGGCCCACACGTCCAACGTCACTTACGCGGCGTGTACGCGCTAGGGCGATTTACACCAATTACACGCTTTGTGACTTATGCGTGTACGGCCATTTCCACCAATTACACGCTTTGTGACTTCTGCGTGTACGCCCATTTCCACCAATTACACGCTTTGTCACTTCTGCGTGTACGGCCATTTCCACCAATCACACGCAATGAGACTCTGACGTGCAGTCTTTCCACGTGTGCTCTGTCATCACGTGCTGTGTGGGAAACACCCGTGCGGGTCACGTCACAGACGCGCTTACGCGCTGAGGGCTTTGGTCCAATAGAATCGCGTATGCGTGCTGACGCGCTTACGCGCTAAGGGCCTTTCCTCGGTTTTCACGCTGACGTGCAGGATTTTCACGTGCCAAATCACTCCGTACCAAGCTGGCCACGCGTAAGCACACGGAAGACCACGCTCCTGCCCAGAAGGCCGAACTACTGCCCCCAGAGCCCCGAGCACGCTCCCACCTGCTATCTGCTGCTGCCTGACTGCCTGCTGCCCACGTGCACTGCCATTTGCTGCCTGCACATCAGCCAGGGGTGCTGTTGCTGTGACCACCCCTGCTGGAACCGAAGACTCCCGACTGGAATTCCATCGCTCCACAGCCCAGCCCCAGGACCCAGTTGCCCACCCACTCCTGCCTCTGGGGTTGTCATGTCGGGGCAAACACCATCTGTGACCACTGACAACCCCCGGCCAGAGAGGCAGAGGGGCACCAGCTTCAGTGCCACCGAAGTTGGTGTCCTGGTGGAGCAAGTCCTGGGGCAGTATGATGCCCTCTTTGGAAGTTCGCGCGCCGACAAGGAAGGACGGATTCGGATCTGGACTGACATCGTGACTGCCATCAACGCGGAGGGGGTGGCAGTCCGGGACTTACAACATGTCAGGAAGCGCTGGGATGACTTCAGGTCCAGGACCCTGAACAAGGCCCGGCGCCTCTTGAAGGCAGCGGATGCCAAGGGGCGCCGGGGCCACTTGTCGGAAGAAGAGATGGGGGTCCTGGAACGCATATCCCCAGCGCTCCACGTCCAGGTCCTAGAGAAGCAGACCCGTCTGGAGTCGAGCGGTGAGTGTACATGCATCCTGGTTGTGAGCAGTGCGTGTGGTGATCATTCGCCATTGTGCCGGTTGCACATCTGTTTGTATGGGGTCGAGTATGGGTGGGGGTGTACAGGGCCGTGGGGCTGACACATGCGAGGGCTGTAATGTGTGAGACATGGATGGTGCTTGTGTGTGTGTGCTTGCATGGCAAATGCAGTTGTGCGTGCACACATGTTTGGATGAATGTGTATGTAAGTAGACATGTCCGTGATGTCAGGCATGTATGTTGTTTTCGGCTGCATGTATGAGCACTGTGTACATGTGCATGTGTGTGTATTTGACAAGGGTGCAACAGTGATGCAACATGGATGCATGTGACAGCGGTATGTGGAAGCCTGATTGGCAGATGTGACATGGATGCCCGTCTGAACAGTGCAACACTTGGCAGAGGTGTAGACATGCATGCAAGTGTGTTGGTGTGTGTACATGTGTGGTGCACTTCCTGTGTTGCATGTGATGTCTGGCTCCCCTTTGGCTGCTGATGCTGTTGTATGTGTAGGGATGGTGCTGGCAGTTGCGATAGGGCTGTGGTATGGCTCATGTGTGCCAGTTGCAATGACATGTGTGTTGGGGATTGTGATGACATGTCTGAGGTTTGCCAATGCCACTCATGTGCAACTGTCATGCGTGTATGTGTCCATTGTACAGAGCCCTGATGCCTGTGTTTTGTTTCTCCCTGTCTGCAGCGTCAACCGATGAAGAGGGCGGAGAAGGTGCTGTGGAGCACAGCGGCGGGGATCCGACCGCCAGCCGGAGACGCAAGGCCCGGCTCCCCTCCCGTGTTGTCATCTTGTCGGGGAGTGAGGAGTCCGGTGCCGCGTCCCAGGCCGCAGCTGCCGGGGGGAGGTCCAAGAGGCGGAGGTTGCAGTTGGACTCCTCGGCAGCAGAAGGGGCAGCTGGGACCCCACAGGGCCCAACAGCGGAAGATGGCACGGAGTCATCCAGGTTGGTGGGGGGTTTGGTGGAGGAGGGGGCCGCGCAAGCACCAGAGACAGGGTCTGGAGGTGGGGATCAAACTGGTGCTAGTGATGCAGTGCAGGACCAGGGACAGGAGGCAGCACAGGCGGAGGTGCCTGTGTGCAATCCTGTCCCCGATCCTGTCCCTGCATCATCTTGCACCAGCAGGGATGCCTACGTCCAGACCCGTTTTCAGGCAGGGGATGAGCTGATGTCAACTGGCCTTCCTCTGCCTGCGGACGTGGCCATCCAGGTCCGGGTTGAGCCTGTCCTGGCTGGTGTGGCGTTGCGTCAACGGGCCATGCGAGGTGACCTGCAGTCTTTTCATGGAGAGACTGCACGTCATCTCGAATGGCTCGTTGACCACGTCAGCCTGCTGGGACAGGTCACCCAGGCCGGATTCCGCGGTCTGATGGGGCTTGCTCCGACCCCTTCCTCAACTGGACCCCCTACGCGCCAGTCGTCCTCTGTGCCATCTTCCCACCCATCAGTCACCTGGGTGCCCTGTGGAGCTGCCTCTGACGGTGCGGCCAGGCTGGTGGAGGAGGCATCCCTGCCACAGTCGGGAGTCGGAGGTCCAGCAGGGGTGGCCACATCAACAAGTGCACCCCAGCCGGCGGAGGAGGTGCAGGCAGCAGGCGGCAGTGCACGGGCAGAGGCAGAGCAGCAGCAGCAGCAACATGGTGGGAGACATGAAGGCTCGGGGCTTTCGACATCGGAGGGGCAGGCATTGGCCGGAGGGCAGGGGGACCCAGGACAGAGAGTGTCCTCCGTGTGGCAGCGGTTGGGCCATGCCATAGGTGCGGAGCGGCGGCGGGCAGAAGAGGCGCGGCTCACAATGGTCAGGGCGGAGAACTCCATGCGGAGGGCCCTGAGGCGGGCCGAGTGCCTCGAGGCAATCCGCAGGGGGTTGGTGGAGGACACAGCGTCGTCCCTGCGGACCCTCGGGGCCATGGAACTGGACCGCCTCCGGGACATCGAACAGGAGTTCGATGATGCCCTGCCCCGGGACACCACAGAGTGAGCCGCTGGACTTGCCCGTCGCCTTTGTATATAGTTCTTTAGTTTTAGGTTTCCTTTCGTTCTTATTATGATTTGGAGTCGACGGACACTGCTCCACTTTTTGTATATAGTTGATATTTAGGTAGGTTTTTTAGGAGGTTTCCTTAGTTCAGTTGGGCTCATGGACCCTTGTTATTTTTGTGCATAGTTCTTTGTTGCATGGAGAATTTTTTACATTTCACTTTGGACAAAATTTTTTAGGATTTGGATTTCAAGTTTCGTGTTTTTATGCGGACATGCAGCTTATTTTTTCACATTTACATTGTAGTTAGTTTTCTTTCTTTAGCATTCTTTCTTTTTTTCAATACAATTTTGTTGCCATAGTTCACTGTGTGGTATCATCTCATTGGTTTCATGCATGTCATGTTGTGTGTTTTCCCATTCAATTGCAAAAAATGTGTGTGACGGACATGGGTTCATTAGCTTCATGAACATTGGGGGTGTAACATGTGATTTCCATTTCCATGTGGGTGAATGGGTCACTTGGTAGGGCTTTTTGGCTGTGGAGGCTGACCATTACGCACATGATTGGGGATTGTGAGGACCTGGTGGGGGCTGCACATGGTGGCAGGGGGGTGGGGGTGGTGGGAGACATGAGTGGGGGCCTGGTGGAGGGTGACCCTGCACTGCCGGGGGGTGGGGGTGGTGGGAGACATGAGTGGGGGCCTGGTGGGGGCTGCCCATGGTGGCAGGGGGGTGGGGGTGCAGGGGGACATGAGTGGGGGCCTGGTGGAGGCTGCCCATGGTGGCTGAGGGGTGGGGGTGGTGGGAGACATGAGTGTGGGCATGGTGGAGGGTGACCCTGGATGCTGGGGGGTGGGGATGCAGGGGGACATGAGTGGGGGCCTGGTGGAAGCTGCCCCTGCACTGCTGGGGGGTGGGGGTGGTGGGAGACATGCATTGTTGATCAGTAGTGCAAGGTGACATGTGGGTTGGCTGGAGGGCATGCCCATGGTGAATGGGCTGCCTGCGGGACATGGGCAGGGGTGCAGGGTAGTCCCCCGTGGTGTGGGCTGCCTGCAGGGGCAGTGGAGGTTGTGGAGCATACACCTGGGAGGACCCACACGGCCAATTCACGTGTAGTACTCCCCAGAACCCCTGAAATACACATTCCCTGCTGGTATCGCGTGTGGAACTTCCCGCGCACCCCTGAAATACACGTACCCTGCTCGCACTGGGACTATCGCGTGTGGAACTTCCCGCGCACCCCTGAAATACACGTACCCTGCTTGCACTGGGACTATCGCGTGTGGAACTTCCTGCGCACCCCTGAAATACACGTACCCTGCTCGCACTGGGACAATCGCGTGTGCAACTTCACGCGAACCCCTGTAATACACGTAGCACGCTCCCCCAGGCCCGATCGCGTGAGAAAGTTCACGCTAACCCCTGAAATACACGTAGCCCGCTCCCCCAGGCCCGATCGCGTGAGAAAGTTCACGCAAACCCCTGCAATACACGTAGCCCGCTCCCCCAGGCCCGATCGCGTGAGGAAGTTCACACGAACCCCTGTAATACACATAGCCCGCTCCCCCAGGCCCGATCGCGTGAAAAAATTCACGCGAACCCCTGAAATACACGTAGCCCGCTCGCCCAGGCCCGATCGCGTGAGAAAGTTCACGCGAACCCCTGAAATACACGTAGCCCGCTCCACCAGGCCTGATCGCGTGAGGAAGTTCACGCGAACCCCTGTAATACACATAGCCCGCTCCCCCAGGCCCGATTGCGTGAAAAAATTCACGCAAACCCCTGAAATACACGTAGCCCGCTCCCCCAGGCCCGATCGCATGAGAAAGTTCATGCAAACCCCTGTAATACACGTAGCACGCTCCCCCAGGCCCGATCGCGTGAGAAACTTCACGCGAACCCCTGAAATACACGTACCCTGCTGAAATCGCTGGTGGAACTTCCCGCGTACCCCTGAAATTCACATACCTTGCTCGCACTGGGCCAATCGCGTGTGGAACTTCCCGCGCACCCCTGAAATACACATTCCCCGCTTGGCGTTTGCTGTTTGCCAGCCCGGTGAACTGGTCCAGGGTTAGCGCAGCCCTTTGCGATGATTTAGCGATTTTGATGGCTTTTCCTTGCGCGAGGGCGTTCTTCGGGGCGTTACTGGCGCTGCTGCAGGGTCGCTGCGATTCTCTGCGCCACGGCTGGTTTGGGAGCCTAAAATCCATGAATACGCTGTGCGCGGAAATCGTTTTTAGCGCACGTGCCTGGCGCAGACAATCGCACGCGGACACTCTGCGCCAGCCGCTTGCGACACTTTTCTGCGAAATTCTATGAATTACCCTCATGGTTTCCAAAGTTGTACTCCTGTTTGGGTAGTATGTGCATAGTAAATTGTTTTTCAAAATGTCTTGGCTGTTGGAATCATGTTTGGCTATTGTTTCTATGTCCTCATATGATTTAAGAATTGTTTTTCTAGATGTAGCATGACCACGACTTAGCCATACTATATTGCCAGATTTTCCATACAAGGCAGTACCGGTTAAGCGGAAGCAGCCACATTCTCTATGAGAGAGCATTTTTATGCCTAAACTGTACAATTTCTGTGATAGTGTTTTGTCATTTGATATGTCATCCCAGAGGTCTCGAAGTTCTGTTTTCTCTGCTTTGGTTAAATAGGCTGTGACATATTGTGGAACTGCAGTGGAATTGTCTGCAGTGGACTGCACAGCTATGTTTGCATTCCATAGTAGGGCAATGATTGCATTGTAATCATTGATGTATTTTGATTGTTCTGTTCTTTTTATGTAATATGTGTTCTTAGGTGATTTAAGTCTGACTGAAGACATGAAGTTATTTACTTGACCTGTTGTTGAAACTGGTCTAGGGAAACCAAAGCAGCATTTGGTGTAGTATTTCCCTTTATTTTACATTTGTGTCTACAATATTTCCCACATTTGTGTCTTTGAAATTGTAAAATGTCTGCATGAAGGTCACTTTGTGTTGTTTGTGAAGGGATTTCACAAGTGACATATTTTTGGATTAACTGTAAAACAGTGGCATCACTGTCCTGACCAAATTTAGGAGCATCGTTAATCTATAATAGCATGTGGATGTGTGGTGCTCCCTAGGCTTGGTATTCTTTTTGCCAAAAGAAGTGTTGGACTTTTCTGAGGGGAGGAGGGGAGAAACAGTCTTATTACAAATAAAGTGTAGCATAGCATTGAAGCGATGATGGAAATATCTTGATACAGTTACAGGATCTAGAGAGCAGAGTTCTCTTGGTGTTTTTATATCTATGTTTGTTTATTTTTGTTTGCCTTGCATAGGAAATCATGTAAATCTTCTCATGCATATTCTGCACAATTTAATGTTAAAAACCAAGTGGGTGGTCCAAGGTTTCTTATCATACAGTGTACATCTCTGTGAAGTTGGAACCAGTATTCTTTTGTACCACACATGTTTGCTAAAATATTTGTGATACTTGACTGTAAAACCTCATCTTTTTTTTGCACTTTTTGTAATATTTGCACAGCTGACATATTTTAAAAATGGGTACCTGATTTTAATGTGTGTGCAACTCCGTAGCGAGTTGCTAGTTCATTTTCAAAGCGAAGGTTTTGTCTGAATCTGGGGTCGTCAGAATACATTCGTAGAGAGCGATATTCTGATGCTTTTATCTGTGAGGGTCTAACATCGTACCTCCGTCCTTTTCTAGTAGGAAAGAGTAGCGGAAAGGCCTGTGCTTCTATACTTTTTCCCCATATGCTGATTGGAGATCTTTTGGCTTGTCAGATTTGGTATGTTTCCAGTGCATCATCTATAGTTTAAAGGATGAATTGTATAATAGTAAAATGGTCTAAAATATTGTATTTTATGGTAGGATTTAGAAGTTAAAATTGACCAGTTTCTGGTGGCTCTTGAATTATTTTTATGGTTTCTCTCAGGTTTTCTTCAATATTTATTTGTAGTATTCATTGTTGTTTTTTAGATATTGCAGGGCTTGTCTAACTTTATGTAAGTCCACGAGTTGTTGCCAGTTTCTTTTTGTCTTTTGTAGGTATGCCATTTACTAGGACAATTAAAGATTGATCTATTGGCGATTACACCCAAAGAGTGTGCACATGTTCTGTGTTATCTAATGGTAAATAAACTACTTTGGCAAAAATGCCTTTGACTAGTTCAGAGGGAGGTAATTTTGTTGTTTTTGGTTGGAGACGTATTATTGCTTGAAATGGGTGCACTGTTTGAATTATGATGCTCTCATATAAATTTAGTTGTTGCAGGAGTTTTGGTACTGGAAATAATTCCAAGTTATTTGTGATAGTACTTGAAGGGGTTTGGTTGTTGTCAAGTTTTGAAGTGTAGTAATTTCAAAGCATTAAGGGGTCAGTAATGTTGTATTTGTTTTCTGCTATGAGGTAGAGAGGTAATTGGAACCATTTTGAATCTTCAGTGTCTTCTATTTTGTACGTTATGTCTAGAGTGTTTGTGGTACTTTTATAAGAAGTCCTGCGGCAACACACACACATGGTTTGGTACTTCTGCTGAGGTACCTGCAGTCTGTGTTCATGCATGTGGATGTGCATTCATTTTTATGGTGGACAAAGGTGCGACTAAATCATGCATTAGTGAGGGAGGATTCCCTTTGTCAGGTGATGTAATGATATACAGGGCTTTTCTGGGGAAATTCAATTGGTTCACCTTTTAAGGTAGGGGGAAGAGAGGTATGGGCCCCCTTGTTGTACTCTACTGCGACCCAATCAATTTGTTGGGAAGGGACATTCCGAGTAAGCTCAACATGACCATTTTGGTCACCAAAAGGGGTGTGGTCTGTTCAACGCTCAGTATGTGTATTGTGAGGGTGATGTTGACCTTAGAAACATAAGCCATAGAATTCACAATGAAAGGAATACCAGTGGCCCCTGATTTGTTCAAATACAGTATCACAATCCTCCTTACCGCAGTGCTACAGGTGGCTATCAAATATTGGTGAGTACCTTCTGAATTTTTGTTCAGGCCTGCCCAACCTCAAGAAGTAATTGTGGGAACTATGATTATGCTTGCCACAGAAGGAGTTCTAGTGTCAAATGACAGGATTGTGTTAATAGCAGCTGATTCTGATAATGGGGAGTGGCACACTTTTTGTTCATTCATATTAACATACCAATGAAAGATGTTTCAGATAAGGACCTTTCTGAGAATAAAGATAAAAGGGGGAGATAATATTTGTGAGATAATGATACAATATAGGCATGCAGCCTGTTCAATGTAACTAGTAGGGAATTCCCCTCCTTTGCTTCAGAAGATTTGTCTCAGGCACCTGACAAGTTGTGGATGAACGGTTGTTCATTCCGTCCGACCGCAGTGAAAGAGTTTGAAATCTTTCTCCAAACCAAGGGCTTGTCCTTCTCTACTCCTATAAATAACGTTTCTGCTAACCAACTTCATTTTGAACTCTTGGCAAAGAGATAACCGCAAACTACCCTGAACTGTGTGCTCCTGAGAAAAGACTGTGGCCCATTAACATTGGCCCTTGCCTATTGATTTGAATCCTCAATGTAGAAAACCTTTTCTAGATTGCCCTGCCTATTACTTGTAGGTGCTGCTTGATTTTATATACCCTTGTCTTTCCCTCCCTTTTTAAATTTCTGTAGTGCCATTTTTCTCACACTTCATTTTGAGCTCAACTTGTCCAGAATTGATTGGGTGGTCTAGGTTATTTAGAGTGTGATTTGTCTGCTGCTTTACTTAGTGAACTGTTTGATAACTGATGGTGTAAATAAATGTATATTCTTTTACTCAGAAACCTTGAGTCAGTGTTTGTTTGAACCATAGTAATTACTGCCCTTTGTGTAACTTCTGATACTGCTCACTTTACTATTGAGATAAGTCTGGCTGCTCAGCCATCTCTACCACTTAACTGTTGGTACAGGCTTGTACCAAAGGTGGAATTGTACTTGCACTTTTAGTCTTAATTGTGGGTGGTTTTCCCAAAGGCTACTGCATATTATGCTGCACAACAGCCCCCTCGCATTGATGAAGTACTGGCAGAATTCCCCTTGGTTCCAAACCCTGCTACAATACTGTGTAATATACTTGTTAAGGCAACCCATTTTACTGTGGTGGATTTGAAGAATGCCTTTTTCTCAATGCCCTTACATCAAACCTCACAATATCTCACAGCGTTTACGTTTTCCGGGAGCCAATTTCAACTTACTAGGCTTCCTCAAGTCTACTGTGAGTCCCCTAGCATCTTTGACAGGGTTCTGTTGGTGGGCAGTACTACCGAACTACAGTGCAGGGAGTACTCCATTGCCTTGTTGTTAGCTGACAAAGGATACAAGGTGGACAGAGCAAAGTTGCAATACTGCCATTAAGAGGTACTATATTTAGGTCAATTGATTTCAGTGAACCGTAAAAGAAACAACTCCACAATGCACAGCAGCAGTGTGCTCTACCCCTCAGCCAGTGATGGTTACCTTTATGCATACATTTCTTGGTCTGTGTAACTACTCTAGAACATGGTTCTTTGACTATATGTCATATACTCAACCATTTCTAAAGGCCCTTAAAAAGCACAACGGATGAAAAATGCTATTATTTGGACTGATGAGATGGTTTACTAGTTTTCAGGAGCTGAACAATTCTATCTCCACTGCTCCTGTACTGGCAACTCTGGACTACACAAAATAGATACATTTTTTTCACACTCCAATGGCCAGATGATGACAGCAGTTTTTAACACAACACAGTACTATGGATCACAAACACTTGGCATATTACAGTGGCAGGCTGGCCCAAATCTACATTGACTACACATTGACTACATTGACTACACAAAGGCCTTCTGCATATGAAGTGTTTCTTGCAAGCCTGTCCAATCATATTGGAATTAATAGCTCTTATTGAAGCACTTGAGGCAGTGAAATGGTGCTGAGTTACAATTTATTCTGATTTGGCTTATGCTACGGCCACTGCTCATTTAGGGTTATCAAGCTGGATGAGAAGAGGATTTCATAGACCAGATGGGTCCCCAGTGCAGAATACATCCCTTTTGGATCAGTTATTCATGCCCTTTCACAACCCACACTTGCTGCAGTCATCAAGTGTGCCGCCCAGACAAGTGGTGGAGATTTTGTCTCCCTCAGGAATGAAGCAGCAGACACAGCAGCAGAGCTAGGCACGTTCTTGCCAGTACCAGATATTCCTGAGCATCCAGCATTTGAAAAAAATGCACTTCATGTCACTGAAATAATTGAAATACAAGGTCAGGTACTGCAAAGTGAGAAGTTGTTGTGGCAGAGAAGAGGTTGTGCCCAGGCCCCAATTGATTTAATGTGGCTACAGACTAGTACGGGAAAGGTGGTGATGCCCCAACATTTGGCTTTAGTTGCGTTTGATCAAATTCATTCGTAATTTACTCAGTTGACAAAGTGTATTAAATACCTTTCTCAACAGATTGCTCCACGCCAAACGGGAGAGGGTGGGCATAGCACTCCACCAGAATCTGCAGCTTGCCTCCATTACAACTGTTTCATGTTGACAGGGTTTTTGAAAAGAACTTTGTATGCAGTTGGAGTGAGCCTCGTTATAACAGACCTTGCACCGTTGTGTATGCGACTCGGCTTGCTGTCAAAGCGAAAGAATAATGGTATTCGGTGCATTTGTCTGATGTTAGGAAGACACCACAAACATTGCCTCTGACATCACATTTTTTATCAGCGTGTTTTTAATCTGATGCTCCTTTTCATGAGAAGAGAATATGTGCAGCATTTCTTTTTAAAGAAATATCTTTCATAATTGTGAATGTTGTATTGGTATTTAGTTTGTGCACATTTGAAATTACTTTTTCTAACATGTATTTGCGATTTTCTGCTTTTTTCGTTGGTACTAAGGTTACATGGCTTAGGATGTTTTGTAAAAGAATGTTTTTGCCTCTTTTGTGTGGATTTTTCTTTGGTTTATTTTTCTATTTATCTAGTGCATTTATATGGTTAGGTCATTAATGGGGTGGAGGCGTAAAGTAAGGGTATGTGCAAATGACACATTTTATGATGCTTCAACACCAAGTGATGATTATATGACCACGGAAGTGAATTTTAAATGGATGAGAGTACAAGACACAATGATATGGAACTTAAAGTTATGGGTTAAACGGGGTCTAGAAGATTAAAACAAATACGATCAGTACAAAGGTACTGTAGTATTTGATACAATGTCTGATGTGCACCACCCAGAATTTAGTAACATGTTTTTCATTCATATGAACTCAGCAGGGAAACGGGGATTAAGAATTGTTAGGTCTTCTCCCTCATCCCCACTTGTCCGGAGCACCCAAAATGCTAGTGCCCCAGGAAATATTGCCCTTCGAAGCCCAGAGTTAGGTGCATTTAGCACTGTGTCGGGTTTGCAGACTGTTCCGGGGTCGCAAGGTACAAGTTGTACTAATGGACAAAGATGGAAAAAAGTTGTGCCGAAGACGACAGTGCTCTGCAAATCAAGCCACAGGCCATGTTAACATTGGATGAAGTGTTGATTGTGTCGAACAGATGGGAGAAGTCAGTGATGCACTGTGCGGCATGGTGTTTGGCATGGTTGCAAAAAGAAGTTATATGGAACATAAACAAGAACTGTTTTACAACATGGACTGTATGGATCCCAAAGTTAAATGGATTGAACCACGTGAAACCCCAGTAGAAATTCAAGTTCAATCAGCAGATAAATATCAGTTCTCTTTTCGAGGGCATGGTACTGTTCCTGAGGGCACTAATATGAAGTGCAACATGACAATGTACATTCCAGATCTTGCAAAAGGAACAACAGCTCTCATGGATCTATACTGGTAGTGCGGTCAACAGTCGTATCTGCATCTTCCGTCTTCCTGGCGAGGCACATGTGCAATAACAGTATTGCACTCAGCTATCCTTGTGATGCCTGAAGCTCATCTGACTGTAGCATCTAAGCATGGTTTACTGCAAAGTGTCCCACCTTCCATCCCATCCCCCAGCATGAGGAAGAAGAAGCGGGTGGTGAAGGTGCAAAGGAAAGGATCAAATTATCTGTCACAAGATTCATCCAATTTGCTGAAAGCAATTCCAGACAAATACCGGCTGTACACCAAGACAGAGGTGTTCTTTGCCTCTCTTCTGATGCTAGGGGTCCAGGCCACAGCCAACTCAAAATCACTGCAACTAGTTTGATGGGAAGTGATCCAGTTGGTGAATGACAACGAACAAGGCTTAAATGCGAATTGAGAGCGATCCGGTTGATGACACTCCAAAACCGGTACGTCCTAGATCTTTTGACAATGATGAAAGGGGGCATGTGCAAAAAGAGAGGGTTATCTTGCTGCACGTAAATCTCCCAAATGATGCAGAGAACGGGTCATTAATGCACATCAGATGGCCCTGCACAAGTTAAAGACTGGCATGGAAAGTGAAGCAGATCTGCAGCCTGAAGTTTTGTTCGACATGTTGTTCTCATGGGTGACATCCTTGCTTGGGGCAATGGTGAAGATATTGGTTCTGACCGTGGTGCTCCTACTGGTGTTGTTCTGCATGCGACAGATGATGCTCCAATGTTGTTCAAAGTATATCCCGAACAGTGCAATGATAATGGTTACTATCGTGGCAGGAATGGCTCTCCCAGGTACAAAGGATGGGCAGGCTGAAACTGAGGACCCAAATAAGCCACCTATGGTCACGATTGAAAAGCTCATATACCCCCCCAGGGACAATAACCTTACTTCCACCCAACCCAGAAAACTCACTGAACACTGGGTTGACTTAGCGGGTGATGGGGATTGCATATATCTCACGTGCACCCCAGAGAAATATGCGAGGGAAGGGGGCAGTGTGCGTCATGATATGTCATTTATAACGCACCAGTACACAAGTGTTTCTAGGCGCAACAAGACAATGGAGGGTAGACAGAGTGAGCAGAGGACAAATGATCTTACTAGGCCTTGCGCCATTCAGATCTTGCAAGTGCAACAATTCCAGTGCAGGGGGAAGAGTGAGGGGGAAGTGCCAGGGAGAGGGAAGGGGGAACAGCAATCAGGGCAGCATTGTTCTGAGTAAGTGCAGCAAGGGCAGCATTGCTCTGGGTAAGTGCAAGGAGGCAGGGGGCTGTAAAGGATTATAGTGGCAGTCCCTAAATTTGCAGTAGGCCATGAGGCAGAGCAGAGAAGATTGATCATCGAGGAGCCAGGCTCCCAGTTAGACTCTGAGGGTAGCCAAGCAACCAGTCAGCAAAGCAAACAGGTAGGTCAGTAGGGGAGGGAGAGAGACAACTCAAAGGAGAAAAGGAAGGCCTTGAGCTGGTTCCCACACTTCAGGTGGTCCAGCTCAAGTTTTAGAGAGGCAGGGATGCTATTCCAGAGGGAGGCACCTGCAGAGTAGAGAGATCTATCCCACACTATCTGCTTGGAGATGCATATGAGTATCAGATAGTTGGCGGCAGCTGAGCGAAGGGCTCAGGAAGGAAGGTATTTTGGAAGGGAGAGTTGGATGCAGTGCAGGCCCCAACCCTAGAAAGGCTTGTGGATGATACAAAGGTCTTGAACTTAATCCTTGCAGCCACTGGGAGCCAGTGGATAGATTTCACGGCTGGAGAGATACAATCCTGGGTCTTGAAGCCAAGGATAAGTCCTGCAGTCCTGTTTTGGATTAGTTTCATAGGGCGGAGAGTAGAGGTAGGCAGATTGAGAAAGAGGCTGTTACAGTAGTCCAGCCTAGAGAGAACCAGAGCTCTGGAGACAGTGAGCTTCTTGGAGAAAGTAAGAAAACGAAGAATACCTCTGAGGAGGTGCAGCTGGTAGTGGGTCTTCTTTGCAAGGTCTGTGATGTGAGGAGAGAAGGAGAGAGTGTAGGAGGAGGAGTGGCTCTGGAGGGCAAAGCCAGAGGGCCCAAGGAGGGTAGCCAGAGTGAGAGATGAAAAGCGGTAGCAGGTGTACCAATGAGAAGGATCTCCATTTTATAAGCATTAGGGCAAAGATCATTGGAGGAACACCAAACCTGGATCACTGATAGACAGTCAGGAATGACCAAGAGAGGATAGGGGGCTGAGGGGAGCCAGATAGAGAGCTGAGTGTCATCTCCATAACACTGAAGTTATGGCAGAAGTTAGAGATCAGGTCAAACAAAGGGGCCACATAGACATTGAAAAACCAGGGTGCGAGGTTAGAACCCTAGGGAACACCACAAGTGGAGCCAGTGCTGGTGGAGATGAAGGACCCAAGTTAGATGTGGGAGGGGATTTGTTGGGGAGAGCAAGCTGGGAGATGGCCAGCTTCTCCAGGAGTTTGCCTAGGAAAGGAATGATAGAGATCGGGTAAAAATGGCCCTCACAGGTAGGTTCAGCAGAAGGCTTGGGTACACAAAGGAGTGCTTTATGAGGGAGGGGAAAGAACCAGTGGTGAAAGAGCGATTGCATAAATCGGCCAAAGCTGGAGCGAGGGAGTCAATGTGGTCCTTCATGACTCTGGAGGAGCAGGGAAACACCTGTTTGGACAAAACTTTCATAGATCTGGCCTGTCTAGAAACCTTGTTGGTTTTGTCAGAGAGAAAGAGGAGAAAGGAGGAGGAGATGGGGAGGTGACTAGCCGGCAGTCGTGAGAGGTAGAGGGAGAGGAAGAGGAGATTGTGGACAGGATGTCCTGAGGTTTGGTGGTGAAGTGAGAAGCCAATGCCATATGACGGGAATGGGAGGGAACAGGAGAGGTGGAGACTACAGAAGGATTGGCCAGTACCTTGCAGATTTTCAAGAGTTTGGCCATGTTGTTTGAAGCTGCAGAGATGCTGGATTTGATGTGGACTCTCTTCTTGGACAGAACAGGGAGTCTGTATTCCCTTTGGAGCAGGCAGCCAGCCAGTTTGTCAGAGAATGTGCCTGAAGCCCTCCACTTTCTCTTGGCCCCCCTACATTTGCGTTTCAGGGCTGCAAGGTTGGAGTCATACCAAGGGGCAAGGATGTCAAGAGTGTTGGAGATAGAAAGATGCAGGTTAGAGATGGCTATATAGTTTGAAGCAGCCGCGGGGGTAGGAGGAGCATAAAAGGTAGAGTCAAAGGTATTGACTATCACAGGCCAGGAGAGATAATTAGCATGTAGACCATGCATTAAAAGGTGGAGTAGGCATGTGTAGGAATGACAGAAGCAGTGCCCCACTCCAGAAAGATCAGATCTACTCCACCTCCGTGTCGGTTGGTTCTGAGCTCAAAGTGGATCTTGTAGCCATCAGGGAGGATCGTTTCAAAGCTTGTGAGAGAGATGGCCGTGAACCATGTACAGGTGAAAGGGAGGACATCAAGGTCTCCAGGAGATGTCAGATGTCAGTGGAGCGTTGACAGGAGAGTGAGAGCTGAGGGTAGCGATGTGGTGCAAGTTGCCCCATTTAAAATACTTCTTGGTGGTGTACAGGCATGAGGTGCACCCAGCGGAAGCGGTAATGCCCCCGGGGCTTCGTTAAGGCCTGTGCTGCGCTCAGGCCTGCAACTACGGCCGCAGGAGCATTACCTGGGGCGGTATTGGCCCACCGCCAAGGGTCTTATTGCCACATAATTGCACTTAACATGATGCAAAGGTTTTCTAACATGGCCTCACTTGCCCTACTGCTAATACCATGCAACTTTGCAATGGAACCTGTGATAAGGAAGAAAAAGACAGACCCAAACCAAATGGTGGCAATAATGAAGTGAGAAAACATGGTGGGGAAGATGCTAGGGGTGGTGAGTGTGAAATTAACCAGGGAAAACCCTTGTTATGTTTCAGATGTGGCAGTTCCTTACATATGCCAAATGCATGGAACTGCCCGGCCACAGGTGTTTTTTCAAAGTCATTTTCATTGAAAAAAATAATCTGAAAAAAAACTCAAAATATATAGGTGGTAAGGGGTAAAAAGGGTTGGGGTGGGGATTGTTGGTAGGGATAATACTATAGGGAAGGGGTCATGGGAGGGGGAACCTTCCTTGTATTAAAAAATGGATGTTTTTTCAAAGTAATTTTTTTGAAAAAAATTACTTTGAAAAAATAGTTGTCGGGAAAACGACATGGAAGTGTTAAAATGTAAAAAAAAAAGGCTATTTTGGAAGGCGCTGCTAGGTAGGATCATCAAAATGAGGGTGAGCATAGTAAAGGATGCAGCACTGGGGAGGACAGGGATGAGGCCGCGGGCATGGCACCACTTTAAGGGTACTTTATTGGAGGTGCAAGTTAAAGGATAGACATGCAGAAGCAAGTCAAAGGAGCATCCATGCTAGTTTGGAGGGAACAAGGGATGTTAAGGATAAAATAGGATCCCAAGGCGGATGATCAAGTCTTACTGTACAAGGCTGCAATAAGATTCTAAGAGAATTTCCTGAAGATTTTTAAAATAAGCTTGAATGTCTGAAGGGTTACGTTCATAATATCAAACTTGTGAAGTGTGACCCACCCCCTGTGTGGTCAAAGTGAGAAAAGTATCGATAAACATGAGGAGTGAAGTGAAGAGGGAGATCCAACGGTGCAAAAAGGGTGTGATGGATATGCGGCTCGGTTTGTTGTGTGTGCAGTACAAATAAATCAAGATGCACTTGAACGAGAATATTATATGATATCCCCAATGGTTTAGATTGAAACATATCAAACCAGAACTGCACAACGTGTACGATAGTCAGAATTCTTTTTGTGTACAATTAAATCATGACTGTTCATTGTATGAAGACATTGAAAATGCAGTGATAATGTCGCCTGACAGCAGGGGGCGACATTTTCCTCAAAGTTGCACTCCCACGAAAAGCAAGCACTTTCCCCAAATATTCTAGGACTGGAGTTAGAATAGAACCTTTCATCCGTCCTAGAATATGTGTGCGAAGGCTTTTAGGAGTGCAGGGAAAGAAATCACCAAAATCATTGTTTTCATAGAAATGGTTAGTATTAATAACAGAATGAAAGCAGAGAGATTGAGGACTCTAACAACATATGGCTGGTAGCAGTGTGTTTTATTACGTCATGCATTGCTGTGGAGAGTCGTTATTCATGTCTACATCCTGTGTTGTGCTTTCTGTCTGCTTCAGGGCTTTTCCTTCAGGGGAGGTGGGGCAGGGGTGGTGATGTGCACAGTGGTGACTGTGAGTCCTGGTGACATGCCTTAATAGCTTGAAACATGTGAAAGAATAAAATGACAGTGCCCAGACTTGCATTACCTACTAATGCTTACCAAAGGTGTACACTCATTGTTTGTCATTTATTTTAGGAGTTTACATGGTGAGAGTGCCATACATTACTTATTCCACATTAAAGTATGTCTTACACATCAGAATACCTTGAAGAGTAGAGGAACGAGATACAAAGAACGAATTATGCAAATCATGACAAACTATTAAAAGAGAAAGGTCAACAACAGAACATGGTGAAAACTCTTTAGAAACATGGTAGGTATGGTGCTACAGCCAGTGCATTGGGTGCATGGTCCATTGGGAAGAGAAACACTAATGCAGAAAGGAGGCCCGCAAAACTAAATGAATAACGACAGAGCAATGACCTAGTAGCAAGAAACTGGCATACATGTATTTATGTATTTATTTATTTATTTAAAGTGATGTGTATAAGTGCCACACACCATGAAATGACGCATGTATGCCTTATGAGGGAGATACTGGGCCTCACAGTTTGCCATTTGCAGCAAAATATAAAATATTATTTTCTGATCAGTTGTCTGCAGACAAGTGCTTGACGCTCTTGTTGTTGAGTTGTACAGACTGAAAACAATCATTGCTAAACCAGTGAGATTGCTTTAATCCAGTTAAACAACCCTAGTTGCAATGCCTCACTTCACCATGACCTGTCATGAATTAGCTTTTTCCTCCTTCCACTAAAACAAACTGTGGATTTCTCTGCCTTGACTTCGGCTCACCTGGCCTTCATAAACTCCCTGAAATCCTCACTGTTCAACTGAGAAAGGCATGAGAACAGCACAGAAAATCATCAAGCAACGGTTGCCCACTCTCAGTAGAATCAGTCAGAAAGAAAGTCCTCTGTCTAAAATGACATGACTATGTCACCATATGACACACAGCTCATCAACCAAACACTATGTGAACATGGGACTATACTGGGGTGGTCTCCCCACAACCTTTAAATAGAATCACATTGACATTCACATTACCATACAACACCCCTGCATTTAACATGTTGGCTATAGAGTAAGAGATTAAGGGTTCCTACCAAACATGTTTTACCTCGTCTTTCACTGCACATTTATTACTGATTTCATTTCCTACAAAATTGTGGGTGGATACCACCTCATCGCCCCTTGACCTTAACCCTGCCACATCGCATATTACCCCAATAAATCCACCACCTTCATTTTGAAAGACACACATGCTAAAAATGGGCAGTAACAAAATGGGCAGAGTCTTTTACTCTATCCTGCCTGCCAGGACCATGCATAGCAAGCCAACCAAAATGGTAGAAGTGCTCTATACATAATCATTTTAGTGTACAGCACATTAGATTATGCAGACTATGGAATTCACTGGGACTCAAAGAGGTCCTCTCAAGTAACTCTTTTTTAAACTTCTTTTGAAGCTCAAGAAGTCCTATTGGTCCCGCAATTCTTTCAGCAGATTGTTCCAAAGTTACGACTCTTGAGGTGCTAGAAGTTGAGATGAAGCTTTTGATTTCTTACGACTGGACTGCTGAAGTCTTGTTGTAGTGCAGTGGATAATCTTAGAATAATTGGGGTGGATGGTGTATCAGCCTGCTGCATAAGAAAATGGGGCCCTTTCCCCATGTAGCAGGAGTGCTACATAGGAGTTGAGTTGTTAAGGATAGTAGCACAATTATGACACCATTCCTGCAGCTATAAAAATGACAGGAACACATCCTTGCAATTCAAACGTATTAGTTCCTAAATGCTTCAATATCTTAAATACAGAACAAATCCTGTTTGCTACTGGTTGGTATATCTTATTCTGAAATGAAAGTTACATCTTGGGGGGCAAAACAGCAAATATGGAATGGTACCGCAGAAAAATTGAGTAATTTCAACAGCAGTATGAGAGTAGTATTTTTCAATGCAATGAACTTCTTATTATGCCACATTAACACCTTAGAGGGGGGTTAACGGAGACTCCCAGCCAACCTGGAATTTTGGAAACCCCCATTCCAAGCCCCCTCAAAAGCGGGAGGCAGCCATCTTCCCTGGCGGGCAGCACGTAAATACTCCTGTGCTCTCTTCCATCCTACCCACAATTTACACCTCAGTCACCAACTCCCCACACCCTCTACCCCTGCCCCAATTAGCTGAACCTGCCTCATCACACATCAGAACTTGGACAACTTAGTGTAGCCACGCTGCACTGCTGTGGCATTGGCCAACATAGAAAGGGCTATGGGACTATGTGTAGATCCCTTCTCTCTTTTCCATGGTGGCCATCCTGTTTTGTATGTTTTAAAAGAAAATTGGGGAAACAGCAACCACACTGTATCTCAGCTTACAAATATCACCCTGGTAAATCATGCCAGGATGCCATAGCAGTAAACCTCTCAGTGCGGGGTAAGTGCCGATCAGGTAATGCCTGGCATATCATGGGTTTATTGCTTAATAGTTGATGTGCATAACTGTTCATTCGTACATACTATGATTTATAATTTTTCTTCATCAGGGCATTTTTAAAGTCTGTGTTCTTCAGACTGTATATAATGGGGTTACACAGAGGACTGATTATGATGTAGGTCAAAGAGGAGATCTTGCTGTCCCCCATTTCTGATTTTGGGCGAATATATGTAGCAATGATAGATGCATAGAAAACAACAACCACAGTCAGGTGGGAGGCGCAGGTCGAGAAGGCCTTCCAACTCCCCCCCTTTGCCTTGATTTTCACAATAGAAGAGATAATGTTGACATATGATATACTGATCAAAATAAATGACCCCAGTATCATTGAAGGGCCAAAAGCATAGATTAATATTTCAATCATATGAGTGCTGGTACATGTGCTCTTCATCAATGCTGTCAAGTCACAGAAGAAGTGATTGATAGTGTGGGAGCCACAATAGAAGAAACCAGACACCACTACAGTGAATGGTAAAGCAGTCATGAGACCAATAAACCAGCTTCCTGCAGCCAGCCGTACGCACACAGCTAGATTCATGATGTGGATGTAATGCAAAGGATTGCAGATGGCCACATACCGGTCATAAGCCATCACTGTGAGCAAAAAAACCTCTGTAGCTGCCGCTGCAAGGAAAGAATTCATCTGCAGGAGGCACTTTGTGAGCGAAATATGAAAGCCCTTGAGAAAGAAGTGTGCTAGCATTGCAGGGAAAACAGCTGATGTATATGTGATGTCAATTAGTGACAACATAGAGACAAAGAAGTACATGGGCGTGTGCAGCTGTGAGCTGCAGGAAACTGTTGCCACAATAAGAAGGTTTCCACTCAGAGTAAGCAGGTACAGCACTAAAAACACACCAAAGAGCGGAGCTTGGAGGTGTGGAAGATCTGAAAAGCCAACAATCAGGATATCAGAGGTTGAACTTAGATTTTGGGCTTCCATTCAACGAAAAATGCAGCAACTGCAGGGAAGGATTTGAAGATGTGCTGAAAATAAATAAACAAGCATGTTAATTATTATAATTGCTGAAACAGATGACTGGGCTCGGGTGCTTATCTCTAAATGTCTTAGGATGTAGTATCAACGGTTGCATCTAGGAACATGAGGAGAGAATGCAGAAGCGGGGGAGGCGGGGAACCCAAACTTGAGTGGGAAACAAATATTGGTGATATCTCTTGATATCTCTATGTATCCAAGATGTGCTGTCTCTTCAGGAAACATGGAACTTAATAATCTCTTGTGTTACCTCGGTGCAACCTTTGCCCTGCAGCCATGAATTTTAAATCTGCCTTGAGTGTCCAGTGGTTATGATTAAGTCAAATATGTTAATTCATTCACCTATCGTATTCCAATGTCTCCTAAAGTGTGTGTGTGTGCGTGTGGGTGCAGATGTGAGTCCCACCCTTGTCATGCAACATGTTAATTTTCTTGACAAACGATAATGTTTTTAAATTTTAAAATAGCTCACTAAAAAATTAAATCAGCATAATCACAATTTGACATCATGAAAGTCTGAACATTGAATTCAAATGTCCTCATTTTAAACCTATACATGTTGAGTCTTAAGAGGTTACATTTTTTCTTTGTTCTGAATCTTTTTTTCAAGAAGCATTGAGGAACTTTGTGGTCATCATTTGGGGGTTGCTAAAGGTCGCTACAGCGACCCTGTGGTCCTTCCTTGTGATCCCTGGCTTTCCCTTGTGACCCCCTCCATAAAGAAAAAAAAGAGTTTTGTTTTTGCATCTGTTTTTTGCAACATAGGTGGCTTCCGGTGTGCGCCGCTGCAGCGGGTGCCACTGGGTCGCCTGCACCGCTGCAGCGGGTGCCACTGGGTCTCCTGCCTGTACTGCTGCAGTGGGTGCCACTGGGTCTCCTGCGTTCAACAGATCTGTAACTTTTTTGCAGTTGCTTAGCTAAACTGTGTTTTAAATATTTGTGGATGGAACAAAAACTAATCGAAGTATTGTGGAAATTAATTGTTTCTAAATAGTACATATAATGTTTTTAGCAAGCAGTAGTAGCAGGTAAAACAGTTTCACAAGGAATGATGTGCATTTTTTATTAATGAGTTGTACATTGTGCCAGCTCTGCCCCATCACCCACAGATAAATCAACACTCATTATTTAACAACTGAAGCAGTAAATGGGAACATGGTGACAATGCATAAGACTGTAGCATGACGTGGAAACAGACTGATCAAAGAGCAGAAGGCAAGTGTCTGTGAGGGGTCTGGCTTTGATGTATATGGAATTCTCCCTATGCCCCACAGGCACCAGACTCCTGGGCTATGCATATATCCTAAGGGCAGTCCAGTCGCTGATATCAATACTGTCAAACTAGCTTGTATGCATGGCAGCTATCATCCTGTAGGCACTTTAGTTGAGACATGCAGTTTTGAATGATATCAGATGGCTAGTACGCAATGACAATATGTTTCTTATCATGGGGTAAATAAGAGGAAATGTGTGCTCTTCACTGGCATGCGTATGAAGAATGGGAAAGTGGTTTTCTGTCTGCAGCTACAATCCACATGCTGCCTTGATGAGTGGGTAGAAGGCCATTTTCTAATTATGTGGGAGTCTGACAGTTCTGTGTATTGGTCTCACTACAGAATGTTGAATGCTAGGGGCGTGCATATCTAAAATATGCTAATCAGATCTTTGAGTACACCATGATGAATTTCTATATTTTGACCTGGTTGATGAGTCTGAGATGAGTATTGTGGGTTGGTGCCCTTACTCACTATGTGATGTAGGGTCGTGAGGAGGTGGACAGGGGATATCTCATGCTCCCCAGCCCAAAACCAGTCTCAAAAGAAAAACATTTTCCAAGAACTGTAGAGTACCCCAATACAGTAGAAGACCTAGGAAAGGTGGAGGTCCTGGGAAGTGGGGTATCCCAGAGCGGCATTAGGGCCCTGTAGAAGAGTGACACATTGCAAGCTTAAAGCAGATACACATCTTGCCAGAGGGTGAACCACGTACATCATATCAGTAAACCTCGCCCTACCAATTGTCCTCCTTCACCCCATAGTCACCTAGAAAAGGGGTGTTTCCATTCTGTATAAGATTCCTGCCAACCTGTTGTTCATGTGTCACTCTCAATCCAACCTTCAATTTCCCCTCCCAAACTCCAGATGGTCCAACCTTACATGGGTCCCCAACCCCACAGTACCTCAGGAATCTATTTCTCGTCAAAACCTAGGTATCGCGGCTGTTTATGTTTTATTAGTTTGGGCATGTTTAACTCTCCCACTCTTTCGCCTAACACTAAATCCATTTCATGCCATCTCTTAAATACTCTCTCAGTGGTGAAACACTCATTTCCCACCACAGAAATAACTGGATATATGTTGGGTTACTAAAATGTGACATTCCACATCTCCAATAGTGTGTTTGTTTGTTTGTTTGTTTCTTTATTTGTAGTGCACACCAGACCAAAGGGTATCAGGGCGCGAGATCAAGAATACTTTAAGCTTACAAGTTACAAGGTTACACAGTCACATAAATACAGGTTAATGCGAATACAGCAGGAAGGACATATGCCTTACAAGTAAGGAGTCAGTACAGCAGGTAGTACATATGCATTGCAAGTAAGGAGTCACAATAGAAGGTCAGGGTCTAATTTAGTTACTAGGTCAATTAACTGGTAAAGCTAGACTAGTGCTCGTTTTCTTTAAGCCACTTGATGATATTTAATCTAAAGTGTGGGTATGATTGGTCAGTCCTTAAGGTGGGTGGGAGGGAGTTACACAGTTGGGAAGCTTTGACAGGGAAGCGGTTCCCTCTGGTTGTAGTCATTTTAAATGGAGAAACTGATCGGCAATTCGTATAGGCTGCTCTCGTAGGTCTGGATGTGACTATTCTTTTAAACCTCTATGTTAGGTAGCTTGGTGCTAAATTATTGAGGCATTTGAATGTTAGAGATGCAGTTTTAAGTTTAATTTTGTCAACTGTGGAGAGCCAGTTGGATTGTCTTCTAGTCGTTGATATATGTTCTCTTTTAGGGATTCCTAGTGCCGTGCTAAGGACATTATTTTGCAGTATTTGGATTTTCTGAGTAATGTATTTATTAGACCCCCAAATAATAATAATCCAGTTTGAACAGCACAAGTGCTCTTGCCAGCGTGGTGCAACTGAGTGTTGAAAGGTAAGGTCTAGTTGATCTGATCAACTTACAAGTATAGGCTGTGGATGATGCCATAACGTTCACTTGTTTTGCCAGGGTGAGGCTAGAGTTGAGGCAAAAATCTAATGTGTTTACCTCCTTAGTAACTTTGATTGTGTGGCCGTCTATGACAAAGGTTGTGTAGTGTCGACTAAGTTTCTTAATGTTATTTGTAGTCCCCAGTATGATGAGTTCCGTTTTGTCATAATTCAGGCATAGACCATGAAGTGCCATCCATGCCTGGATGATGAGGTATATCTTATTCACCAAGGCCACATCTGTTTGTAATCCCCAGAAAGAGGGATGAGAATCTGGGTGTCATCTGCATAGTTTGTGTAGGTGACACCTAGAAGGTCCAAATCATCAAAAAGGGGCTTAGTGAAAATGTTATACATGGTAGGGGAGACGCGTGATCCCTGGGGTACACTGCACGTAATGGGAGCAGGGTCTGCACCTGCTGAGGTAGAGAAGACCCTCATGGTTCTCTCACTTAGAAATTATTTAATCCATGCTATGGCTTGGTGCGAGAAGTGTGCTGCTGATTCTAGATGGTTGCAGGCACTTTGTGATCCACCAGGTCAAAAGCTTCTGAGAGATCCAGAAGGAGAAGCAGGGCAGTTTTTCCTTTGTCTCTCAGCTCGTCGACCTGGGCCTTGAGATCAGTAAGTGCTGTTTCAGTACAGTGCCGTGGTCTGAAACCTGATTGCCGGGTGCCTAGGAGTTGGTGCAGCTCCAGGAATTTCTGAATCTGTAAGTAGCCCACGGTACCTAAAATCTTTAGTAGGAATGGTACTGTGTTGATGGGCCCGTAAATTGTGGGTATAGCCGGGTCCAGTGATTGCTTCTTAAGGAGGGGAGGACCCAAGATTCCTTGAGATTGCATGGTATAGTACCTGAGGACAATGCGGAATTGATAAGTTTAGAGATAAATGGTGATAGGTCTCTAGCAGCGTCTTTTATAATTTCAGACGGGCAGTTATCACCTCGACAATTAGAAGGTTTGAGTGAAAAGATTATTTTTTTCGACCTCCAGTATGGAGACTTTGGTAAAGTTAAACTTTGTTCTGGTTTGGCAGTAGTACATGGTTTGTCAATTTGGGAGGTTGTAGGAGGTATGTTTAGTTTTTTCTTATCAATTTTAACTTGGAGGGTGGCAATTTTGTCACTAAGAACCTTTTGAATATTAGAGCACCATGTCTTATTTTTGACACAGTTATCAGGTATAGGGATAGGGTTCTCCATTTCCTTTAGTATTATAAAGAGCTCATTGGTTCCTGATTTGGCTTGCAATATTCTATTGTCAAAGGTTTCTTTTTTTAGCTCGCTTTATTTCAGTTTTGTATTTTTTAGAGCTGTTAGTAAGGGTAGCTTTGTTTACCTCTGAAGGTACTAGTCTCCAGGTGGATTCAAACTTACATTTTTCTTTTCTTAGTGATTTTAGGAAAGGGGTAAACCAGGCATTTTGGTGTGCTCTAGGTTTGCTGTTTCTCATTTTTAGCGTGCAATAGTATCCAGGGCAGTGGCCATAACTGTGTTAAATTCATTAACTAGTGATGAGGGAACTAGTGTGTCCGGCAGCGAGTTTAGGGTTGTTAGAATTAGCGGTAATAGTCTGTCTGTAGTTATGTTTTTATTCCTTGTTAGCGTAGGGGGTGCTAGAGCATCATTTTGGGGTTGGAGGATTTTAACGTCTACAGAGAAGGCTATGAGAGCGTGATCTGTCCATGCTTGTCGACTGACGGAGGTGATGGTTGTGTTGCATTTATAGTCAGCCACCCAGTCAAGTGTTCGGCCTTTCTCGTGGGTGGGCTTTGTCACTCTTCGGGTAAAGCCGAGCGCTGAAAGGACATTAGCTATGTTTGTGGCTTGTACATCTTTGTGATCATTGAAGCCCAGGTTCAGGTTTCCTAATAGAAGGGCTTGTGATGAGTTTTTTAAATTATCTGAGAGGACCGTAGAGATGTCCTCTTCGAAGGAGCCAATGGGTCCTGGTGGCCTATAGATAAGGTGTATGTTAATAGTTTGTGAGTTGGATGCTAAGAGCTTGGCAGTTAAGGACTCACAGGATTTGGTGTGCAGGGGCATTCCTATTCTTATTGACAGATTTGTTTTGGCAATGAGAGCTAAGCCTCCTCCATGGGAGTTAGTTCTGTCTTCTCTGAAGATGGTGTAGTTAGAAGGTACCGCGAGCATTAGGGCTGGGCCAGCCGCTTGATGTAGCCAGGTTTCGGTAATGGCTAAGAAGTCGTAGTTACTTATTTGTATAATGTCAGCAATATCTGTGGCATGGGCTATTAATGACCTGGCATTAATAAGTGCTCCTTTAAGGGTGGGCTTGATATAGGTAGTGTAGATAAGGCAGGTGTGTTGTGTTTGGCTAGGCTGGTTTGTGGTTTGAGCTGTTTGTCTGTTTTGTCATTATGGTTGGTGACGGCACTTATTAAAGGGGTGATTTTGTTTTGTAGTGTACTTACAAAAACTTCTGTTATGAGCACATGCAGTAAGGTACCTGGCAGGTGGTTCGTATATCTTAGGTAGTCTCGAGCGTAGTTTGGAATTCCTACGTGAGGTCGCATGGAATGTTGGTTGTAATGGGATTAGGAGTGGGTATATTTCCTGGGGTCTGTTCTGTGCCTGGTACTACAGTTTGGACAGTTAGGACTTTTATTGGACATGTCTAGAGGAGGTAAGCGTGTTGGAGACATTGACAGCATAAGTACAGTCAGTTAGAGGATAAGAGGATAATAAACATTGTAGACTAGGACCATATGAGTAACTCAAAACGCGAGCGGTAATGCTAAATAGGCTGAGTCACTAGGCAAATCAGAAACTTAAACATTGCATTTAGTAAGCAGTGCCATGGGCCAGTTGCGGTTCAGTTAGAGAATCTCTAAATTAGCAGGGTATAGTTATCTTAAAAAATGTTGATAATAATATTGAACAATGTATGTGATGGCTGGCAGTATTGGAGAGTTAACTAAATATACAGGCAATGGTATTAGTAATCAACACTAGCATTTTGTATCTAAAATACATGTTGGCAAGCATTCATATTGCAGTAGGTATGTTATAGATTGTAGTTATTGAGTGTGAGCTAACCGTATTATTGACTGTAGGGGAGCATGTGTGCATGGGTTAAACGTAGTCATCAACATCACAAAAGAATAAACTGCATTAGACATAGAGAAGGCGTTTGTTACAAACGTCATTAACGCTGGATCAGGCGGAAGTAGCAGCAAAATAGTAGTGCAATAGTACAATAGTCTATGTATGACTTTCGTGATACAGTTTGATATGATCTGCGCGGTTGGTAGACATGGGGCGGACTCACCTAAGTATTATTGCAAGGCAACTATGCTGCAAGCAGTATAACGGCACCTGGCTCATGTGCCGCTCTGTTAGCTCCGTCAGCAAAGGCCTTCTTTCCTAGGCCTTACTTCATAGGCCGGCTAGTAGCCTGCCGGCTATAGGGATAATGGATAAACAAATGCGGCAGCCAATCCGATGCGAGGGAGGACAGGCAAACAATGAGACGGGATCAGGCAAAGGTCCAAATCTGGGTGGCGGCCATCTTGGAAGCTGTTTGCTTCATGTGATTCCCAGTGGATATGGGCCAGGGAATCGAGATATGCATACAATTTTATTTGAGTGGATGGTTAAAGGCAACAAGATTGTAAATGTCAGGGAAATCCTGACGGATGGTAGTGCTGATCGGGTCTGGATCAGAGGTGTACTGAGGGGCTTCAAGGCAGAGGGTTAAGATGCCTGGAGCTTACCTCATCTGCACAGCACTTCTGAGTTGGGTGTGCTGCTCCTGCAGCTCACAGCGGCGACAACGCTAGTGAGCTCCTGCTCCAGCATAGGAAGGGATGGGAGCTGTCTTGCCGATCCGATCCTACCTGGCTCTCTAATCTAATGTGAAAATAGGCTGAAGGGGATAGGTGGGGGACGTGCAGTCAACTATAAAATACTCTGATACTCACCTTACCACCCATGCCTGAAGAATGATATTGTTTGTTTTCCAGTTCAATCTCCACTCGTTAATTACTTAGTTAGATACACCCACTAGAGAATTTGGTTAATTTGCAATTTTTTCTAGAAAATGTAGCAATTTTGTCCATCAAATATTTCTCTTTTAGTATCAATGGGGATTTTAACCTATAGCTGGATATTTTTTCTGACCCCCTTGCCTCAGTCTTATCTGCGCAGCTCTCGTGATGGTCAGTTGATATTAAAGGCAGTCAGTCTAGGGAATTCCAGATACTTCTGATCTATGATTAACCAACAACACTCCTTTAAAGGTTATCTTCAAAGTAATGGAGTGTCAGAGATTGCATGGCAATATTATTTTGGAAATGTGTTCAAGGAGTCAAACCCTGTGTACATAAAGCCATTACATGATCTATCTTGGCAACTATATACATATCAGGAGCTCATAGAAGATATAATAATTAAGGCCTCTGGCTCAAGGTCAGCATGACAAAATGGGCTAACTAATCAGACTCTCAAGAGAGATGTTGTGGCCTGGGCTCAAGTCCTGTTTCTAGTGTATAGAGGTATATTGGATCTAGGCGATGTCCTGCCTCTTAGAAATAAGCATTAGCATCTTCATCTACAAGAAGGGCAATCAGGCAGGTCCAGTCATTGACAGCCCCCTCGCCCTTCTTGATTCTGATAGTAAAATCTTTTCAGAATTATTTTGAGAGAGCTTGAGGACTGGGTTGCTGAAAAGGGTATTCTATCTAAACATCAGATTGACTTTTGTAAGGGACTCTCTATGTCATTGAATGGCCTGGTAATAGGTATTCTGAGCAATAAGTCCTGCTCAAAGAGTGGTCCCATTTTATATGGAACATGGATTGATCTGTCACAGGCTTTCAATATGATTAATAGAGGCCAAGTGTGGCTTAATCTAAAGTATTGGGGACTCCCAGAAGGTCTACTCTTCTTCTTCACGGAAATACTACTATACAAGTAAGCTTAGTTGCTCAAGGTCATTTGTCCTCGCTGGTATCTTTGGAGAGAGGACCATACTTGCTCCCGGCCTCTTCAACATCTATTTAGTAGACCTAGCAAAATCTTTGAACGTCCACACATTAGGTAGCCTCAAAATCAGTTCCATGTTAATTAATTGGGTGGCACATGCAAACAATATAGTTCTGCTAGACTATACACCTCCAACGTTTCTTAACAGCCTTTGACAAATATGCTCCATCCAATGATCTACAAATGAATCATGCCAAATCAAATATCATAGCCTTTTGTAATCCCTTAAAAAGGGTAGCAAGGTTTACATGGATGTTAAATTACCACATAGTGCCAGTGACACATGGCATTCTATATCTGGGCTTTAGATTAAGATCTAATCCAACAATAAGAGCTATTGAATTGGTTATAAAATACAAACTAGAATATCTCATGTGCCAGATGAAGAAGATTCTACATTCTTTTTGCATATTTTCTTTGCTCCCGATGATCATGTTTTATAACGAGAACGTTATACCTGCTACTTAATGCAACATGAACATTGAGCCTCTAGCTCGGAAGGTCAATTGGTTGAGAATTGAAGGCAAAGTATGGAATATGGTTCTAAATCTTCCTCTATCCCTTTGAATTGCCAGTCTACGATATGAGCTGGGTTTACACTCATTAAGAGCATACCTATACTGGAAGGTAGTCTCAATTGGTTGCATGTTAATTAATTGGGTGGCTTATGCAGACGATATAATTCTGTCAGACTATACACCTCCAATGTCTCTTAACAGCCTTTTTGGCAAATGTGCTTCATCCAATTATCTACAAATTAATCCTACCAAATCAAATATAATAGCCTTTTGTAATCCCTTGAAAAGTGTTAAGTAACAAAATAGTACCAGTGACACAAGAAGTTCTATATATGGGCTTTAGATTAAAATCTGATCCGACAATAAGGGCTGTTGAATTGGATATAGAACTGGTACACTCATGTGCCAGTTGGATGGCATAATATGATTTCATTTCAATTTCTTGCGTAACTTTAAAAATCATCTGTTAATTTACACGCTGCACCAGCTGACTGCCGACATCAAAGGACGGGCTGTACCAACTTTATTGTTTCATCTACAATGCAGAGTGCAGCATGCACATAGCATCCAGAGCCTGATAGCATTGGCCAGCATTGGCCAGCTGCCTGGTCACTGCGTGGCCTCTTCATCATGGCCGCCATGTTTTGATTTCTTTCAGCAGGCACGCCTCCTGCCTTGCCTTTCTCTCTTCTGATCCCTGATTGGCTGGCCCTTTCCTCATAGCCAATCAGGGGTTACTGAAAGGCTTCAGCCAGACCCTACCAAAGGCCCACATCCAGGCCCTTATCTGCTCCTTGTCTACTACTTGAACACTACTTGGGGTCCATCTGCACCCCAGCACCTGAACTACCATGTTGCTGCCACCTCACTCTTCTAAGAAATCCGGACTGCATTGACATTCAAACGTCTTCACTATGGGTTAGTTCCCTCCTCCTGGACTTCACTCCTATCCCCTTTTGACTTGCACTGCCCACCTCTGCTTGTTTCTCCCTTGTTTACATTCTGAATTGCATCATGTTTTTTCTGGATCCTTTGCTAGCATGTGAACGCAACTTTAAAGGCAAATTTTACTGTTTTTGCTGGCCTGCTCTGCACATGCGTGTAATTGTTGCTTCTCTGTAACTTGCCCCACCAGTGACTTCACAGTTCTCTTTGTTCCACTCTTACCTTCCCCCCCGTCCCTCCTGCTCCTCCCTCTTTTTCTTGCTACCACTCCCATGGCACTTTCTGTTTCTCCTATCCTTTCCAACTGCTTCTCGATTGACTAACCTTCCCTTCATATGTAAATAAACCACAGAGACTTTTAGGTGCGCTCCAAAAAAATGACATTTTTTTATTATTAAGTTGTTATTTTTCCAAAAGATAGTTGTATGTCAACAATTGTTATGATTCCTTCGTTTGTTAATATTTGTTTTCCAAACCTCAGTGTCCTTATACTCTGTATACTCTGGAACAGCAACACTGCCACTCTGAAACTTGACTAGATCCATCTCTGGTTCCATTAGAACCTCAAGACCTTCTTCTTTGGGCTTCTGCTTCTGCATTCGCTCCTCCTCTCCCCTGCTGACCTGCTCTGTCTCGGCATTGTGCACCTGGTTAGCCTCTGATTCTCAGGCCCAGGTACCTGCTCACCCTGCCACCCACCCGCACTGCCTCTGGGAATTCCTTGCACTGGGGTCTATATCTGTAACCCTACAGTCTCCCCCCTTTTTGCACTTATCTTATCTGTAACCCTTGTTCCCTGCTTTTATTATTTATTTTATTTCTTTTAATAAGTATTCTTTTTCTCAGCACTTTCCAAATCACCCCACCCCCATGCACTCTCACCGTTTTCCCTCTCCCATACACTTGCGCATTCTCAATGTCACTGGGCCTAGTTTTTGTTCTAACCTGTTCCCCTCACTTGTCTTGTCGCGCTCTGAAACACTTGCGTAAATAACATATAATTATCAATATCAGTTGGTGAGAATTGAAGGCAAACTATGGGAAAGGGTTATAAATCTTCCTCTATCTCTATCTTCGAATTGCATGTCTACATTATGAGCTGGGTTACAATCATTAAGAGCATACCTTTACGGGAATGTAGTCTCACTTTAAAGACTAATACTTGCTCCATGGAGGAACTCACTATATGAGGATGTTGAAGTTCTTCTGAAGCAAGGAAACAGTAGGGTACTATCTAACATTTTGTTTACTTGTGACCAACCTGAGCTGGATTTGATAAAGAACTATAATAAAGTAAAAAGGCTCTAATGGCAATGGATTGGATTCTCTCTAGAGCAGAGATCTGCAAACTGGAGATCTTCAAATAATGTCCCATTATGGACAAACCAAGAGGAACTACTGTACCTTTCTATCTGCAAGAGTTTCCAAATTCAAGCTGGGGTTCTCAATTCTTGAGATTTCTACTTAATTTAGTACCAACAAGAGACATCTTGACAATCCATTATAAACAGCAGTATCAGAAAAGAGGTTGAAAATAAGGCAAGTTAACAAACAGGAATATGAACAAGAAAAAAACCACAGAACAAAACAGACATCCTTTTTTAGTTTGTGTGGGGTACACGCTTCTTACATTGGCAGCATGCACTATGGTAAGCCACTCTTTCACTTTAACGGGTCACCTGGGTGATATGGAAGGGTCCACACCAATATGGAGCTAGAACTGATTTTCACTGATTGGTCTGTAACATTACCAAGTCCTGTGGCTGTAAGTAGTGGCAAGGCTCAATCGGCTCTTTAGACAAGGCAGCCTTTACCTGACTGTAGCTATAACCTGCAGCCAGAATTATGGACTTCACATAATCAAGACATGTTTCATCATTGCAGTGCAGGTTAGTATCAATGGAATGAACAGGTGGGCATTAAGGGAGCCTAATAAGGAGTCCATATAACATGATGTGCGACTAATCCATGTCTTCCACTTATAGGTGCTTTGAATGCAAAGTAACACCAGGTGAATGGCATCCAGCCACTTTAACCATGTCTCTTGGCAGAGCCTTGAAATTTGTTTTTAAGTACCCCATTTCTCCTATCCACTCCTCATGCTGATTGCGTATGGTGAAGAAATTGTTGATTGTGTTTTACATTCAGGTCAGTTTATAGTCCTTTCACCACATTTTTGATGAAATAGGAGCCCTGATCGCTATTAATGCTAACAGTTATCCCATATCTTGGTACCAAGTCTCTAACCAAACATTTGACAACACTGATTGTGTCTGCTCTTCTACAAGGGTATGCCTACACCCCGCCAGAGAAAACATCCAATGCCACCATAAGATATTGTTCATTTTTTCAGCAGGGATTCTGCTGAAAATGTACCTGGAGATAAACAAATGCGCCATAAGAATTGTCTTTTCCACATTGTTTTGTAGGCACACAAAACAACTTTGACAATATTCTTGTGACTTTTTTCAAACTCTTGCATAAACCAATATTTATTCAGAGTCATGCCTGTGATGACGGTGGAGGGAGGTTTTCATGTTTGGACTGTCTGAGAAGGGTTTGAGGATTGTGGGAGACAACAGGGTAGACCTTTGTACAAAATGAGCAGGGATTATGGCCACTGCCCCGACCAATGCCTGAAATACGCCTTGCTAGGCCTCAACAGGCTATGTGCGTGACAGACAAAATTCCCAACAGGGAACTCACTCTATCTCCCTAGCAAGCAAGATGGAGGTTCTTGACAGCTCTCTTTAACAATTAACCTACTTAGACTATGGATGTGTGTTATAGAAAAGTTTTTGTGAAAGGAAAATATGAAATTATTTACTATTTTTACTTGGGTGAATTGAATCTCTTTTATTGTATTGTTTGAATACCTTTTGACAGTGTTTAAAGTGCAATTTATTTAACGGTAGCACATTATACATAAATATACATATAAAATTACATGACACCTTTTTTAAAAACATTTGCTTTTACCACTATCACCAACATCTGGAATCAGAGTACTCTGTAATACATGACATTTCTCATGTAAATATGGTGCTTTGGTGTGCTAGTGTGTGTGCTCATTTTCAAAGTAGGTTTACAATGAGTAGCATCAGAAGTATGCATGTTTTAGGTTAGGGAAACAGGGTTATCGATTGTGAACCCACAGCATGTCAGTTCCACCACTGAATACAGGAAACATTATTTTGTGATTTTTGGGCCTAGAAACACTTGTGTACAGGTGCGTCATACCTGACATCATATTATATCCTTTATGCCTGAATGCCCCATAGCTTTGGTTTTGCAGATTGAGTCCACCTGGCACACTATTCTTCAAGAGTAAAGAGTTGGGATGCATGGGGTGGGCATTAGCCTTTATTTCTATGGGAGTAGACAGTATACTACTAGACACCCTTTCATTTCCCAATCCTGTGTATGTGTCAATGGCTTTCACAGAACACACATTGTGAAGCAATACATCATTAGACTATGATGAAGACTTCTTCAAATCACAGCCCAATGTTAACTTTTTCTGTGACAATCCCTTGGGTACAGCTGAAGGAGGTTGGTATTTACAAAGAGCTGTGCACAGGCTGCACAGAAGTGCAATCTGTATCAAGGCACACACAGCTCAGACATATATGTTTGGGTTGGTCTGAGATGACATCTCCCTTGATTTTAAATGTAGTGAGAATGCACAGTTCAATTCTCATTAGTATGTATGTGTTCATTTATTTAATGAAAATTGCATGGCAAAAATGCATGTTTATTCCAAAAATACTTAAGCAAACTTTTTAACATTAATTTATAGAGTGAAGGACCAGTGTCCTTAACAATGGTTGAGAGGATGTGGCTAGAGGACCAGATGATGCAGCGGAGGTACATCATACATGTATTGTATTAGCACCCTTTCCAGACCACCCCCTTCTGAGACTTAGCAGACACAATTGCTCTAGAGTGCATACATCATTTCTTTTTTTTGGGGATCAGTATTTAGATTGGAAATATCCCAGTGAAATAGACCCCTTCTGATATGCTTCCTTGGAGTAAGAACTGACCCAGGTTCCCCTTCTCTGCCTATAACATGAATCCTTCCTTCAGCAGCCTTTATGGCATCTCAGTTCTACTGTTGGTTTCTCTGATTAATCCATCCCCTTTTGAACAGGTGCTTTCCTTCCCTGAAGCTTTTAATTCCAGAGTTGGAGTCATGTTTCCTGTGTGTTCCTGGTTTTTAAAATGTGCATTATTACCACACCTTAATGGCACTATTTAATTGGCCAAATCTTTCCAATGTGTTGCTTTGTAGTCAGACACTTCTAAAATATATGCAACCCCAATCTTCATTGGTTGATTATAATTTCAAGTGTAATGTTAATTTAAATGTTCCTGTTGATCCAGAAAAGCACAGACCTAAGATGGGCAGGATATTCACCTTACCCAGCCCTATTTTAAGCCGATGATGCAGTGATTCTGTCTACCTCCCCAGAAGGCTTAAAGGCGACTTTGAACATATTTGAAAATAAATGCGAGCACCTTGGATTGCAATTAAGGTGATAATTCATAGAATTTCGCACAAAAGTGGCACACGCGGCTGGCACACAGTGTCCCCATGCGATACACTGCGCCAGCCGCGTGCGATAAAATCCATTTAATCGCACAGCGTATTCATGGATTTTAGCCTCCAAAACCAGCCGTGGCGCAGTGTGGCGCAGCGACCCTGCAGCAGCGCCACTTACGCCCCCAAGAACGCCCTTGCGCAAGAAAAATCCATCAATATCCCCAATTGATTGCAAATGTCTGCGCTAACCCTGGACCAGTTTACAGGGCTGCAAAACAGCAAAGCCAAGCGGGGAATGTGTATTTCAGGGATTCGCGTTAAGTTTCACACGCGATCCCAACAGGGTATGTGTATTTCAGGGGTTCGCGTGAAGTTTCACACGCGATCCCAACAGGGTACGTGTATTTCAGGGGTGCGCGGGAAGTCCCACACGCGATTGGCCTGGGTACGTGTATTTTGGGGTGCGCGTGAAGTTTCACATGCGAATCCTGCAGGGTACATGTATTTCGGGGTGCACGGGAAGTTTCACACGCAAATTCAGCAGGGTACGTGTATGTCAGGGGTGCGCGGGAAGTCCCACACGCGATTGCCCTGGGTATGTGTATTTCGGGGTGCGCGTGAAGTTTCACACACGAATCCTGCAGGGTACGTGTATTTCGGGGTGCGCGGGAAGTTTCACATGCGAATTCAGCAGGGTACGTGTATTTCAAGGCTGTGCGGGAAGTTCCACACGCGGTTGGCCTGGGTACGTGTATTTCAGGGGTGCGCGGGAAGTTCCACACGCGATTGACCTGGGTACGTGTATTTCAGGGGTGCGCGGGAAGTTCCACATGCGATTGCCCTGGGTACGTGTATTTCGGGGTGCGCGGGAAGTCTCACATGCGATTTCAGCAGGGTATGTGTATTTCAGGGGTTCCGAGGAGTACTACACGTGAATTGGCCGTGTGGGTCCTCCCAGGTGTTCCCTCTACACCCTCCAAGGCCCCTCCAGGCAGCCCACACCAAAGGGGCACTGCACCCCTGCTCATGTCCCGCAGGCAGCCCATCCACCATGGGCATGCCCCCCAGCCAACCCACATGTCACCTTGCACTACTGATCAACAACGCATGTCTCCCAGCACCCCCACGCCCCAGCACTGTGGGGCACCAGCCAGCAGGCCCCCACTCATGTACAACTCATGTCTCCCAGCACTCCCACCCCCCAGCAGTCAGGGGCACCCTCCACCAGTCCCCCACTCATGTCTCCCAGCACCCCCACCCCCCAGCACTGTCGGGCACCTGCCAGCAGGCCCCCACTCATGTCCAACTTATGTCTCCCAGCACCCCCACCCCCCAGCAGTCAGGGGCACCCTCCACCAGGCCCCCACTCATGTTTCCCAACACCCCCGCCCCCAGCACTGTGGGGCACCTGCCAGAAGGCCCCCACTCATGTCCAACTCATGTCTCCCAGCACCCCTAGCCCCCAGCAGTCAGGGGCACCCTCCACCAGGCCCCCACTCATGTCTCCCAGCACCCCCACCCCCCAGCATTCAGGGGCACCCTCCACCAGGCCCCCACTCATGTCTCCCAGCACCCCCATCCCCCAGCAGTCAGGGACATCCTCCACCAGGCCCCCACTCATGTCTCCCAGCACCCCCACCCCCAGCAGTCAAGGGCACCCTCCACCAGACCCCTACTCATGTCCTCCTGCACCTCCACCCCCCAACATCCAGGGGCACCTGCCAGCAGGCCCCCACTCATGTCCAACTCATGTCTCCCAGCATCCCCACCCCCAGCAGTCAGGGGCACTCTCCACCAGGCCCTCACTCATGTTCCCCTGCACCCCCACCCCCCAGCAGACAGGGGCACCCTCCACCGGGCCCTCACTCATGTCTCCCAGCACCCCCACCCCTCAGCAGTCAGGGGCACCCTCCACCAGGCCCCCACTCATGTCTCCCAGCACCCCCAAACCCCAGCACTGTGGGGCACCTGCCAGTAGGCCCCCACTCATGTCTCCCAGCACCCCCACCCCTAGCACTGTGGGGCACCTGCCAGCAGGCCCCCACTCATGTCCAACTCATGTCTCCCAGCACCCACACCCCCCAGCAGTCAGGGGCACCCTCCACCAGGCCCCCACTCATGTCTCCCAACACCCCCACCCCCAGCACTGTGGGGCACCTGCCTGAAGGCCCCCACTCATGTCCAACTCATGTCTCCCAGCACTCCCACCCCCCAGCAGTCAGGGGCACCCTCCACCAGGCCCCCACTCATGTCTCCCAGCACCCCCATCCCCCAGCAGTCAGGGACATCCTTCACCAGGCCCCCACTCATGTCTCCCAGCACCCCCACCCCCAGCAGTCAAGGGCACCCTCCACCAGGCCCCTACTCATGTCCTCCTGCACCTCCACCCCCCAACATCCAGGGGCACCTGCCAGCAGGCCCCCACTCATGTCCAACTCATGTCTCCCAGCATCCCCACCCCCAGCAGTCAGGGGCACTCTCCACCAGGCCCTCACTCATGTTCCCCTGCACCCCCACCCCCCAGCAGACAGGGGCACCCTCCACCGGGCCCTCACTCATGTCTCCCAGCACCCCCACCCCTCAGCAGTCAGGGGCACCCTCCACCAGGCCCCCACTCATGTCTCCCAGCACCCCCAAACCCCAGCACTGTGGGGCACCTGCCAGCAGGCCCCCACTCATGTCTCCCAGCACCCCCACCCCTAGCACTGTGGGGCACCTGCCAGCAGGCCCCCACTCATGTCCAACTCATGTCTCCCAGCACCCACACCCCCCAGCAGTCAGGGGCACCCTCCACCAGGCCCCCACTCATGTCTCCCAACACCCCCACCCCCAGCACTGTGGGGCACCTGCCAGAAGGCCCCCACTCATGTCCAACTCATGTCTCCCAGCACTCCCACCCCCCAGCAGTCAGGGGCACCCTCCACCAGTCCCCCACTCATGTTTCCCAGCACCCCCACCCCCCAGCACTGTCGGGCACCTGCCAGCAGGCCCCCACTCATGTCCAACTCATGTCTCCAAGCACCCCCACCCCCCAGCAGTCAGGGGCACCCTCCAACAGGCCCCCACTCATGTCTCCCAGCACCCCCACACCCCAGCAGTCAGGGGCACCCTCCACCAGTCCCCCACTCATGTCTCCCAGCACCCCCATCCCCCAGCAGTCAGGGGCACCCTCCACCAGGCCCCACCTCATGTCTCCCAACACTCCCACCCCCCAGCACTGTGAGGCACCTGCCAGCAAGTCCCCACTCATGTCCAACTCATGTCTCCCAGCACCCCCAACCCCCAGCAGTCAAGGGCACCCTCCACCAGGCCCCCACTCATGTCTCCCAGCACCCCCACCCCCCAGCATTCAGGGGCACCCTCCACCAGGCCCCCACTCATGTCCCAGCACCCCCACCCCCCGGCAGTCAGGGACACCCTCCACCAGGCCCCCACTCATGTCTCCCAGCACCCCCACCCCCAGCAGTCAAGGGCACCCTCCACCAGGCCCCTACTCATGTCCTCCTGCACCTCCACCCCCCAACATCCAGGGGCACCTGGCAGCAGGCCCCCACTCATGTCCAACTCATGTCTCCCAGCATCCCCACCCCCAGCAGTCAGGGGCACTCTCCACCAGGCCCTCACTCATGTTCCCCTGTACCCCCACCCCCCAGCAGACAGGGGCACCCTCCACCGGGCCCTCACTCATGTCTCCCAGCACCCCCACCCCTTAGCAGTCAGGGGCACCCTCCACCAGGCCCCCACTCATGTCTCCCAGCACCCCCACCCCTAGCACTGTGGGGCACCTGCCAGCAGGCCCCCACTCATGTCCAACTCATGTCTCCCAGCACCCACACCCCCCAGCAGTCAGGGGCACCCTCCACCAGTCCCCCACTCATGTTTCCCAGCACCCCCACCCCCCAGCACTGTCGGGCACCTGCCAGCAGGCCCCCACTCATGTCCAACTCATGTCTCCCAGCACCCCCACCCCCCAGCAGTCAGGGGCACCCTCCACCAGGCCCCCACTCATATCTCCCAGGACCCCCACCCCCCAGCATTCAGGGGCACCCTCCAACAGGCCCCCACTCATGTCTCCCAGCACCCCCACCCCCCAGCAGTCAGGGGCACCCTCCACCAGTCCCCCACTCATGTCTCCCAGCACCCCCACCCCCCAGCACTGTCGGGCACCTGCCAGCAGGCCCCCACTCATGTCCAACTTATGTCTCCCAGCACCCCCACCCCCCAGCAGTCAGGGGCACCCTCCACCAGGCCCCCACTCATGTCTCCCAGCACCCCACCCCCCACCACTCAGGGGCACCCTCCACCAGGCCCCCACTCATGTCTCCCAGCACCCCCACCCCCAGCAGTCAAGGGCACCCTCCACCAGGCCCCTACTCATGTCCTCCTGCACCTCCACCCCCCAACATCCAGGGGCACCTGCCAGCAGGCCCCCACTCATGTCCAACTCATGTCTCCCAGCATCCCCACCCCCAGCAGTCAGGGGCACTCTCCACCAGGCCCTCACTCATGTTCCCCTGCACCCCCACCCCCCAGCAGACAGGGGTACCCTCCACCGGGCCCTCACTCATGTCTCCCAGCACCCCCACCCCTCAGCAGTCAGGGGCACCCTCCACCAGACCCCCACTCATGTCTCCCAGCACCCCCAAACCCCAGCACTGTGGGGCACCTGCCAGCAGGCCCCCACTCATGTCTCCCAGCACCCCCACCCCTAGCACTGTGGGGCACCTGCCAGCAGGCCCCCACTCATGTCCAACTCATGTCTCCCAGCACCCACACCCCCCAGCAGTCAGGGGCACCCTCCACCAGGCCCCCACTCATGTCTCCCAACACCCCCATCCCCAGCACTGTGGGGCACCTGCCAGAAGGCCCCCACTCATGTGAAACTCATGTCTCCCAGCACTCCCACCCCCCAGCAGTGAGGGGCACCCTCCACCAGTCCCCCACTCATGTTTCCCAGCACCCCCACCTCCCAGCACTGTCGGGCACCTGCCAGCAGGCCCCCACTCATGTCCAACTCATGTCTCCCAGCACCCCCACCCCCCAGCAGTCAGGGGCACCCTCCACCAGGCCCCCACTCATATCTCCCAGCACCCCCACCCCCCAGCATTCAGGGGCACCCTCCAACAGGCCCCCACTCATGTCTCCCAGCACCCCCACCCCCCAGCAGTAAGGGGCACCCTCCACCAGTCCCCCACTCATGTCTCCCAGCACCCCCACCCCCCAGCACTGTCGGGCACCTGCCAGCAGGCCCCCACTCATGTCCAACTTATGTCTCCCAGCACCCCCAACCCCAGCAGTCAGGGGCACCCTCCACCAGGCCCCCACTCATGTTTCCCAACACCCCCACCCCCAGCACTGTGGGGCACCTGCCAGAAGGCCCCCACTCATGTCCAACTCATGTCTCCCAGCACTCCCACCCCCCAGCAGTCAGGGGCACCCTCCACCAGTCCCCCACTCATGTTTCCCAGCACCCCCACCCGCCAGCACTGTCGGGCACCTGCCAGCAAGCCCCCACTCATGTCCAACTCATGTCTCCCAGCACCCCCACCCCCCAGCAGTCAGGAGCACCCTCCACCAGGCCCCCACTCATATCTCCCAGGACCCCCACCCCCCAGCATTCAGGGGCACCCTCCAACAGGCCCCCACTCATTTCTCCCAGCACCCCCACCCCCCAGCAGTCAGGGGCACCCTCCACCAGTCCCCCACTCATGTCTCCCAGCACCCCCACCCCCCAGCACTGTCAGGCACCTGCCAGCAGGCCCCCACTCATGTCCAACTTATGTCTCCCAGCACCCCCACCCCCCAGCAGTCAGGGGCACCCTCCACCAGGCCCCCACTCATGTCTCCCAGCACCCCCACCCCCCAGCAGTCAGGGGCACCCTCCACCAGGCCCCCACTCATGTCTCCCAGCACCCCCACCCCCAGCAGTCAGGGGCACCCTCCACCAGGCCCCCACTCATGTCCTCCTGCACCCCCACCCCCCAGCATCCAGGGGCACCTGCCAGCAGGCGCCCACTCATGTCCAACTCATGTCTCCCAGCATCCCCAGCAGTCAGGGGCACCCTCCACCAGGCCCTCACTCATGTTCCCCTGTACCCCCACCCCCCAGCAGTCAGGGGAACCCTCTGCCAGGCCCTCACTCATGTTCCCCTGTACCCCCACCCCCCAGCACTCGGGGGCACCTGCCAGCAGGTCCCCACTCATGTCCAACTCATGTCTCCCAGCATCCCCACCCCCAGCAGTCAGGGGCACCCTCCGCCAGGCCCTCACTCATGTTCCCCTGTACCCCCACCCCTCAGCACTCGCGGGCACCTGTCAGCAGGTCCCCACTCATGTCCAACTCATGTCTCCCAGCACACCCACCCCCCAGCAGTCAGGGGCACCCTCCACTAGGCCCCCACTCATGTCTCCCAGCACCCCGACACCCCAGCAGTCAGGGGCACCCTCCACCAGGCCCCCACTCATGTCTCCCAACACCCCCAACCCCGGCACTGTGGGGCACCTGCCACCAGGCGCCCACTCATGTCCAACTCATGTCTCCCAGCATCCCCACCCCCAGCAGTCAGGGGCACCCTCCGCCAGGCCCTCACTCATGTTCCCCTGTACCCCCACCCCCCAGCAGTCAGGGGAACCCTCCTCCGGGCCCCCACTCATGTCTCCCAGCACCCCCACCCCTCAGCAGTCAGGGGCACCCTCCACCAGTCCCCCACTCATGTCTCCCAGCACCCCCACCCCCAGCACTGTGGGGCACCTGCCAGCAGTCCCCCACTCATGTCCAACTCATGTCTCCCAGCACCCACACCCCCCAGCAGTCAGGGGCACCCTCCACCAGGCCCCCACTCACATCTCCCAGCACCCCCACCCCCTGCAGTCAGGGGCACCCTCCACCAGGCCCCCACTCATGTCTCCCAGCACCCCCAACCCCCAGCAGTCAGGGGCACCCTCCACCAGGCCCCCACTCATGTCTCCCAGCACCCCCACCCCCGAGCAGTCAGGGGCACCCTCTACCAGGCTCCCACTCATGTCTCCCAGCACCCCCACTCCCCAGCAGTCAGGGGCACCCTCCACCAGGCCCCCACTCATGTCCCCCTGCACCCCCATCCCCCAGCATCCAGGGGCACCTGCCAGCAGGCCCCCACTCATGTCCAACTCATGTCTCCCAGCACCCCCACCCCCCAGCAGTCAGGGGCACCCTCCACCAGGCCCCCACACATGTCCCCCAGCACCCCCACCCCCAGCAGTCAGGGGCACCCTCCACCAGGCCCCACTCATGTCTCCCAGCACCCACACCCCCCAGCACTGTGGGGCACCTGCCAGCAGGCCCCCACTCATGTCCAACTCATGTCTCCCAGCACCCCCACCCACCAGCAGTCAGAGGCACCCTCCACCAGGCCCCCACTCATGTCTCCCAACACCCCCACCCCCAGCACTGTGGGGCACCTGCCAGCAGGCCCCCACTCATGTCCAACTCATGTCTCCCAGCACCCCCACCCCCCAGCAGTCAGGGGCACCCTCCACCAGGTCCCCACTCATGTCTCCCAGCACCCCCACCCCCCAGCACTGTGGGGCACCTGCCAGCAGGCCCCTACTCATGTCCAACACATGTCTCCCAGCACCCCCACCCCCCAGCATCAGGGGCACCCTCCACAAGGCCCCCACTCATGTCTCCCAGCACTCCCACCCCCCAGCACTCGGGGGCACCCTCCACCAGGCCCCCACTCATGTCTCCCAACACCCCCACCCCCCAGCACTGTGGGGCACCTGCCAGCAGGCCCCCACTCATGTCCAACTCATGTCTCCCAGCACACCCATCCCCCAGCAGTCAGGGGCACCCTCCACCAGGTCCCCACTCATGTCTCCCAGCACCCCCACCCCCCAGCACTGTGGGGCACCTGCCAGCAGGCCCCCACTCATGTCCAACTCATGTCTCCCAGCACACCCTTCCCCCAGCAGTCAGGGGCACCCTCCACTAGGCCCCCACTCATGTCTCCCAGCACCCCCACACCCCAGCAGTCAGGGGCACCCTCCACCAGGCCCCCACTCATGTCTCCCAACACCCCCAACCCCGGCACTGTGGGGCACCTGCCAGCAGGCCCCCACTCATGTCCAACTCATGTCTCCCAGCACCCCCACCCCCCAGCAGTCAGGGGCACCCTCCACCAGGCCCCCACTCATGTCTCCCAGCAGCCCCACCCCCAGCACTGTGGGGCACCTGCCAGCAGGCCCCCACTCATGTCCAACTCATGTCTTCCAGCACCCCCAACCCCCAGCATCAGGGGCACCCTCCACCAGGCCCCCACCATGTCTCCCAGCACCCCCACACCCTAGCAGTCAGGGGAACCCTCCACCAGGCCCCCATTCATGTCTCCCAGCACCCCCACCCCCCAGCAGTCAGGGGCACCCTCGACCAGGCCCGCACTCATGTCTCCCAGCACCCCCACCCCCCAGCAGTCAGGGGCACCCTCCACCAGGCCCCCACTCATGTCTCCCAGCACCCCCACCCCCCAGCAGTCAGGGGCACCCTCCACCACGCCCCCACTCATGTCTCCCAGCACCCCCACCCCCCAGCAGTCAGGGGCACCCGCCACCAGGCCCCCACTCATGTCCTCCTGCACCCCCCCAGCATCCAGGGGCACCTGCCAGCAGGCCCCCACTCATGTCCAACTAATGTCTCCCAGCATCCCACCCCCAGGAGTCAGAGGCACCCTCCACCAGGCCCTCACTCATGTCCCCCTGCACCCCCACCCCCCAGCAGTCAGGGGCACCCTGCACTGGGCCCCCACTCATGTCTCCTAGCACCCCCACCCCTCAGTAGTCAGGGGCACCCTCCACCAAGCCCCCACTCATGTCTCCCAGCACCACCAACCCCCAGCACTGTGGGGTACCTGCCAGCAGGCCCCCACTCAGGTCTCCCAGCACCCCCACCCCCAGCACTGTGGGGCACCTGCCAGCAGGCCCCCACTCATGTCCAACTCATGTCTCCCAGCACCCACACCCCCCAGCAGTCAGGGGCACCCTCCACCAGGCCCCCACTCACGTCTCCCAGCACCCCCACCCCCCAGCAGTCAGGGGCACCCTCCACCAGGCCCCCACTCATGTCTCCCAGCACCCCCACCCCCCAGCAGTCAGGGGCACCCTCCACCAGGCCCCCACTCATGTCTCCCAGCACCCCCACCCCCCAGCATTCAAAGGCACCCTCCACCAGGCCCCCACTCATGTCTCCCAGCACCCCCACCCCCCAGCAGTCAGGGGCACCCTCCACCAGGCCCCCACTGATGTCCCCCTGCACCCCCTCCCCCCAGAAGTCAGGGGGACCCTCCACCAGGCACCCACTCATGTCTCCCAGCACCCCCACCCCCCAGCACTGTGGGGCACCTGCCAGCTGGCCCCCACTCATGTCTCCCAGCACCCCCACCCCCCAGCACTGTGGGGCACCTGCCAGCAGGCCCCACTCATGTCCAACTCATGTCTCCCAGCACCCACACCCCCCAGCAGTCAGGGGCACCCTCCACCAGGCCCCCACTCATGTCTCCCAGCATCCCCAACCCCCAGCACTGTGGAGCACCTGCCAGCAGGCCCCCACTCTTGTCCAACTCATGTCTCCCAGCACCCCCACCTCCCAGCAGTCAGGGGCACCCTTCACCAGGCCTCCACTCATGTCTACCAGCACCCCCACCCTCCAGCAGTCAGGGGCAACCTCCACCAGGCCCCCACTCATGTCTCCGAGCACCCCAAACACCAGCAGTCAGGGACACGCACCACCAGGCCCCCATTCATGTCTCCCAGCACCCCACCCCCAGCAATCAGGGGCACCCTCCACCAGGCCCCCACTCATGTCTCCCAGCACCCCCACCCCCCAGCAGTCAGGGGCACCCTCCACCAGGCCCCCACTCATGTCCCCCTGCACCCCCACCCCCCAGCAGCCAGGGGCACCCTCCACCAGGCCCCCACTCATCTCTCCCAGCACCCCCACCCCCCAGCAGTCAGGGGCACCCTCCACCAGGCCCCCACTCATGTCTCCCAGCACCCCCACCCCCCAGCACTGTGGGGCACCTGCCAGCAGGCCCCCAATCATGTCTCCCAGCACCCTCACCCCCCAGCAGTCAGGGGCACCCTCCACCAGGCCCCCACTTATGTCTCCCAGCACCCCCCAGCAGTCAGGGGCACCCTCCACCAGGCCCCTACCCATGTCTCCCCGCACCCCCACCCACCAGCAGTCAGGGGCACCCTCCACAAGGCCCCCACTCATGTCCCCCTTCACCCTCACACCCCAGCATCCAGGGACACCTGCCAGCAGGCCCCCACTCATGTCCAACTCATGTCTCCCAGCACCCCCACCCCCCAGCAGTCAGGGGCACCCTCCACCGGGCCCCCACTCATGTTTCCCAGCACCCCCCCAGCTGTCAGGGGCACCCTCCACCAGGCCCCCACTCATGTCTCCCAGCACCCCCACCCCCAAGCAGTCAGGGGTACCCTCCACCAGGCCCCTACTCATGACTCCCCGCACCCCCACCCCCCAGCAGTCAGGGACACCCTCCACAAGGCCCTCACTCATGTCCCCCTGCACCCCCACCCCACAGCATCCAGGGACACCTGCCAGCAGGCCCCCACTCATGTCCAACTCATGTCTCCCAGCACCCCCACCCCCGAGCAGTCACAGGCACCCTCCACCAGGCCCCCACTCATGTCCCCCTACACCCCCACCCCCAGCAGTCAGGGGGACCCTCCACCAGGCCCCCACTCATGTCTCCCAACACCCCCACCCCCAGCACTGTGGGGCACCTGCCAGAAGGCCCCCACTCATGTCCAACTCATGTCTCCCAGCACTCCCACCCCCCAGCAGTCAGGGGCACCCTCCACCAGTCCCCCACTCATGTTTCCCAGCACCCCCACCCCCCAGCACTGTCGGGCACCTGCCAGCAGGCCCCCACTCATGTCCAACTCATGTCTCCCAGCACCCCCACCCCCCAGCAGTCAGGGGCACCCTCCAACAGGCCCCCACTCATGTCACCCAGCACCCCCACACCCCAGCAGTCAGGGGCACCCTCCACCAGTCCCCCACTCATGTCTCCCAGCACCCCCATCCCCCAGCAGTCAGGGGCACCCTCCACCAGGCCCCACCTCATGTCTCCCAACACTCCCACCCCCCAGCACTGTCAGGCACCTGCCAGCAAGTCCCCACTCATGTCCAACTCATGTCTCCCAGCACCCCCACCCCCCAGCAGTCAAGGGCACCCTCCACCAGGCCCCCTCTCATGTCTCCCAGCACCCCCACCCCCCAGCATTCAGGGGCACCCTCCACCAGGCCCCCACTCATGTCTCCCAGCACCCCCACCCCCCGGCAGTCAGGGACACCCTCCACCAGGCCCCCACTCATGTCTCCCAGCACCCCCACCCCCAGCAGTCAAGGGCACCCTCCACCAGGCCCCTACTCATGTCCTCCTGCACCTCCACCCCCCAACATCCAGGGGCACCTGGCAGCAGGCCCCCACTCATGTCCAACTCATGTCTCCCAGCATCCCCACCCCCAGCAGTCAGGGGCACTCTCCACCAGGCCCTCACTCATGTTCCCCTGTACCCCCACCCCCCAGCAGACAGGGGCACCCTCCACCGGGCCCTCACTCATGTCTCCCAGCACCCCCACCCCTTAGCAGTCAGGGGCACCCTCCACCAGGCCCCCACTCATGTCTCCCAGCACCCCCACCCCTAGCACTGTGGGGCACCTGCCAGCAGGCCCCCACTCATGTCCAACTCATGTCTCCCAGCACCCACACCCCCCAGCAGTCAGGGGCACCCTCCACCAGTCCCCCACTCATGTTTCCCAGCACCCCCACCCCCCAGCACTGTCGGGCACCTGCCAGCAGGCCCCCACTCATGTCCAACTCATGTCTCCCAGCACCCCCACCCCCCAGCAGTCAGGGGCACCCTCCACCAGGCCCCCACTCATATCTCCCAGGACCCCCACCCCCCAGCAGTCAGGGGCACTCTCCACCAGGCCCTCACTCATGTTCCCCTGCACCCCCACCCCCCAGCAGACAGGGGTACCCTCCACCGGGCCCTCACTCATGTCTCCCAGCACCCCCACCCCTCAGCAGTCAGGGGCACCCTCCACCAGACCCCCACTCATGTCTCCCAGCACCCCCAAACCCCAGCACTGTGGGGCACCTGCCAGCAGGCCCCCACTCATGTCTCCCAGCACCCCCACCCCTAGCACTGTGGGGCACCTGCCAGCAGGCCCCCACTCATGTCCAACTCATGTCTCCCAGCACCCACACCCCCCAGCAGTCAGGGGCACCCTCCACCAGGCCCCCACTCATATCTCCCAGCACCCCCACCCCCCAGCATTCAGGGGCACCCTCCAACAGGCCCCCACTCATGTCTCCCAGCACCCCCACCCCCCAGCAGTAAGGGGCACCCTCCACCAGTCCCCCACTCATGTCTCCCAGCACCCCCACCCCCCAGCACTGTGGGGCACCTGCCAGCAGGCCCCCACTCATGTCCAACTTATGTCTCCCAGCACCCCCAACCCCAGCAGTCAGGGGCACCCTCCACCAGGCCCCCACTCATGTTTCCCAACACCCCCACCCCCAGCACTGTGGGGCACCTGCCAGAAGGCCCCCACTCATGTCCAACTCATGTCTCCCAGCACTCCCACCCCCCAGCAGTCAGGGGCACCCTCCACCAGTCCCCCACTCATGTTTCCCAGCACCCCCACCCCCCAGCACTGTCGGGCACCTGCCAGCAAGCCCCCACTCATGTCCAACTCATGTCTCCCAGCACCCCCACCCCCCAGCAGTCAGGAGCACCCTCCACCAGGCCCCCACTCATATCTCCCAGGACCCCCACCCCCCAGCATTCAGGGGCACCCTCCAACAGGCCCCCACTCATTTCTCCCAGCACCCCCACCCCCCAGCAGTCAGGGGCACCCTCCACCAGTCCCCCACTCATGTCTCCCAGCACCCCCACCCCCCAGCACTGCCAGGCACCTGCCAGCAGGCCCCCAATCATGTCCAACTTATGTCTCCCAGCACCCCCACCCCCCAGCAGTCAGGGGCACCCTCCACCAGGCCCCCACTCATGTCTCCCAGCACCCCCACCCCCCAGCAGTCAGGGGCACCCTCCACCAGGCCCCCACTCATGTCTCCCAGCACCCCCACCCCCAGCAGTCAGGGGCACCCTCCACCAGGCCCCCACTCATGTCCTCCTGCACCCCCCCCCAGCATCCAGGGGCACCTGCCAGCAGGCGCCCACTCATGTCCAACTCATGTCTCCCAGCATCCCCAGCAGTCAGGGGCACCCTCCACCAGGCCCTCACTCATGTTCCCCTGTACCCCCACCCCCCAGCAGTCAGGGGAACCCTCTGCCAGGCCCTCACTCATGTTCCCCTGTACCCCCACCCCCCAGCACTCGGGGGCACCTGCCAGCAGGTCCCCACTCATGTCCAACTCATGTCTCCCAGCATCCCCACCCCCAGCAGTCAGGGGCACCCTCCGCCAGGCCCTCACTCATGTTCCCCTGTACCCCCACGCCTCAGCACTCGGGGGCACCTGTCAGCAGGTCCCCACTCATGTCCAACTCATGTCTCCCAGCACACCCACCCCCCAGCAGTCAGGGGCACCCTCCACTAGGCCCCCACTCATGTCTCCCAGCACCCCCACACCCCAGCAGTCAGGGGCACCCTCCACCAGGCCCCCACTCATGTCTCCCAACACCCCCAACCCCGGCACTGTGGGGCACCTGCCACCAGGCGCCCACTCATGTCCAACTCATGTCTCCCAGCATCCCCACCCCCAGCAGTCAGGGGCACCCTCCGCCAGGCCCTCACTCATGTTCCCCTGTACCCCCACCCCCCAGCAGTCAGGGGAACCCTCCTCCGGGCCCCCACTCATGTCTCCCAGCACCCCCACCCCTCAGCAGTCAGGGGCACCCTCCACCAGGCCCCCACTCATGTCTCTCAGCACCCCCACCCCCAGCACTGTGGGGCACCTGCCAGCAGTCCCCCACTCATGTCCAACTCATGTCTCCCAGCACCCACACCCCCCAGCAGTCAGGGGCACCCTCCACCAGGCCCCCACTCACATCTCCCAGCACCCCCACCCCCTGCAGTCAGGGGCACCCTCCACCAGGCCCCCACTCATGTCTCCCAGCACCCCCAACCCCCAGCAGTCAGGGGCACCCTCCACCAGGCCCCCACTCATGTCTCCCAGCACCCCCACCCCCGAGCAGTCAGGGGCACCCTCTACCAGGCTCCCACTCATGTCTCCCAGCACCCCCACTCCCCAGCAGTCAGGGGCACCCTCCACCAGGCCCCCACTCATGTCCCCCTGCACCCCCATCCCCCAGCATCCAGGGGCACCTGCCAGCAGGCCCCCACTCATGTCCAACTCATGTCTCCCAGCACCCCCACCCCCCAGCAGTCAGGGGCACCCTCCACCAGGCCCCCACACATGTCCCCCAGCACGCCCACCCCCAGCAGTCAGGGGCACCCTCCACCAGGCCCCACTCATGTCTCCCAGCACCCACACCCCCCAGCACTGTGGGGCACCTGCCAGCAGGCCCCCACTCATGTCCAACTCATGTCTCCCAGCACCCCCACCCACCAGCAGTCAGAGGCACCCTCCACCAGGCCCCCACTCATGTCTCCCAACACCCCCACCCCCAGCACTGTGGGGCACCTGCCAGCAGGCCCCCACTCATGTCCAACTCATGTCTCCCAGCACCCCCACCCCCCAGCAGTCAGGGGCACCCTCCACCAGGTCCCCACTCATGTCTCCCAGCACCCCCACCCCCCAGCACTGTGGGGCACCTGCCAGCAGGCCCCTACTCATGTCCAACACATGTCTCCCAGCACCCCCACCCCCCAGCATCAGGGGCACCCTCCACAAGGCCCCCACTCATGTCTCCCAGCACTCCCACCCCCCAGCACTCGGGGGCACCTGCCAGCAGGTCCCCACTCATGTCCAACTCATGTCTCCCAGCACACCCATCCCCCAGCAGTCAGGGGCACCCTCCACTAGGCCCCCACTCATGTCTCCCAGCACCCCCACACCCCAGCAGTCAGGGGCACCCTCCACCAGGCCCCCACTCATGTCTCCCAGCAGCCCCACCCCCAGCACTGTGGGGCACCTGCCAGCAGGCCCCCACTCATGTCCAACTCATGTCTTCCAGCACCCCCAACCCCCAGCATCAGGGGCACCCTCCACCAGGCCCCCACCATGTCTCCCAGCACCCCCACACCCTAGCAGTCAGGGGAACCCTCCACCAGGCCCCCATTCATGTCTCCCAGCACCCCCACCCCCCAGCAGTCAGGGGCACCCTCGACCAGGCCCGCACTCATGTCTCCCAGCACCCCCACCCCCCAGCAGTCAGGGGCACCCTCCACCAGGCCCCCACTCATGTCTCCCAGCACCCCCACCCCCCAGCAGTCAGGGGCACCCTCCACCACGCCCCCACTCATGTCTCCCAGCACCCCCACCCCCCAGCAGTCAGGGGCACCCGCCACCAGGCCCCCACTCATGTCCTCTTGCACCCCCCCAGCATCCAGGGGCACCTGCCAGCAGGCCCCCACTCATGTCCAACTAATGTCTCCCAGCATCCCACCCCCAGGAGTCAGAGGCACCCTCCACCAGGCCCTCACTCATGTCCCCCTGCACCCCCACCCCCCAGCAGTCAGGGGCACCCTGCACTGGGCCCCCACTCATGTCTCCTAGCACCCCCACCCCTCAGTAGTCAGGGGCACCCTCCACCAAGCCCCCACTCATGTCTCCCAGCACCACCAACCCCCAGCACTGTGGGGTACCTGCCAGCAGGCCCCCACTCAGGTCTCCCAGCACCCCCACCCCCAGCACTGTGGGGCACCTGCCAGCAGGCCCCCACTCATGTCCAACTCATGTCTCCCAGCACCCACACCCCCCAGCAGTCAGGGGCACCCTCCACCAGGCCCCCACTCACGTCTCCCAGCACCCCCACCCCCCAGCAGTCAGGGGCACCCTCCACCTGACCCCCACTCATGTCTCCCAGCACCCCCACCCCCCAGCAGTCAGGGGCACCCTCCACCAGGCCCCCACTCATGTCTCCCAGCACCCCCACCCCCCAGCATTCAGAGGCACCCTCCACCAGGCCCCCACTCATGTCTCCCAGCACCCCCACCCCCCAGCAGTCAGGGACACCCTCCACCAGGCCCCCACTGATGTCCCCCTGCACCCCCTCCCCCCAGAAGTCAGGGGGACCCTCCACCAGGCACCCACTCATGTCTCCCAGCACCCCCACCCCCCAGCACTGTGGGGCACCTGCCAGCTGGCCCCCACTCATGTCTCCCAGCACCCCCACCCCCCAGCACTGTGGGGCACCTGCCAGCAGGCCCCACTCATGTCCAACTCATGTCTCCCAGCACCCACACCCCCCAGCAGTCAGGGGCACCCTCCACCAGGCCCCCACTCATGTCTCCCAGCATCCCCAACCCCCAGCACTGTGGAGCACCTGCCAGCAGGCCCCCACTCTTGTCCAACTCATGTCTCCCAGAACCCCCACCTCCCAGCAGTCAGGGGCACCCTTCACCAGGCCTCCACTCATGTCTACCAGCACCCCCACCCTCCAGCAGTCAGGGGCAACCTCCACCAGGCCCCCACTCATGTCTCCGAGCACCCCAAACACCAGCAGTCAGGGACACGCACCACCAGGCCCCCATTCATGTCTCCCAGCACCCCACCCCCAGCAATCAGGGGCACCCTCCACCAGGCCCCCACTCATGTCTCCCAGCACCCCCACCCCCCAGCAGTCAGGGGCACCCTCCACCAGGCCCCCACTCATGTCCCCCTGCACCCCCACCCCCCAGCAGCCAGGGGCACCCTCCACCAGGCCCCCACTCATCTCTCCCAGCACCCCCACCCCCCAGCAGTCAGGGGCACCCTCCACCAGGCCCCCACTCATGTCTCCCAGCACCCCCACCCCCCAGCACTGTGGGGCACCTGCCAGCAGGCCCCCAATCATGTCTCCCAGCACCCTCACCCCCCAGCAGTCAGGGGCACCCTCCACCAGGCCCCCACTTATGTCTCCCAGCACCCCCCAGCAGTCAGGGGCACCCTCCACCAGGCCCCTACCCATGTCTCCCCGCACCCCCACCCACCAGCAGTCAGGGGCACCCTCCACAAGGCCCCCACTCATGTCCCCCTTCACCCTCACACCCCAGCATCCAGGGACACCTGCCAGCAGGCCCCCACTCATGTCCAACTCATGTCTCCCAGCACCCCCACCCCCCAGCAGTCAGGGGCACCCTCCACCGGGCCCCCACTCATGTTTCCCAGCACCCCCCCAGCTGTCAGGGGCACCCTCCACCAGGCCCCCACTCATGTCTCCCAGCACCCCCACCCCCAAGCAGTCAGGGGTACCCTCCACCAGGCCCCTACTCATGACTCCCCGCACCCCCACCCCCCAGCAGTCAGGGACACCCTCCACAAGGCCCTCACTCATGTCCCCCTGCACCCCCACCCCACAGCATCCAGGGACACCTGCCAGCAGGCCCCCACTCATGTCCAACTCATGTCTCCCAGCACCCCCACCCCCGAGCAGTCACAGGCACCCTCCACCAGGCCCCCACTCATGTCCCCCTACACCCCCACCCCCAGCAGTCAGGGGCACCCTCCACCAGGCCCCCACTCATGTCTCCCAGCACCCCCACCCCCCAGCACTGTGGGGCACCTGCCTGCAGGCCCCCACTCATGTCCAACTCCTGTCTCCCAGCACCCCCCAGCAGTCAGGGGCACCCTCCACCAGGCCCCCACTCATGTCTCCCAGCACCCCCACCCCCCAGCACTGTGGGGCACCTGCCAGCAGGCACCCACTCATGTCCAACTCATGTCTCCCAGCACCCCCACCCCCAGCAGTCAGGGGCACCCTCCACCAGGCCCCCACTCATGTGTCCCAACACCCCCACCCCGCAGCGGTCAGGGGCACCCTCCACCAGGCCCCCACTCATGTCTCCCAGCACCCCCACCCCCCAGCAGTCAGGGGCACCCTCCACCAGGCCCCCACTCATGTCTCCCAGCACCCCCACCCCCCAGCAGTCAGGGGCACCCTCCACCAGGCCCCCATTCATGTCTCCCAGCACCCCCACCCCCCAGCAGTCAGGGGCAACCTCCACCAGGCCCCCACTCATGTCCTCCTGCACCCTCACCCCCAGCATCCAGGGGCACCTGCCAGCAGGCACCCACTCATGTCTCCCAGCACCCCCACCCCCCAGCACTGTGGGGCACCTGCCAGCAGGCCCCCACTCATGTCCAACTCATGTCTCCCAGCACCCACACCCCCCAGAAGTCAGGGGCACCCTCCACCAGGCCCCCACTCATGTCTCCAAGCAGCCCCACCCCCCAGCACTGTGGGGCACCTGCCAGCAGACCCCCACTCATGTCTCCCAGCACCCCTTTCGCCCAGCACTGTGGGGCACTTGCCAGCAGGCCCCCACTCATGTCCAACTCATGTCTCCCAGCACCCCACCCCCAGCAATCAGGGGCACCCTCCACCAGGCTCCCACTCATGTCTCCCAGCACCCCCAACCCCCAGCAGTCAGGGGCACCCTCGACCAGGCCCCCACTCATGTCCCCCTGCACCCCCAACCCCCAGCAGCCAGGGGCACCCTCCACCAGGCCCCCACTCATCTCTCCCAGCACCCCCCCTCAACAGTCAGGGGCACCCTCCACCAGGCCCCCACTCATGTCCCCCAGCACCCACCCCCCCAGCAGTCAGAGGCACCCTCCACCAGGCCCCCACTCATGTTTCCCAGCAACCCCCACCCTCCAGCACTGTGGGGCACCTGCCAGCAGGCCCCCACTCATGTCCAACTCATGTCTCCCAGCACCCACACCCCCCAGAAGTCATGGGCACCCTCCACCAGGCCCCCACTCATGTCTCCAAGCAGCCCCACCCCCCAGTACTGTGGGGCACCTGCCAGCAGACCCCCACTCATGTCTCCCAGCACCCCTACCGCCCAGCACTGTGGGGCACTTGCCAGCAGGCCCCCACTCATGTCCAACTCATGTCTCCCAGCACCCTCACCCCCCAGCAGTCAGGGGCACTCTCCACCAGGCCCCCACTCATGTCTCCCAGCACCCCCACCCCCCAGCACTGTGGGGCACCTGCCAGCAGGCCCCCACTCATGTCCAACTCATGTCTAACAGCACCCCCACCCCCCAGCAGTCAGGGGCAACCTCCACCATCCCCCACTCATGTCTCCGAGCACACCAAACCACAGCAGTCAGGGGCACCCACCACCAGGCCCCCATTCATGTCTCCCAGCACCCCACCCCCAGAAATCAGGGGCACCCTCCACCAGGCCCCCACTCATGTCTCCCAGCACCCCCCAGCAGTCAGGGGCACCCTCCACCAGGCCCCTACTCATGTCTCCCCGCACCCCCACCCCCCAGCAGTCAGGGGCACCCCCCTCATGGCCCCCACTCATGTCCCCCTGCACCCTCACACCCCAGCATCCAGGGACACCTTCCAGCAGGCCCCCACTCATGTCCAACTCATGTCTCCCAGCACCCACACCCCCCAGCAGTCAGGGGCACCCTCCACCAGGCCCCCACTCATGTCTCCCAGCACCCCCACTCCCCAGCACTGTGGGGCACCTGCTAGCAGCCCCCCACTCATGTCCAACTCATGTACCCAGCACCCCCACCCCCAGCAGTCAGGGGCACCCTCCACCAGGCCCCCACTCATGTCTCTCTGCACCCCCACCCCCCAGCAGTCAGGGGCACCCTCCACTGGGCCCCCACTCATGTTTCCCAGCACCCCCACCCCCCAGCAGTCAGTGGCACCCTCCACCAGGCCCCCACTCATGTCTCCCAGCACCCCCACCCCCAGCAGTCAGGGGTACCCTCCACCAGGCCCCTACTCATGACTCCCCGCACCCCCACCCCCCAGCAGCCAGGGTCACCCTCCACCAGGCCCCCACTCATCTCTCCCAGCACCCCCACCCCCCAGCAGTCAGGGGCACCCTCCACCAGGCCCCCACTCATGTCTCCCAGCACCCCCACCCCCCAGCACTGTGGGGCACCTGCCAGCAGGCCCCCACTCATGTCTCCCAGCACCCTCACCCCCCAGCAGTCAGGGGCACCCTCCACCAGGCCCCCACTGATGTCTCCCAGCACCCCCCAGCAGTTAGGGGCACCCTCCACCAGGCCCCTACTCATGTCTCCCAGCACCCCCACCCACCAGCAGTCAGGGGCACCCTCCACAAGGCCTCCACTCATGTCCCCCTTCACCCTCACACCCAAGCATCCAGGGACACCTGCCAGCAGGTCCCCACTCATGTCCAACTCATGTCTCCCAGCACCCACACCCCCCAGCAGTCAGGGGCACCCTCCACCAGGCCCCCACTCATGTCTCCCAGCACCCCCACCCCCCAGCACTGTGGGGCACCTGCCAACAGGCCCCCACTCATGTCCAACTCATGTCTCCCAGCACCCCCACCCCCCAGCAGTCAGGGGCACCCTCCACCGGGGCCCCACTCATGTTTCCCAGCACCCCCCCCCCAGCTGTCAGGGGCACCCTTCACCAGGCCCCCACTCATGTCTCCCAGCACCCCCACCCCCAGCAGTCAGGGGTACCCTCCACCAGGCCCCTACTCATGACTCCCCGCACCCCCACCCCCCAGCAGTCAGGGGCACCCTCCACCAGGCCCCCACTCATGTCCCCCTGCACCCCCACCCCACAGCATCCAGGGACACCTGCCAGCAGGCCCTCACTCATGTCCAACTCATGTCTCCCAGCACCCCCACCCCGAGCAGTCACAGGCACCCTCCACCAGGCCCCCACTCATGTCCCCCTACACCCCCACCCCCAGCAGTCAGGGGCACACTCCAGCAGGCCCCCACTCATGTCTCCCAGCACCCACACCCCCCAGCACTGTGGGGCACCTGCCAGCAGGCCCCCACTCATGTCCAACTCCTGTCTCCCAGCACCCCCACCCCCCAGCAGTCAGGGGCACCCTCCACCAGGCCCCCACTCATGTCTCCCAGCACCCCCACCCCCCAGCACTGTGGGGCACCTGCCAGCAGGCCCCCACTCATGTCCAAGTCAAGTCTCCCAGCCCCCCCACCCCCCAGTAGTCAGGGGTACCCTCCACCAGGCCCCCACTCATGTCTCCCAGCACCCCCACCCCCCAGCACTGTGGGGCACCTGCCAGCAGGCCCCCACTCATGTCCAACTCCTGTCTCCCAGCACCCCCCCAGCAGTCAGGAGCACCCTCCAGCAGCCACCACTCATGTCTCCCAGCACCCCCACACCCCAGCACTGTGGGGCACCTGCCAGCAGGCCCACACTCATGTCCAACTCATGTCTCCCAGCACCCCCACCCCCCAGCAGTCAGGGGCACCCTCCACCATGCCCCCACTCATGTCTCCCAGCATCCCCACCCCCCAGCAGTCAGGGGCACCCTCCACCAGGCCCCCACTCATGTGTCCCAACACCCCCACCCCGCAGCAGTCAGGGGCACCCTCCACCAGGCCCCCACTCATGTCTCCCAGCACCCCCACCCCCCAGCAGTCAGGGGCACCCTCCACCAGGCCCCCACTCATGTCTCCCAGCACCCCCAGCAGTCAGGGGCACCCTCCACCAGGCCCCCATTCATGTCTCCCAGCACCCCCACCCCCCAGCAGTTAGGGGCATCCTCCACCAGGCCCCCACTCATGTCCTCCTGCACCCCCACCCCCCAGCAACCAGGGGCACCTGCCAGCAGGCACCCACTCATGTCTCCCAGCACCCCCACCCCCCAGCACTGTGGGGCACCTGCCAGCAGGCCCCCACTCATGTCCAACTCATGTCTCCCAGCACCCACACCCCCCAGAAGTCAGGGGCACCCTCCACCAGGCCCCCACTCATGTCTCCCAGCAGCCCCACCCCAGCACTGTGGGGCACCTGCCAGCAGACCCCCACTCATGTCTCCCAGCACCCCTACCGCCCAGCACTGTGGGGCACCTGCCAGCAGGCCCCCACTGATGTCCAACTCATGTCTCTCAGCACCCACACCCCCCAGCAGTCAGGGGCACTCTCCACCAGGCCCCCACTCATGTCTCCCAGCACCCCCACCCCCCAGCACTGTGGGGCACCTGCCAGCAGGCCCCCACTCATGTCCAACTCATGTCCAACAGCACCCCCACCCCCCAGCAGTCAGGGGCAACCTCCACCATCCCCCCACTCATGTCTCTGAGCATCCCAAACCCCAGCAGTCAGGGGCAGCCACCACCAGGCCCCCATTCATGTCTCCCAGCACCCCACCCCCAGCAATCAGGGGCACCCTCCACCAGGCTCCCACTCATGTCTCCCAGCACCCCCAACCCCCAGCAGTCAGGGGCACCCTCCACCAGGCCCCCACTCATGTCCCTCTGCACCCCCACCCCCCAGCAGCCAGGGGCACCCTCCACCAGGCACCCACTCATCTCTCCCAGCATCCCCCCTCAACAGTCAGGGGCACCCTCCACCAGACCCCCACTCATGTCCGCCAGCACCCACCCCCCCAGCAGTCAGAGGCACCCTCCACCAGGCCCCCACTCATGTTTCCCAGCACCCCCACCCCCCAGCACTGTGGGGCACCTGCCAGCAGGCCCCCACTCATGTCCAACTCAAGTCTCCCAGCACCCCCACCCCCCAGCAGTCAGGCGCACCCTCCACCAGGCCCCCACTCATGTCTCCCAGCACCCCACCCCCCAGCAGCCAGGGGCACCCTCCACCAGGCCCCCACTCATGTCTTCCAGCACCCTCACCCCCCAGCAGTCAGGGGCACCCTCCACCAGGCCCCCACTCATGTCTCCCAGCACCCCCCAGCAGTCAGGGGCACCCTCCACCAGGCCCCTACTCATGTCTCCCCACACCCCCACCGCCCAGCAGTCAGGGGCACCCCCCTCATGGCCCCCACTCATGTCCCCCTGCACCCTCACTCCCCAGCATCCAGGGACACCTGCCAGCAGGCCCCCACTCATGTCCAACTCATGTCTCCCAGCACCCAAACCCCCCAGCAGTCAGGGGCACCCTCCACCAGGCCCCCACTCATGTCTCCCAGCACCCCCACTCCCCAGCACTGTGGGGCACCTGCCAGCAGGCCCCCACTCATGTCCAACTCATGTCTCCCAGCACCCCCACCCCCCAGCAGTCAGGGGCACCCTCCACCAGGCCCCCACTCATGTCTCCCTGCACCCCCTCCCCCCAGCAGTCACGGGCACCCTCCACTGGGCCCCCACTCATGTTTCCCAGCACCCCCACCCCCCAGCAGTCAGTGGCACCCTCCACCAGGCCCCCACTCATGTCTCCCAGCACCCCCACCCCCCAGCAGTCAGGGGTACCCTCCACCAGGCCCCTACTCATGACTCCCCGCACCCCCACCCCCCAGAAGTCAGGGCACCTTCCACAAGGCCCCCACTCATGTCCCCCTGCACCCCCACCCCCCAGCATCCAGGGACACCTGCCAGCAGGCCCCCACTCATGTCCAACTCGGTCTCCCAGCACCCCACCCCCCAGCAGTCACGGGCACCCTCCACCAGGCCCCCACTCATGTCCCCCTGCACACCCACCCCCAGCAGTCAGGGGCACCCTCCACCAGGCCCCCACTCATGTCTCCCAGCACCCACACCCCCCAGCACTGTGGGGCACCTGCCAGCAGGCCCCCACTCATGTCCAACTCATGTCTCCCAGCACCCCCACCCCCCAGTAGTCAGGGGTACCCTCCACCAGGCCCCCACTCATGTCTCCCAGCACCCCCACCCCCCAGAACTGTGGGGCACCTACCAGCAGGCCCCCACTCATGTCCAACTCATGTCACCCAGCACCCCCACCCCCCAGCAGTCAGGGGCACCCTCCATCAGGCCCCCACTCATGTCTCCCAGCACCCCCACCCCCCAGCACTGTGGGGTACCTGCCAGCAGGTCCCCACTCATGTCCAACTCATGTCTCCCACCACCCCCACCCCCCAGCAGTCAGGGGCACCCACCACCCAGCCCCACTCATGTCTCCCAGCTCCCCCACCCCCCAGCAGTCAGGGGCACCCTCCACCAGGCCCCCACTCATGTGTTCCAACATCCCCACCCCCTAGCAGTCAGGGGCACCCTCCACCGGGCCCCCACTCATGCCTCCCAGCACCCCCACCCCCCAGCAGTCAGGGGCACCCTCCACCAGGCCCCCACTCATGTCTCCCAGCACCCCCACCCCCCAGCAGTCAGGGGCACACTCCCCCAGGCCCCCACTCATGTCCTCCTGCACCCCCACCCCCCAGCATCCAGGGGCACCTACCAGCAGGCCCCCTCTCATGTCCAACTCATATCTCCCAGCATCCCCACACCCAGCAGTCAGGGGCACCCTCCATCAGGCCCTCACTCATGTCCCCCTGCACCCCCACCCCCCAGCTGTCAGGGGCTTCCTCCACTGGTCCCCCACTCATGTCTCCCAGCACCCCCACCCCTCAGCAGTCAGGGACACCCTCCACCAGGCCCCCCACTCATTTCTCCCAGCACCCCCAACCCCCAGCACTGTGGGGTACCTGCCAGCAGGCCCCCACTCATGTCCTCCTGCACCCCCACCCCCCAGCATCCAGGGGCACCTGCCAGCAGGCCCCCACTCATGTCCAACTCATGTCTCCCAGCATCCCCACACCCAGCAGTCAGGGGCACCCTCCACCAGGCTCCCACTCATGTCTCAAAGCACCCCCACCCCCCAGCAGTCAGGGGCACCCTCCACCAGGCTCCCACTCATGTCTCCCAACACCCCCACCCTCCAACAGTCAGGGTCACCCTCCATCAGGCCCCCACTCATGTCCCTTCACCCCCACCCCCCCGCATCCAGGGGCACCTGCCAGCAGGCCCCCACTCATGTCCAACTCATGTCTCCCAGCACCCCCACCCCCCAGCTGTCAGGGGCATCCTCCACCAGACCCCCACTCATGTCCCCCTGCACCCCCACCCCCAGCAGTCAGGGGCACCCTCCACCAGGCCCACACTCATGTCTCCCAGCACCCCCACCCCCAGAAGTCAGCGGCACCCTCCACCAGGCCCCCACTCATGTCTCCCAGCACCCACACCCCCCAACACTGTGGGGCACCTGCCAGCAGGCCCCCACTCATGTCCAACTCATGTCTCCAGCACCCACACCCCCCAGCAGTCTGAGGCACCCTCCACCAGGCCCCCACTCATGTCTCCCAGCACCTCCACCCACCAGCAATGTGGGGCACCTGCCAGCAGGCCTCCACTCATGTCTCCCAGCACCCCCACCCCCCAGCACTTTGGGGCACCTGCCAGCAGGCCCCCACTCATGTCCAACTCATGTCTCCCAGCACCCACACCCCCCAACAGTCAGGGGCACCCTCCACCAGGCCCCCACTCATGTCTCACAGCTCCCCCACCCCCCAGCACTGTGGGGCACTTGCCAGCAGGCCCCCACTCATGTCCAACTCATGTCTCCCAGCATCCCCACCCCCCAGCAGTCAGGGGCACCCTCCAACAGGCCCCCACTCATGTCTCCCAGCACCCCCACCCTCCAGCAGTCTGGGGCAACCTCCATCAGGCCCCCACTCATGTCTCCGAGCACCCCCACCCCCCAGCAGTCAGGGGCACCCTCCACCAGGCCCCCATTCATGTCTCCCAGCACCCCATCCCCAGCAATCAGGGCACCCTCCACCAGGCCCCCACTCATGTCTCCCAGCACCCCCACCCCCCAGCAGTCAGGGGCACCCTCCATCAGGACCCCACTCATGTCCCCCTGCATCCCCGCCCCTCAGCAGTCAGGGGCACCCTCCACCAGGCCTCTCCCAGCACCCCCACCCCTCAGCAGTCAGGGGCAATCTCCACCAGGCCCCCACTCATGTCTCCCAGCACCCCCACCCCCCAGCACGGTGGGGCACCTGCCAGCAGGCCCCCACTCATGTCCAACCCATGTCTCCCAGCACCCAAACCCCCCAGCAGTCAGGGGCACCCTCTACCAGGCCCCCACTCATGTCTCCCAGCACCCCCACCCCCCAGCACTGTGGGGCACCTGCCAGCAGGCCCCCACTCATGTCCAACTCATGTCTCCCAGCACCCCCACCCCCCAGCAGTCAGGGGCACCCTCCACCAGGCCCCCACTCATGTTTCCCAGCACCCCCACCCCCAGCAGTCAGGGGCACCCTCCACCAGGCCCCCACTCATGTCTCCCAGCACCCCCACCCCCCAGCACTGTGGGGCACCTGCCAGCAGGCCCCCACTCATGTCTCCCAGCACCCCCACCACCCAGCAGTCAGGGACACCCTACACCAGGCCCCTACTCATGTCTCCCCGCACCCCCACCCCTCAGCAGTCAGGGGCACCCTCCACAAGGCCCCCACTCATGTCCCCCTGCACCCCCACACCCCAGCATTGAGGGACACCTGCCAGCAGGCCCCCGCTCATGTCCAACTCATGTCTCCCAGCACCCACACCCCCCAGCAGTCAGGGGCACCCTCCACCAGGCCCCCACTCATGTCCCCCTGCACCCCCACCCCCCAGCAGTCAGGGACACCCTCCACCAGGCCCCCACTCATCTCTCCCAGCACCCCCACCCATCAGCAGTCAGGTGCACCCTCCACCAGGCCCCCACTCATGTCTCCCAGCACCCCCACCCCCCAGCAGTCAGGGGCACCCTACACCAGGCCCCTATTCATGTCTCCCTGCACCCCCACCCCCCAGCATCCAGGGGCACTTGCCAGCAGGCCCCCTCTCATGTCCAACTCATATCTCCCAGCATCCCCACACCCAGCAGTCAGGGGCACCCTCCATCAGGCCCTCACTCATGTCCCCCTGCACCCCCACCCCCCCAGCAGTCAGGGGCTTCCTCCACTGGTCCCCCACTCATGTCTCCCAGCACCCCCACCCCTCAGCAGTCAGGGGCACCCTCCACCAGGCCCTCCACTCATTTCTCCCAGCACCCCCAACCCCCAGCACTGTGGGGTACCTGCCAGCAGGCCCCCACTCATGTCCTCCTGCACCCCCATCCCCCAGCATCCAGGGGCACCTGCCAGCAGGCCCCCACTCATGTCCAACTCATGTCTCCCAGCATCCCCACACCCAGCAGTCAGGGGCACCCTCCACCAGGCTCCCACTCATGTCTCAAAGCACCCCCACCCCCCAGCAGTCAGGGGCACCCTCCACCAGGCTCCCACTCATGTCTCCCAGCACCCCCACCCTCCAACAGTCAGGGTCACCCTCCATCAGGCCCCCACTCATGTCCCTTCACCCCCACCCCCCCGCATCCAGGGGCACCTGCCAGCAGGCCCCCACTCATGTCCAACTCATGTCTCCCAGCACCCCCACCCCCCAGCAGTCAGGGGCATCCTCCACCAGACCCCCACTCATGTCCCCCTGCACCCCCACCCCCAGCAGTCAGGGGCACCCTCCACCAGGCCCCCACTCATGTCTCCCAGCACCCCCACCCCCAGAAGTCAGGGGCACCCTCCACCAGGCCCCCACTCATGTCTCCCAGCACCCACACCCCCCAACACTGTGGGGCACCTGCCAGCAGGCCCCCACTCATGTCCAACTCATGTCTCCAGCACCCACACCCCCCAGCAGTCTGAGGCACCCTCCACCAGGCCCCCACTCATGTCTCCCAGCACCCCCACCCACCAGCAATGTGGGGCACCTGCCAGCAGGCCTCCACTCATGTCTCCCAGCACCCCCACCCCCCAGCACTTTGGGGCACCTGCCAGCAGGCCCCCACTCATGTCCAACTCATGTCTCCCAGCACCCACACCCCCCAACAGTCAGGGGCACCCTCCACCAGGCCCCCACTCATGTCTCACAGCTCCCCCACCCCCCAGCACTGTGGGGCACTTGCCAGCAGGCCCCCACTCATGTCCAACTCATGTCTCCCAGCATCCCCACCCCCCAGCAGTCAGGGGCACCCTCCAACAGGCCCCCACTCATGTCTCCCAGCACCCCCACCCTCCAGCAGTCTGGGGCAACCCCCATCAGGCCCCCACTCATGTCTCCGAGCACCCCCACCCCCCAGCAGTCAGGGGCACCCTCCACCAGGCCCCCATTCATGTCTCCCAGCACCCCATCCCCAGCAATCAGGGCACCCTCCACCAGGCCCCCACTCATGTCTCCCAGCACCCCCACCCCCCAGCAGTCAGGGGCACCCTCCATCAGGACCCCACTCATGTCCCCCTGCATCCCCGCCCCTCAGCAGTCAGGGGCACCCTCCACCAGGCCTCTCCCAGCACCCCCACCCCTCAGCAGTCAGGGGCACCCTCCACCAGGCCCCCACTCATGTCTCCCAGCACCCCCACCCCCAGCACTGTGGGGCACCTGCCAGCAGGCCCCCACTCATGTCCAACCCATGTCTCCCAGCACCCAAACCCCCCAGCAGTCAGGGGCACCCTCTACCAGGCCCCCACTCATGTCTCCCAGCACCCCCACCCCCCAGCACTGTGGGGCACCTGCCAGCAGGCCCCCACTCATGTCCAACCCATGTCTCCCAGCACCCAAACCCCCCAGCAGTCAGGGGCACCCTCCACCAGGCCCCCACTCATGTTTCCCAGCACCCCCACCCCCAGCAGTCAGGGGCACCCTCCACCAGGCCCCCACTCATGTCTCCCAGCACCCCCACCCCCCAGCACTGTGGGGCACCTGCCAGCAGGCCCCCACTCATGTCTCCCAGCACCCCCACCACCCAGCAGTCAGGGACACCCTCCACCAGGCCCCTACTCATGTCTCCCCGCACCCCCACCCCCCAGCAGTCAGGGGCACCCTCCACAAGGCCCCCACTCATGTCCCCCTGCACCCCCACACCCCAGCATTGAGTGACACCTGCCAGCAGGCCCCCGCTCATGTCCAACTCATGTCTCCCAGCACCCACACCCCCCAGCAGTCAGGGGCACCCTCCACCAGGCCCCCACTCATGTCCCCCTGCACCCCCACCCCCCAGCAGTCAGGGACACCCTCCACCAGGCCCCCACTCATCTCTCCCAGCACCCCCACCCATCAGCAGTCAGGTGCACCCTCCACCAGGCCCCCACTCATGTCTCCCAGCACCCCCACCCCCCAGCAGTCAGGGGCACCCTACACCAGGCCCCTACTCATGTCTCCCTGCACCCCACCCCCCAGCAGTCAGGGGCACCCTCCACAAGGCCCCCACTCATGTTTCCCAGCACCCACATCCCCCAGCACTGTGGGGCACCTGCCAGCAGGCCCCCACTCATGTCCAACTCATGTCTCCCAGCACCCCCACCCCCCAGCATTCAGGGGCACACTCCACCAGGCCCCCACTCTCCCCCCAGCAGCCAGGGGCACCCCCCACCAGGCCCCCACTCATGTCTCCCAGCACCCCCACCCCCCAGCATCCAGGGGCACCTGCCAGCAGGCCCCCACTCATGTCCAACTCATGTCTCCCAGCACCCCCACCCCCCAGCATTCAGGGGCACACTCCACCAGGCCCCCACTCTCCCCCCAGCAGCCAGGGGCACCCCCCACCAGGCCCCCACTCATGTCTCCCAGCACCCCCACCCCCCAGCATCCAGGGGCACCTGCCAGCAGGCCCCCACTCATGTCCAACTCATGTCTCCCAGCATCCCCACCCCCCAGCAGTCAGGGGCACCCTCCATCAGGCCCCCACTCATGTCTCCCAGCACCCCCACCCTCCAGCAGTCTGGGGCAACCTCCATCAGGCCCCCACTCATGTCTCCGAGCACCCCCACCCCCAGCAGTCAGGGGCACCCTCCACCAGGCCCCCATTCATGTCTCCCAGCACCCCATCCCCAGCAATCAGGGCACCCTCCACCAGGCCACCACTCATGTCTCCAAGCACCCCCACCCCCCAGCAGTCAGGGGCACCCTCCATCAGGGCCCCACTCATGTCCCCCTGCATCCCCGCCCCTCAGCAGTCAGGGGCACCCTCCACCAGGCCTCTCCCAGCACCCCCACCCCTCAGCAGTCAGGGGCACCCTCCACCAGGCCCCCACTCATGTCTCCCAGCACCCCCACCCCCCAGCACTGTGGGGCACCTGCCAGCAGGCCCCCACTCATGTCCAACCCATGTCTCCCAGCACCCAAACCCCCCAGCAGTCAGGGGCACCCTCTACCAGGCCCCCACTCATGTCTCCCAGCACCCCCACCCCACAGCACTGTGGGGCACCTGCCAGCAGGCCCCCACTCATGTCCAACTCATGTCTCCCAGCACCCCCACCCCCCAGCAGTCAGGGGCACCCTCCACCAGGCCCCCACTCATGTTTCCCAGCACCCCCACCCCCAGCAGTCAGGGGCACCCTCCACCAGGCCCCCACTCATGTCTCCCAGCACCCCCACCCCCCAGCACTGTGGGGCACCTGCCAGCAGGCCCCCACTCATGTCTCCCAGCACCCCCACCACCCAGCAGTCAGGGACACCCTCCACCAGGCCCCTACTCATGTCTCCCCGCACCCCCACCCCCCAGCAGTCAGGGGCACCCTCCACAAGGCCCCCACTCATGTCCCCCTGCACCCCCACACCCCAGCATTGAGGGACACCTGCCAGCAGGCCCCCGCTCATGTCCAACTCATGTCTCCCAGCACCCACACCCCCCAGCAGTCAGGGGCACCCTCCACCAGGCCCCCACTCATGTCCCCCTGCACTCCCACCCCCCAGCAGTCAGGGACACCCTCCACCAGGCCCCCACTCATCTCTCCCAGCACCCCCACCCATCAGCAGTCAGGTGCACCCTCCACCAGGCCCCCACTCATGTCTCCCAGCACCCCCACCCCCCAGCAGTCAGGGGCACCCTACACCAGGCCCCTACTCATGTCTCCCTGCACCCCACCCCCCAGCAGTCACGGGCACCCTCCACAAGGCCCCCACTCATGTCCCCCTACACCCCCACCCCCCAGCATCCAGGGACACCTGCCAGCAGGCCCCCACTCATGTCCAACTCATTTCTCCCAGCACCCCCACCCCCCAGCAGTCACGGGCACCCTCCACCAGGCCCCCACTCATGTTTCCCAGCACCCACATCCCCCAGCACTGTGGGGCACCTGCCAGCAGGCCCCCACTCATGTCCAACTCATGTCTCCCAGCACCCCCACCCCCCAGCATTCAGGGGCACACTCCACCAGGCCCCCACTCTCCCCCCAGCAGCCAGGGGCACCCCCCACCAGGCCCCCACTCATGTCTCCCAGCACCCCCACCCCCCAGCAGTCTGGGGCAACCTCCATCAGGCCCCCACTCATGTCTCCGAGCACCCCCACCCCCAGCAGTCAGGGGCACCCTCCACCAGGCCCCCATTCATGTCTCCCAGCACCCCATCCCCAGCAATCAGGGCACCCTCCACCAGGCCACCACTCATGTCTCCCAGCACCCCCACCCCCCAGCAGTCAGGGGCACCCTCCATCAGGGCCCCACTCATGTCCCCCTGCATCCCCGCCCCTCAGCAGTCAGGGGCACCCTCCACCAGGCCTCTCCCAGCACCCCCACCCCTCAGCAGTCAGGGGCACCCTCCACCAGGCCCCCACTCATGTCTCCCAGCACCCCCACCCCCCAGCACTGTGGGGCACCTGCCAGCAGGCCCCCACTCATGTCCAACCCATGTCTCCCAGCACCCAAACCCCCCAGCAGTCAGGGGCACCCTCTACCAGGCCCCCACTCATGTCTCCCAGCACCCCCACCCCACAGCACTGTGGGGCACCTGCCAGCAGGCCCCCACTCATGTCCAACTCATGTCTCCCAGCACCCCCACCCCCCAGCAGTCAGGGGCACCCTCCACCAGGCCCCCACTCATGTTTCCCAGCACCCCCACCCCCAGCAGTCAGGGGCACCCTCCACCAGGCCCCCACTCATGTCTCCCAGCACCCCCACCCCCCAGCACTGTGGGGCACCTGCCAGCAGGCCCCCACTCATGTCTCCCAGCACCCCCACCACCCAGCAGTCAGGGACACCCTCCACCAGGCCCCTACTCATGTCTCCCCGCACCCCCACCCCCCAGCAGTCAGGGGCACCCTCCACAAGGCCCCCACTCATGTCCCCCTGCACCCCCACACCCCAGCATTGAGGGACACCTGCCAGCAGGCCCCCACTCATGTCCAACTCATGTCTCCCAGCACCCACACCCCCCAGCAGTCAGGGGCACCCTCCACCAGGCCCCCACTCATGTCCCCCTGCACTCCCACCCCCCAGCAGTCAGGGACACCCTCCACCAGGCCCCCACTCATCTCTCCCAGCACCCCCACCCATCAGCAGTCAGGTGCACCCTCCACCAGGCCCCCACTCATGTCTCCCAGCACCCCCACCCCCCAGCAGTCAGGGGCACCCTACACCAGGCCCCTACTCATGTCTCCCTGCACCCCACCCCCCAGCAGTCACGGGCACCCTCCACAAGGCCCCCACTCATGTCCCCCTGCACCCCCACCCCCCAGCATCCAGGGACACCTGCCAGCAGGCCCCCACTCATGTCCAACTCATTTCTCCCAGCACCCCCACCCCCCAGCAGTCACGGGCACCCTCCACCAGGCCCCCACTCATGTTTCCCAGCACCCACATCCCCCAGCACTGTGGGGCACCTGCCAGCAGGCCCCCACTCATGTCCAACTCATGTCTCCCAGCACCCCCACCCCCCAGCATTCAGGGGCACACTCCACCAGGCCCCCACTCTCCCCCCAGCAGCCAGGGGCACCCCCCACCAGGCCCCCACTCATGTCTCCCAGCACCCCCACCCCCCAGCATCCAGGGGCACCTGCCAGCAGGCCCCCACTCATGTCCAACTCATGTCTCCCAGCACCCCTACCCCCCAGCAGTCAGGGGCACCCTCCACCAGACCCCCACTCATGTACCCCTGCACCCCCACCCCCAGCAGTCAGGGGCACCCTCCACCAGGCCCCCACTCATGTCTCCCAGCACCCCCACCCCCAGAAGTCAGGGGCACCCTCCACCAGGCCCCCACTCATGTCTCCCAGCTCCCCCACCCCCCAGCACTGTGGGGCACTTGCCAGCAGGCCCCCACTCATGTCCAACTCATGTCTCCCAGCATCCCCACCCCCCAGCAGTCAGGGGCACCCTCCAACAGGCCCCCACTCATGTCTCCCAGCACCCCCACCCTCCAGCAGTCTGGGGCAACCTCCATCAGGCCCCCACTCATGTCTCCGAGCACCCCCACGCCCCAGCAGTCAGGGGCACCCTCCACCAGGCCCCCATTCATGTCTCCCAGCACCTCACCCCCAGCAATCAGGGCACCCTCCACCAGGCCCCCACTCATGTCTCCCAGCACCCCCACCCCCCAGCAGTCAGGGGCACCCTCCATCAGGACCCCACTCATGTCCCCCTGCATCCCCACCCCTCAGCAGTCAGGGGCACCCTCCACCAGGCCTCTCCCAGCACCCCCACCCCTCAGCAGTCAGGGGCACCATCCACCAGGCCCCCACTCATGTCTCCCAGCACCCCCACCCCCCAGCACTGTGGGGCACCTGCCAGCAGGCCCCCACTCATGTCCAACCCATGTCTCCCAGCACCCACACCCCCCAGCAGTCAGGGGCACCCTCTACCAGGCCCCCACTCATGTCTCCCAGCACCCCCACCCCCCAGCAGTCAGGGGCACCCTCCACCAGGCCCCCACTCATGTCTCCCTGCACCCCCTCCCCCCAGCAGTCACGGGCACCCTCCACTGGGCCCCCACTCATGTTTCCCAGCACCCCCACCCCCCAGCAGTCAGTGGCACCCTCCACCAGGCCCCCACTCATGTCTCCCAGCACCCCCACCCCCCAGCAGTCAGGGGTACCCTCCACCAGCCCCCTACTCATGACTCCCCGCACCCCCACCCCCCAGAAGTCAGGGCACCTTCCACAAGGCCCCCACTCATGTCCCCCTGCACCCCCACCCCCCAGCATCCAGGGACACCTGCCAGCAGGCCCCCACTCATGTCCAACTCGGTCTCCCAGCACCCCACCCCCCAGCAGTCACGGGCACCCTCCACCAGGCCCCCACTCATGTCCCCCTGCACACCCACCCCCAGCAGTCAGGGGCACCCTCCACCAGGCCCCCACTCATGTCTCCCAGCACCCACACCCCCCAGCACTGTGGGGCACCTGCCAGCAGGCCCCCACTCATGTCCAACTCATGTCTCCCAGCACCCCCACCCCCCAGTAGTCAGGGGTACCCTCCACCAGGCCCCCAATCATGTCTCCCAGCACCCCCACCCCCCAGCACTGTGGGGCACCTACCAGCAGGCCCCCACTCATGTCCAACTCATGTCTCCCAGCACCCCCACCCCCCAGCAGTCAGGGGCACCCTCCATCAGGCCCCCACTCATGTCTCCCAGCACCCCCACCCCCCAGCACTGTGGGGTACCTGCCAGCAGGTCCCCACTCATGTCCAACTCATGTCTCCCACCACCCCCACCCCCCAGCAGTCAGGGGCACCCACCACCCAGCCCCACTCATGTCTCCCAGCTCCCCCACCCCCCAGCAGTCAGGGGCACCCTCCACCAGGCCCCCACTCATGTGTTCCAACACCCCCACCCCCCAGCAGTCAGGGGCACCCTCCACCGGGCCCCCACTCATGCCTCCCAGCACCCCCACCCCCCAGCAGTCAGGGGCACCCTCCACCAGGCCCCCACTCATGTCTCCCAGCACCCCCACCCCCCAGCAGTCAGGGGCACACTCCCCCAGGCCCCCACTCATGTCCTCCTGCACCCACACCCCCCAGCATCCAGGGGCACCTGCCAGCAGGCCCCCTCTCATGTCCAACTCATATCTCCCAGCATCCCCACACCCAGCAGTCAGGGGCACCCTCCATCAGGCCCTCACTCATGTCCCCCTGCACCCCCACCCCCCAGCAGTCAGGGGCTTCCTCCACTGGTCCCCCACTCATGTCTCCCAGCACCCCCACCCCTCAGCAGTCAGGGACACCCTCCACCAGGCCCCCCACTCATTTCTCCCAGCACCCCCAACCCCCAGCACTGTGGGGTACCTGCCAGCAGGCCCCCACTCATGTCCTCCTGCACCCCCACCCCCCAGCATCCAGGGGCACCTGCCAGCAGGCCCCCACTCATGTCCAACTCATGTCTCCCAGCATCCCCACACCCAGCAGTCAGGGGCACCCTCCACCAGGCTCCCACTCATGTCTCAAAGCACCCCCACCCCCCAGCAGTCAGGGGCACCCTCCACCAGGCTCCCACTCATGTCTCCCAGCACCCCCACCCTCCAACAGTCAGGGTCACCCTCCATCAGGCCCCCACTCATGTCCCTTCACCCCCACCCCCCCGCATCCAGGGGCACCTGCCAGCAGGCCCCCACTCATGTCCAACTCATGTCTCCCAGCACCCCCACCCCCCAGCAGTCAGGGGCATCCTCCACCAGACCCCCACTCATGTCCCCCTGCACCCCCACCCCCAGCAGTCAGGGGCACCCTCCACCAGGCCCCCACTCATGTCTCCCAGCACCCCCACCCCCAGAAGTCAGGGGCACCCTCCACCAGGCCCCCACTCATGTCTCCCAGCACCCACACCCCCCAACACTGTGGGGCACCTGCCAGCAGGCCCCCACTCATGTCCAACTCATGTCTCCAGCACCCACACCCCCCAGCAGTCTGAGGCACCCTCCACCAGGCCCCCACTCATGTCTCCCAGCACCCCCACCCACCAGCAATGTGGGGCACCTGCCAGCAGGCCTCCACTCATGTCTCCCAGCACCCCCACCCCCCAGCACTTTGGGGCACCTGCCAGCAGGCCCCCACTCATGTCCAACTCATGTCTCCCAGCACCCACACCCCCCAACAGTCAGGGGCACCCTCCACCAGGCCCCCACTCATGTCTCACAGCTCCCCCACCCCCCAGCACTGTGGGGCACTTGCCAGCAGGCCCCCACTCATGTCCAACTCATGTCTCCCAGCATCCCCACCCCCCAGCAGTCAGGGGCACCCTCAAACAGGCCCCCACTCATGTCTCCCAGCACCCCCACCCTCCAGCAGTCTGGGGCAACCTCCATCAGGCCCCCACTCATGTCTCCGAGCACCCCCACCCCCCAGCAGTCAGGGGCACCCTCCACCAGGCCCCCATTCATGTCTCCCAGCACCCCATCCCCAGCAATCAGGGCACCCTCCACCAGGCCCCCACTCATGTCTCCCAGCACCCCCACCCCCCAGCAGTCAGGGGCACCCTCCATCAGGACCCCACTCATGTCCCCCTGCATCCCCGCCCCTCAGCAGTCAGGGGCACCCTCCACCAGGCCTCTCCCAGCACCCCCACCCCTCAGCAGTCAGGGGCACCCTCCACCAGGCCCCCACTCATGTCTCCCAGCACCCCCACCCCCCAGCACGGTGGGGCACCTGCCAGCAGGCCCCCACTCATGTCCAACCCATGTCTCCCAGCACCCAAACCCCCCAGCAGTCAGGGGCACCCTCTACCAGGCCCCCACTCATGTCTCCCAGCACCCCCACCCCCCAGCACTGTGGGGCACCTGCCAGCAGGCCCCCACTCATGTCCAACTCATGTCTCCCAGCACCCCCACCCCCCAGCAGTCAGGGGCACCCTCCACCAGGCCCCCACTCATGTTTCCCAGCACCCCCACCCCCAGCAGTCAGGGGCACCCTCCACCAGGCCCCCACTCATGTCTCCCAGCACCCCCATCCCCCAGCACTGTGGGGCACCTGCCAGCAGGCCCCCACTCATGTCTCCCAGCACCCCCACCACCCAGCAGTCAGGGACACCCTCCACCAGGCCCCTACTCATGTCTCCCCGCACCCCCACCCCCCAGCAGTCAGGGGCACCCTCCACAAGGCCCCCACTCATGTCCCCCTGCACCCCCACACCCCAGCATTGAGGGACACCTGCCAGCAGGCCCCCGCTCATGTCCATCTCATGTCTCCCAGCACCCACACCCCCCAGCAGTCAGGGGCACCCTCCACCAGGCCCCCACTCATGTCCCCCTGCACCCCCACCCCCCAGCAGTCAGGGACACCCTCCACCAGGCCCCCACTCATCTCTCCCAGCACCCCCACCCATCAGCAGTCAGGTGCGCCCTCCACCAGGCCCCCACTCATGTCTCCCAGCACCCCCACTCCCCAGCAGTCAGGGGCACCCTACACCAGGCCCCTACTCATGTCTCCCTGCACCCCACCCCCCAGCAGTCAGGGGCACCCTCCACAAGGCCCCCACTCATGTCCCCCTGCACCCCCACCCCCCAGCATCCAGGGACACCTGCCAGCAGGCCCCCACTCATGTCCAACTCATTTCTCCCAGCACCCCCACCCCCCAGCAGTCACGGGCACCCTCCACCAGGCCCCCACTCATGTTTCCCAGCACCCACATCCCCCAGCACTGTGGGGCACCTGCCAGCAGGCCCCCACTCATGTCCAACTCATGTCTCCCAGCACCCCCACCCCCCAGCATTCAGGGGCACACTCCACCAGGCCCCCACTCTCCCCCCAGCAGCCAGGGGCATCCCCCACCAGGCCCCCACTCATGTCTCCCAGCACCCCCACCCCCCAGCATCCAGGGGCACCTGCCAGCAGGCCCCCACTCATGTCCAACTCATGTCTCCCAGCACCCCCACCCCCCAGCAGTCAGGGGCACCCTCCACCAGACCCCCACTCATGTCCCCCTGCACCCTCACCCCCCAGCAGTCAGTGGCACCCTCCACCAGGCCCCCACTCATGTCTCCCAGCACCCCCACCCCCCAGCAGTCAGGGGTACCCTCCACCAGGCCCCTACTCATGACTCCCCGCACCCCTACCCCCCAGAAGTCAGGGCACCTTCCACAAGGCCCCCACTCATGTCCCCCTGCACCCCCACCCCCCAGCATCCAGGGACACCTGCCAGCAGGCTCCCACTCATGTCCAACTCGGTCTCCCAGCACCCCACCCCCCAGCAGTCACGGGCACCCTCCACCAGGCCCCCACTCATGTCCCCCTGCACACCCACCCCCAGCAGTCAGGGGCACCCTCCACCAGGCCCCCACTCATGTCTCCCAGCACCCACACCCCCCAGCACTGTGGGGCACCTGCCAGCAGGCCCCCACTCATGTCCAACTCATGTCTCCCAGCACGCCCACCCCCCAGTAGTCAGGGGTACCCTCCACCAGGCCCCCACTCATGTCTCCCAGCACCCCCACCCCCCAGCACTGTGGGGCACCTACCAGCAGGCCCCCACTCATGTCCAACTCATGTCTCCCAGCACCCCCACCCCCCAGCAGTCAGGGGCACCCTCCATCAGGCCCCCACTCATGTCTCCCAGCACCCCCACCCCCCAGCACTGTGGGGTACCTGCCAGCAGGTCCCCACTCATGTCCAACTCATGTCTCCCACCACCCCCACCCCCCAGCAGTCAGGGGCACCCACCACCCAGCCCCACTCATGTCTCCCAGCTCCCCCACCCCCCAGCAGTCAGGGGCACCCTCCACCAGGCCCCCACTCATGTGTTCCAACACCCCCACCCCCCAGCAGTCAGGGGCACCCTCCACCGGGCCCCCACTCATGCCTCCCAGCACCCCCACCCCCCAGCAGTCAGGGGCACCCTCCACCAGGCCCCCACTCATGTCTCCCAGCACCCCCACCCCCCAGCAGTCAGGGGCACACTCCCCCAGGCCCCCACTCATGTCCTCATGCACCCACACCCCCCAGCATCCAGGGGCACCTGCCAGCAGGCCCCCTCTCATGTCCAACTCATATCTCCCAGCATCCCCACACCCAGCAGTCAGGGGCACCCTCCATCAGGCCCTCACTCATGTCCCCCTGCACCCCCACCCCCCAGCAGTCAGGGGCTTCCTCCACTGGTCCCCCACTCATGTCTCCCAGCACCCCCACCCCTCAGCAGTCAGGGACACCCTCCACCAGGCCCCCCACTCATTTCTCCCAGCACCCCCAACCCCCAGCACTGTGGGGTACCTGCCAGCAGGCCCCCACTCATGTCCTCCTGCACCCCCACCCCCCAGCATCCAGGGGCACCTGCCAGCAGGCCCCCACTCATGTCCAACTCATGTCTCCCAGCATCCCCACACCCAGCAGTCAGGGGCACCCTCCACCAGGCTCCCACTCATGTCTCAAAGCACCCCCACCCCCCAGCAGTCAGGGGCACCCTCCACCAGGCTCCCACTCATGTCTCCCAGCACCCCCACCCTCCAACAGTCAGGGTCACCCTCCATCAGGCCCCCACTCATGTCCCTTCACCCCCACCACCCCGCATCCAGGGGCACCTGCCAGCAGGCCCCCACTCATGTCCAACTCATGTCTCCCAGCACCCCCACCCCCCAGCAGTCAGGGGCATCCTCCACCAGACCCCCACTCATGTCCCCCTGCACCCCCACCCCCAGCAGTCAGGGGCACCCTCCACCAGGCCCCCACTCATGTCTCCCAGCACCCCCACCCCCAGAAGTCAGGGGCACCCTCCACCAGGCCCCCACTCATGTCTCCCAGCACCCACACCCCCCAACACTGTGGGGCACCTGCCAGCAGGCCCCCACTCATGTCCAACTCATGTCTCCAGCACCCACACCCCCCAGCAGTCTGAGGCACCCTCCACCAGGCCCCCACTCATGTCTCCCAGCACCCCCACCCACCAGCAATGTGGGGCACCTGCCAGCAGGCCTCCACTCATGTCTCCCAGCACCCCCACCCCCCAGCACTTTGGGGCACCTGCCACTAGGCCCCCACTCATGTCCAACTCATGTCTCCCAGCACCCACACCCCCCAACAGTCAGGGGCACCCTCCACCAGGCCCCCACTCATGTCTCACAGCTCCCCCACCCCCCAGCACTGTGGGGCACTTGCCAGCAGGCCCCCACTCATGTCCAACTCATGTCTCCCAGCATCCCCACCCCCCAGCAGTCAGGGGCACCCTCCAACAGGCCCCCACTCATGTCTCCCAGCACCCCCACCCTCCAGCAGTCTGGGGCAACCTCCATCAGGCCCCCACTCATGTCTCCGAGCACCCCCACCCCCCAGCAGTCAGGGGCACCCTCCACCAGGCCCCCATTCATGTCTCCCAGCACCCCATCCCCAGCAATCAGGGCACCCTCCACCAGGCCCCCACTCATGTCTCCCAGCACCCCCACCCCCCAGCAGTCAGGGGCACCCTCCATCAGGACCCCACTCATGTCCCCCTGCATCCCCGCCCCTCAGCAGTCAGGGGCACCCTCCACCAGGCCTCTCCCAGCACCCCCACCCCTCAGCAGTCAGGGGCACCCTCCACCAGGCCCCCACTCATGTCTCCCAGCACCCCCACCCCCCAGCACGGTGGGGCACCTGCCAGCAGGCCCCCACTCATGTCCAACCCATGTCTCCCAGCACCCAAACCCCCCAGCAGTCAGGGGCACCCTCTACCAGGCCCCCACTCATGTCTCCCAGCACCCCCACCCCCCAGCACTGTGGGGCACCTGCCAGCAGGCCCCCACTCATGTCCAACTCATGTCTCCCAGCACCCCCACCCCCCAGCAGTCAGGGGCACCCTCCACCAGGCCCCCACTCATGTTTCCCAGCACCCCCACCCCCAGCAGTCAGGGGCACCCTCCACCAGGCCCCCACTCATGTCTCCCAGCACCCCCACCCCCCAGCACTGTGGGGCACCTGCCAGCAGGCCCCCACTCATGTCTCCCAGCACCCCCACCACCCAGCAGTCAGGGACACCCTCCACCAGGCCCCTACTCATGTCTCCCCGCACCCCCACCCCTCAGCAGTCAGGGGCACCCTCCACAAGGCCCCCACTCATGTCCCCCTGCACCCCCACACCCCAGCATTGAGGGACACCTGCCAGCAGGCCCCCGCTCATGTCCAACTCATGTCTCCCAGCACCCACACCCCCCAGCAGTCAGGGGCACCCTCCACCAGGCCCCCACTCATGTCCCCCTGCACCCCCACCCCCCAGCAGTCAGGGACACCCTCCACCAGGCCCCCACTCATCTCTCCCAGCACCCCCACCCATCAGCAGTCAGGTGCACCCTCCACCAGGCCCCCACTCATGTCTCCCAGCACCCCCACCCCCCAGCAGTCAGGGGCACCCTACACCAGGCCCCTACTCATGTCTCCCTGCAACCCCACCCCCCAGCATCCAGGGGCACCTGCCAGCAGGCCCCCTCTCATGTCCAACTCATATCTCCCAGCATCCCCACACCCAGCAGTCAGGGGCACCCTCCATCAGGCCCTCACTCATGTCCCCCTGCACCCCCACCCCCCCAGCAGTCAGGGGCTTCCTCCACTGGTCCCCCACTCATGTCTCCCAGCACCCCCACCCCTCAGCAGTCAGGGACACCCTCCACCAGGCCCCCCACTCATTTCTCCCAGCACCCCCAACCCCCAGCACTGTGGGGTACCTGCCAGCAGGCCCCCACTCATGTCCTCGAGCACCCCCACCCCCCAGCATCCAGGGGCACCCTCCACCAGGCTCCCACTCATGTCTCCCAGCACCCCCACCCTCCAACAGTCAGGGTCACCCTCCATCAGGCCCCCACTCATGTCCCTTCACCCCCACCCCCCCGCATCCAGGGGCACCTGCCAGCAGGCCCCCACTCATGTCCAACTCATGTCTCCCAGCATCCCCACACCCAGCAGTCAGGGGCACCCTCCACCAGGCTCCCACTCATGTCTCAAAGCACCCCCACCCCCCAGCAGTCAGGGGCACCCTCCACCAGGCTCCCACTCATGTCTCCCAGCACCCCCACCCTCCAACAGTCAGGGTCACCCTCCATCAGGCCCCCACTCATGTCCCTTCACCCCCACCCCCCCGCATCCAGGGGCACCTGCCAGCAGGCCCCCACTCATGTCCAACTCATGTCTCCCAGCACCCCCACCCCCCAGCAGTCAGGGGCATCCTCCACCAGACCCCCACTCATGTCCCCCTGCACCCCCACCCCCAGCAGTCAGGGGCACCCTCCACCAGGCCCCCACTCATGTATCCCAGCACCCCCACCCCCAGAAGTCAGGGGCACCCTCCACCAGGCCCCCACTCATGTCTCCCAGCACCCACACCCCCCAACACTGTGGGGCACCTGCCAGCAGGCCCCCACTCATGTCCAACTCATGTCTCCAGCACCCACACCCCCCAGCAGTCTGAGGCACCCTCCACCAGGCCCCCACTCATGTCTCCCAGCACCCCCACCCACCAGCAATGTGGGGCACCTGCCAGCAGGCCTCCACTCATGTCTCCCAGCACCCCCACCCCCCAGCACTTTGGGGCACCTGCCAGCAGGCCCCCACTCATGTCCAACTCATGTCTCCCAGCACCCCCACCCCCCAGCAGTCACAGGCACCCTCCACCAGGCCCCCACTCATGTCTCCCAGCAGCCCCATCCACCAGCACTGTGGGGCACCTGCCAGCAGGCCCCCACACATGTCCCCCCAACACCTCATGACGATCCATAATCATGGCCCGATGCCACCTCAATACACTGCCTTCGCCACCCCAGTTCGAACACACCACCAGGTGTGACATCCACCCCACAAAGAAATCACCAGGGCACACGATGCATCCCAAATGGCTAGTCTGCACATAAACACATATCCGTCAAACCCACACAATGAGAGCATGTGAATGATAAAACACACATTGTGACAATCATGAAACCAAAGAGAGAATACCACACATTGAAGTACCAAATGATAATGTATTATACAGAAAAGCAAGGCAATGAAATGGAACAGAAGAAAATGGAAATAATAAATGAAATCCAGCATGTCCAATAAATGAAAAAGATGCATGAAATCCAAATGAAAATCAATCCAAAAGCAAGTCTCCAAAGTGTCAGTCTGAGAAAATAAATCCAAGGTGCAAAAATAATAAAAAAACATTGATCCATGGGAAAAAAAAATCAACAATCCAAATCCATTGTCAAACTATGTACAAAGTGAACATCCAGGGTCCATGTGCCCAATCCTTTAAATGAAACCTATAAAATAAAATCCTACCTAATGAAGAACTATATACAAGAAGTCGGGGCACTGTCCAAGCGCCCCAAACAAAACAAAACCAAAAGGAAACTTAACACTAAAGGGGAGCGGGATGGTCCGACGGCTCACTTCTGGATGTTCCGGGCCAGGGCATCATCGAACTCCTGCTCAATGTCCCGGAGGCGGTCCTCTTCCATGGCCCTAAGGGTCCGCAGGAATGACGACATGTTCTCCTCCAACTCCCTGCGGATTGCCTCGAGGCACTCGGCCCGCCTCAGGGCCCTCCGCATGGAGTTCTCCGCCCTGACCATCGTGAGCCGTGCCTCTTCCTCCCGCTGCCACTCCGCATCTATGGCGTGGCCCAACCGCTGACACACGGAAGACACTTCCTGTCCTGGGTCCTCCTGCCCTCCGGCCGATGCCTGCCCCTCCGATGTCGAAGGCCCTGAGCCATCATGGCTCCCACCTCGTTGCTGCTGCTGCTGTGCCTGTGCCCTGGCTCCTGCTGCCTGCACATCCTCCACCGGCCAGGGTGCAGTTGTTGATGTGGCCACCCCTGCTGGATGTCCGACTCCCGACTGTGGCATGGATGTGTCCTCCACCAGCCAGGCCGCACCGTCAGAGGCAGCTCCACAGGGCACCCAGGTGACAAATGGGTGGAAAGTTGGCACGGAGGACGACTGTCGCATAGGGTGTTCAGTTGAGGAGGGGGTCGGAACAAGCTCCAGCAAAAGGAGGAATTTGGCCTGGGTGACCCATCCCAGTAGGCCGACGCGGTCAATGAGCCATTCGAGATGACGTGCAGTCTCCTCACGAAAAGACTGCAGGTCACCTCGCATGGCCCGTTGACGCAACGCCACACCAGTCAAGACAGGCTCAACCCGTACCTGGATAGCCACGTCCGCAGGCAGAGGAAGGCCAGTTGTTGTAAGCTCATCCCCTGCCTGAAAACGGGTCTGGACGTAGGCATCCCTGCTGGTGCAAGATGATGCAGTGACAGGATCAGGGACAGGATTGCACACAGGTACCTCCGCGGCGGCCTGTGCTGCCTCCTGTCCCTGGTCCTGCACTGCACCACTAGCACCAGTGGAATCCCCACCTCCAGACCCCGTCTCTGTCGCTTGCACGGCCTCCTCCTTAACCAAACCCCCCACCAACCTGGATGACTCCGTGCCATCTTCCCCCGTTGGGCCCTGTGGGGTCCCAGCTGCCCCTTCTGCTGCCGAGGAGTCCAACTCCGACCTCTGCCTCTTGGATCTCCCCCCGGCAGCTGCGGCCTGGGACGCGGCACTGGACTCCTCACTCCCCGACGAGATGACAACCTGGGCGGGGAGCCGGGCCTTGCGTCTCCGGCTGACGGTGCGATCCCTGCCGCTGTGCTCCACAGCACCTTCTCTGCCCTCTTCATCAGTTGGTGCTGCAGACAGGGAGAAATAAAACACAGGTATCAGGGCACTGTACAATGGACACATACACACATGACAGTTGTACATGAGTGGCATTGGCAAACCTCAGACATGGCATCACAATCGCCAACACACATGTCATTTCAACTCGCACACATGAGCCATACCACAACCATATTGCAACAGCCAGCACCATCCATACACATACAACAGCATGAGCAGGCAAAGGTGAGCCAGACATCACATGCAACACAGGGAGTGCACTACACATGCACACACACCACCACACTTGCATGCATGTGTACACCTCAGCCAACTGTCGCAGTGTTGAGATCGGCATCCATGTCACATCTGCCAATCAGTCTTCCACATCCCGGTGCCGCATGCATCCATGTTGCATCACTGTTGCACCCTTGTCAAATACACACACATTCACATGTACACAGTGCAGATACATGCAGCTGAAACCAACATCCATGTGTGACATCACAAACATGCCTACTTACATACACATTAATTCAAACATGTGTGCCCACACATCTGCATTTGGCATGCAAGCCTATACACACAAGCACAATCCATGTCTCACACATGAGAGCCCTTGCATGTATTAGCCTCACGGCCCTGTACACACACCCCATACATGTCCCCATAAAAACACATGTGCAACCTGCAGACTACTGGCACACCACCACACCCACAGTTTACAATCAGGATGCATGTACACTTACCGCTCGACTCCAGACGGGTCTGCCTCTAAAGGACCTGGACGTGGAGCGCTAGGGATATGCGTTCCAGGACCCTCATCTGATCTTCCGACAAGTGGCTCCGGCGCCCCTTAGCATCCGCTGCCTTCAAGAGGTGCCGGGCCTTGATGAGGGTCCTGGACCTGAAGTCCTCCCAGCGCTTATTGACATGATGGAATAGTCGGACTGCCACCCCCTCCGCGTTGATGGCAGTCACGATGTCCGTCCAGATCTGAGTCCGTCCTTCCTTGTCGGCGCGCAAACTTCCGAAGAGGGCATCATACTGCCCCAGGACTTGCTCCACCAGGACACCAACTTTGGTGGCAGTGAAGCTGGTGCCCCTCTGCCTCTCTGGCCGGGGGTTGCCAGTGGTGCCAGATGTTGCAGTGCCCGACATGACAACCCAGAGGCAGGAGTGGGTGGGCAACTGGGTCCTGGGGCTGGTCTGTGGAATGATGGAATCCCAGTCGGGAGTCTTCGGTTCCAGCAGGGGTGGTCACAGCAACAGCACCCCTGGCTGATGTGCAGGCAGCAAATGGCAGGGCACGTGGACAGCAGGCAGTCAGGCAGCAGCACATGGCAGGTGGGAGCGTGCATGGGGCCCTGGGGGGCAGTAATTCGGCCTTCTGGGCAGGAGCGTGGTCTTCCATGTGCTTACGTGTGGCCAGCTTGATACGGAGTGATTTGGCAAGTGAAAATCCAGCACGTCTGCGTGTAATTCAAGGAAAGGCCCTTAGCGTGTAAGCGCATCAGCACACATACGCAAATTCATTGGCCCAAAGGCCCCCAGCGTGTAGGCCCGTCTATGACGTTACGCGCACGTGCGTTTTCCATGGCACGTAGAAAAAATAAGCACGTCAGAGTGTCAAAGCGTGTAATTGGTGGAAAGGGCCACAGCGCATATGCGCGTCTGTGACATGCGTGTGCGGGCGTTTCCCTGTACATGTGTGCATGTTACATGTCCAATGACTGCACGTCAGAGTGTCAGCTCATGTAATTGGAGGATAGGGACTTAGCGTGTAAACGCGGAAGTGACTCTGGACGTGTGGGCATGTTTAAAAGGTACGTGTAGAACACCATTTCCTTGTACGTGCTTTTCGTGGAGAGCGAGTGGGTGAAATCTGTACTTCTTGTCGGTTCACACGCGATTTACTTCACGGCGTTCCAAGTTCGTACTCCCTGTTACCTCTGACAGCTTTTTCTCTTTTTGTCTTTTTTCTCGGCCTGTTTCCTCAAACAGCGTTCATTTCTTCTTCTGTTGTCCTGTCTCCCCAGACAGCGTACAATTCTTCTTTTGGCAGGGGTGTTGCCAACGCGCACACGCGCGTCTTTTTCACGCTATTTTTCCAGGCAGACGGTGAGTTGCGCACGTATTTAACATCTGTGCTTGCCCTGTGTGTTGCGTACCCCTTCAGAGGTCATTCTAAGCTGCGTGTGACACGCATACGTTCATTTTTGTGTTTCTGGGTGCCACAGCGTAGTGCAGGTTCATTTTTCAACGCACGTGGTTTAGGAGGGGTTGCGTGCACATTATCTCCCTTTTTTGGGGTGCCTGTGCGTTGCGTGACCCGTCATCTTCCCCCAGGGGTCACATACAGCCTTGCTAGAGCACTAGAGTACAAATTCCATCTAGTACCCTACCCCTTTCACACCAATTTCCCAGGACAATAGTTTACTGCAACTCCCCTATGCACAACAACATCAGTGCCATGGTTGGGAGGCGAGCATGCGGTAAGGATGGCAAAGGTGGCCGAGTCTCAAGAGGTGGGTGTGGTGGATACGGTAGGGGATGTGGCCGGGACTTGCAGGGTGCCCCTAGCCCCCTATGTGTGGATGACCAGTCAGGGACACCCATGCCCCCCCCGGTTGAGGGTAACGTGGCTGACACCATCCCTGCTCATCCCTTGTTGGAACAGCCCATTGTGGCACCAGACCTGGCACAGGGTGACTCCATGGCTGACTTCCAGGTCAGCAGGTCTAGGCCACATGTGGCGGTGCACGTTGGTGTCACCAGGCCACATGGATCAGGGGCAGCTATGTCATCTGCTGCCCTGAGCAGGCTGGGTGGGGAGGCTGCAGGGGCAGCTGCGGCTCCATCCACCCCAGCTCTGAGTCTCCCAGCCAGGACAGTGTCGGTCCCAGTCCTGCTGACGTTCCCCCTGACTACATCACACTTCAGCTAATGCCTGCACCAAGTCCCAGGGTGAGTGTTCATTCCCACACTCCTAGTCCACAGTCCACCGGGTCTCCTGCCCCTAGTGTCCAGAGCGGCGTAGGACACTCAGGATCCCAACCACCTTCCAAGCGGAAGAGGAAGAGTGCTCGTCCAGTACAGGCTGATGCCCCAGACACGGCTACACAGTCCGGCCTGCCAAGGAAGCCCAGCTTCAATCAGGCCGAACTTGATGCACTTGTGGAGTATATGTCCACACATGACCGCGAAATGGTGATTACTGCAGGATGCAAGACGACACCTGCTCAATGTCAGGCACACTGGCAGACGATCGCGGACATCATAAGTGCCCTTGGATTCGTGAGGCGCACAGCTAATGATTGCTACAAGCGCTGGAATGACCTGAAGCGCAGGGCAAAGAAAAAGCTGGCCTCAAGTCATGCCGCTACTCTAGTGACTGGAGGTGGGTCTCCAGCAGAGGACATTGAACTAACTCCATATGAGTATGTTGCTGGGACCTACGTCATGGAGGAACAGATCCAAGGCGTGGGAGACCTGCCAGATTACGAGGCATTGTCCGGTGAGTGCACATGCATGTGTGTGTCATCCATGTACATGCTGTATGTGTGAAGGCTTCTGATTGAGTGCCAGGTGAGGGTGTGTGTGCATGAGTGGTTTGGGTCACCCATGTGCTTCATCCAATACATTCTGCGCACCAGGATTTGGGTATTGCAGTATCCCTTCTGGCAACAGTAGACATATAGCCCAACATCACGCCAGTTGCCCTTGAAGTGTCATCTTGCCACAACATGGTTGCGTATTATTCTGTGTTCATTCAGGCTGATTGTTTGCATTCCACCTCTTTCACTAGACATTTCTCAGTCCTATTGTCACATGTGTGACATGGCTATGGTACATGCCATCTGTGTGATGGCATGTGTCATGTATGTGTATTGGACATGCCAATCACAGGCCAATGTGTGATGGCACTGCTAGCCAGCATGCAGCAAATGTGTTGGTCTTCCATCTTGGTGTCATCAATGTGTGCCATTTGCCCCCCCTTTATACGCAGTGACGGTGCATGCATGGGAGGGTTATAGTCATGTGGGACATGTGTCAATGAAGTAGTGGTTCTGTTGCTTCTCAGCCCTAATTGTGTGCTAATGCCTGTTCCCATTTCTTTTCTTTCATGTCTTTGCAGGGTATGTCGCACTTGATACTGCTGGGGTTGTGGAGATGGTGCAGACCCAGGTGGGGTCTCAGGCCCAACCGGGCACCAGTGAGGGACGTGGTGTGGTGGTGGGTGAGAACCCACACTTGCTGCAGACCATTCTCTCTCAGGGTGTCTCTGGGTGCACCTCCCCTGAGCTCTATTCAGGTGTCGATTCGGATGATGAGACCTATGTGCCGTCGCAGCAAGTGTTTCTGGGAGGGATTCTGTACTGTCCAACCCACCTGCACCAGGGGTAGAACCCTCAATGGGGATGTTAGTGTTGGTAGGTCCGCCTTTGGTGGTTACGGACACAGGGTCACACTCCGCAACATCTGATCCTGTTCCTGGTCCAGCAGATCAGAGGGGGAATGCAGTCCTGCAGCGTCAGGCAGTGCCGGCACAGCAAGGTGCAGTTCTCCTTGCCCCAGACAGGTGTGGTGCCTGCCGACGCGGCGGCCGTACGCCACCTGGCAATACCGCATGGGAGCAATCCATATTCGGTATGGCAAACCAACAGGCAGCATCATCTGAGATGATGGCTCAGGCCATGGATAGGGTGGCCACTTCCATTGTCCCCCAAGAAAGGCTGATGGAACAACTACAGCAGGCAACAGACTCCATTTGCCAGTCACATAGGGAGGACATGTTGGCCTCCAACAGGGACAGACGGGCGGCGCTGGAGACTCTGCGGGAAGCCATTTCTATTGAGTCCCAGGGCCACAGGGAAGCCCTGAGGGTGGAACTCCGTCAGCTCAGGGTGACTCTTGTTGAGCTTGAGGCTTCAACTGACACAAGGTAAGAACAGCAGCTGGAGCGGCTCACACGTACGCTCTCAGCTGAGATGCAGGCAACTCGGGAGGAGGTCCGGGCATCCCGTGATTTGTTGCATGGGGACCTCTACATGATTATCTTCCAGAACCAGACCTTCCACACCCGCATGCTTGCTGCCATGGAGGACCCGACTAGGGCATTGCGTGGGCTGCCTCCCATAGTACCACCACCTCCTGATGCAGCTGCAGAGGGTGAGGAGAGTGACAGCAGCGATTCTCTTACAATAGGGTAGCCGTGCAGGCCATGAGCCCATGGAGTTGTTTTTTTTCCCCAAAATCCACACAGGTGGGTTTTGGTGTGCACCCTGTCCTCGGACCTCCTGGGTGGCCTCCCCCACCCCCCTGGCCCATACATGTCCATTTTTGATTTTTGATTTTTGATTTTTGATTTTTTTTACAGTGTGTTGCCTTGTGTGTCTCCCGTGGGCATATGCTATATTGTGGGTGGGCACATGCAGGCTTGTCCTGAATTTGTGTTAGATGCTTGGGTTTGTGTGACACACACCCCTCCTGCTTCCCGTTTCCATGGGCTTGCAAAGGGTGTGCCCAAGTGACATTGACTTACACAGTGACGTTGGACTCCCATTTGCTGTGTGGGCAGTCTGTAGTCAATACTGTGTATACATTCCTAGTGCATATTGTTGTTGTATTGTACACTGCATGTTGTATTGATGTGTGCCTCTGCATCCATCTGATCCTCCTAATTTGCAGGTCCATTCCTCATGTCTTCACAAGGCGGTCTACTTTGGAAATGGAGTCCATGTTGTAAGCAGTGCACCTACACTTTTGCATGGCGCTAACACTGTACAGTTGGAAGTGGTCGAAGTGCTGGCATTATCAGGTAGTGAGACTACCAATTTTTTAAATCCGTACTGTCATGTTTATGGTAGGTTTGAGGTTGTGTAGGTGATTTGTATTATTGCTAAATATTTGGTAATGTGTGTTGTTGGTCCTGCATTACTGTGAGCATTTCATGTGTGGCCAGTTTCCATTAGGGACACTTTACTTTGTGACACTTGTGTCATGTTGTGGGGATTACTTTGTTTGCTCTCACATAGCATGACGTGCCATGGTGTGTTGTGTGGCGGTGCTGTGGAGGGGTTGGGTGACATGGCACTGTTCTCATGTTGTATTTTTCAAGTGGGTATTCATTTTTGCTGCATAGAAGTGTGTCTTTTGATGACACTGCATTGGTGGTGTTTGTGTAGGTAGGGATGCACACATTATAACACTTCCAGGTGAACAATCTCAGGCTGCTTTGGTTCTGACAGTTGACTGTCCCTTTATTCGCCATCATTGTCAGATTGAGTCATCATTGATTTTCAGCTGGTATGTGCCAGGGCTGTGTGCAATCCACAGGGTTGTGATTTCTATGTGAAGTAATTAGCCACCAGCTGCGTACGGGCTGCCTCACCCCGTGCCCTTTCCCCTCCCATGCGCAGCGGGCGTGCATGTGGTTGGGGATGTGGGGGCACCACCATGTCCACAGCCAGGCCCCGGCGTGTTGCAACGTTGTGCAGGACACATGCTGCCACTATGATCCTGCACACTACTGGGGGAGCGTATAACAGCTGCCCGCCAGAACGGTCAAGGGAGCGAAAGCGTGACTTGAGCACTCCGAATGTGCGCTCCACTATGCCCCGGGTTGCAATATGGGCTGTGTTGTATCTTACCTCAGGAGGCGTGATGGGGTTCCGAATTGGCGTCATCATGTGGGTGCTCAGAGGGTAGGCACTGTCCCCTGGGGAGGTGGTGATGGGTATCATTAGTGGGGTAGTGACATTACTCTGTATCTGACATGCATGCGTGTGCAGTGGCATTTTTACTCACCAAGCAGCCATGCATCGCCATGCCGCCCAGCTTCCATGTCCCGGTTTAGGCTTGACATCCTGTAAATGAAGCTGTCGTGGGTGGACCCTGGATAGTTGGCATATACTAAGGTGATGATTCCCTTGGCATCACATACTACCTGGACGTTGATGGAATGCCAGTGCTTGCGGTTTCTATATATGTGCTCAGATGCCCTGGGGGGACGTAGAGCCACAAGGGTGCAATCAATGGCACATAGCACTTTGGGGCGCCACCCTGTAGAAATCCTGTATGACAGCCTGCCTTTCTGCATGTGTTCTGGGCAGGTATATGTGCCTGCGGACTGATGGGCGTGCAGTGATGATGGCCAACACCTGGTGTAGGCACCGTGACTGCGTGGCCTGTGAAACACCCCCCACTATGGCACTTGTCCGCTGAAATGATCCGGTAGCCAAGAAGTGCAGTACATTGAGGACCTTCTCCAGGGGTCTGAGTGCTTGGGAGCACAGGGTGGGTGATGTGAGGTCATCCTCCCACTCACTGACCAGGTCGAGTGTTATGTGAGGTGGAAACCTGTACCTCCCATACACCTGGTCATCAGGCATACCAAAAAGGAAGTTTCTGGGTGTAAAGATTCTGGCCCTGACTATCCTCCTCCTCCACCTGCGGTATCCCACGGCCACTGCTGCTAGGAATGGTATATTCATCCTGGTGTCTGAGCTTGTTTGTTGTTTGCGCGCACTTTTAGGCTGTGTGGGTCAACATACGCCTGCTTCCTGCGAGTCCACGTGCGCCTGCTACATGCTGACGTACATGTTTCCGGATTGGACCGTCTTTTTTGGCGCGTTGTAGGCGACCGTGTAAATCTTCCCACCCACCCCAGGAATACACGTAACACGCTCTCCCAGGCCCAGTCGCATGTAAATCTTCCCGCCCACCCCAGGAATACACGTACCCCACTCTCCCAGGCCCAGTCGCGTGTGGAAGTTCACGCGAACCCCGTAATACACGTACCCTGCTGATATTGCATGTGGAAATTCACGCAAACCCGTAATAAATGTACCCTGCTGATATTGCGTGTGGAACTTCACGCAGACCCGTAATACACGTACCCTGCTGAAATCGCGTGTAAAACTACCCGCGCACCCCTGAAATACACGTACCCAGGCCAATCGCACTGCTGCGGGTGGGGGTGCTGGGAGACATGAGTGGGGGCCTGCTTGGAGGTGCCCCTGGATACTCGGGGTGGGGGTGCAGGGAGACATAAGTGGGGGCCTGTGTCATGAGCACTGCTCCCCAGAAGCCAAGTCAAGCCCAGCATCCCCGGAAGCAGGCTCACGACCTTCGTCCCCGGCTCTAGCAAACCCCTATTGGGGCCCTTTGGACCATGTCCTGGCGCCTCTGGCGCCAGGCTCATAAGGAACCTCAGTCCCGGCACCAGGGGCGCCGGGCTCATAATTCTCGCAAAGGTGTTTGGGTGGACCTACCTGTAGCAGACCATGCTGCATACTCACCTTTGCAAATGCTGGCAGGATGACGTCCCCAGCCTTCTGCTGGGAGGAACTATTCCCTGAACTGGGACTACTTTCTTACCTGGGTGGGGCTGGTGCCACTCCTTAGCTCTGGAACACAGGAACTCTTTTACCTAGGCGAGGCTGAGGAAGAAGACACCCAATCAATCCAACACTATTTGAACCACACCCGATTGGGAAAACGTGCTTTGCGTTATTCTGCATCTGCAGCAGGACGCTCACCGAGTCAGCTCCAGCATTCCAGTGACATCTCCAGCTTCAGCTCAGCAACCTGTGGAAGAAAGACACAAGAACTATACTTACCATCCAGGAATCCAGACACCGGCAGAACCTGCAAGCAAAAGAAACATAAGGTTAGCAAGTTGCAACACGTTGGCAGCTGCGCTCGCTTACCTGATCCATCTGTGCTTTCACGGATTCTTCGCGGCCTTCTCTTCAGCAGCCTAACGGCACCTGTAAAGACAAAGAACATTGTTAAGTAGGAATTGGGTGAAGGCGGCCGCATTTACTTTTCTTACCTGCTTTTGTACGCGTATTACGATCTCTTCAACCGCAGCAGCCCGGCACCTGAAAACAAGAAAAGACATTATTGAAGTGCCATTAAAGACTGCAAGAAAGCCTAACACTTACGTGTTTCCCCCACGTGCATCCGCGACGAACAACGCCCGCAACATCTCAAGACCTGAAAACAGAAAACAAGGGACATTATTGAGGTGTCATTGAAATTCCCATACCTACGTACAATCGCACGTGTCGCACTCTCAGTGACCACGCCCTCAGCATCCAGGCACCTGAAAAAGACAATGCAAAGACTTCATTAAAGGTGCCCATCTCTTCAAGACTATAAACTCTTTATACCTACTGGCATCGGCTCGTGCAGTAACGGCGGCATCACCTTTTGGCATCTCAGCACCTGTGCCACTTCTAAGGCCACAAAAGACTTTGAGGACCTCCAGTGATGTAACTGGAACCCACGCACCCCTGCATAAGTCGCAGGATGGAGAGCCCAGCATTTATACGCCTAAGGTGAGAGCTCACCAGGACATTGGACTTTCGGAGAGTTGGCGATTAGTGAGGAGGAAGTCCAGCCAAACGGTCATTAACCCTTTTTTTCTTCCGCCTGCAGAAACCTTACCCTGCAAGCCAGACGGTCAATAAGAGGAAGCCCGGTCCAGAGAGTCATCCGAGCTCTACGCTTCTCAATTGAAGAGACTATAACAGTTCAGCCGGGACCAGCGCCTCCGTGGGAATCAGGTGAGCGTTACAGAACGCAAAGCCCTCCAATAACCTCCTACCCAGGCGCTATGGAAACTTCCGACACTGATCAACTGGCCCAGTTACTAGGGGAATTAAGAGCTGAAGTACATGCTGCCCGCCAGGAAATGAATGCCCTGAGGAGGGAATTGATTATGTCCAAAAAACGAACTGATGACCTCGCCAGACAGTTACTACAAACACAAGCGGGGCAAACCCCTCTACCTAATTCAGGAGGGACCTATACCCCGGCGGCTTCAGCCAATCCTGTTCAAATCAATCTGCCCAGAAATGTGCCCAAACGCTTCTCTGGTGACCCTAAGAGGTTTGCGGTGTTCATACATCAGTGCCGATTGCACTTTCTTTGTAGACCAGCTGCTTTTCCGACTGATCAGACTAAAGTAGCCTTTGTGCTTTCGTATCTTAGCGGCAACGCCGCTGATTGGTCGATCCCTTGGTTACACAGGATGACCCGATTCTTCGCAATTTCCAGGCCTTCCAGGCCAATATGGAAAGACTTTTTGCAAGACATTCCCAGGGGCAGGCCCTGGACAACGAACTCCTTTCCCTACGGCAGGGCAATCAGGATCTTCTGGCTTATATTGCGTCATTTAACAGACTAATCGTAGAAACCAGATGGCCCGAGGACAAGAGGATCACGCTTTTCCACAGGGGTTTGCGTGGCGAACTCAAAGACGTCCTAGCCCAGGTCGTGAATCCCCCTCAAGATTGTTCAGAGTACATTGATTTAGTGGTCCAATTGGATCACAGACTACAAAACAGAAAGGCAGACCACTCCAGGTTCGTAACTCGAGTTTTCTCTAAGCCACTAACTCACACCAAAGGAGTTGAAGCTGTACAACCTATGCAAATAAGGGTCGTAAAGGGTCCCCTAACCCAGAAAGAACGCGACAGGAGACGACAATTGCAGCTATGTCTCTATTGTGGAAATTCAGGACATTTCCTCCGAGATTGCCTGGTGAAACCTCCGAAGAAGACAGTGGGAGCTTCTGATAAGAATTCCGAAAAGCCTGAGCCGGGAAACAACCTCGCCCGACAAGTGTAGAGGACCGCTTGCCGAGCGTAAAAACCAGTTCTTTGACCTCGCACTTCATAATGTCAATGGTCCTCATAAATCCAGAACGACCGGATCGTTTGCATGCCATTAAAGCATACATTGATAGCGGAGCGATTGGAAATTATGTAGACCGCGAGATGGCTTCCAGGATGAACCTACCCCTTTGTCCTAAGGTAATTAAAGACGTTATTACCACAGTGGATGGTACAGAAATAGCCTCCGGACCGGTAACCCATACCACCACAGAAGTGACGTTATTAGGCCAAGATGGACATCGGGAGGTAATCGTGTTCGATGTGATCAAGGCCCCTCAGTTCCAAATAATTCTGGGGATCCCTTGGTTGGAGAAACACAATCCTCAAATCGATTGGCGAGCAAAGACGATACAGTTCCCAGAGTGTGGACCTACTTGTTATCCTCGACCCAGTATTGGCCTAGCGGTAGCAACATCCGAAGGACCGCAATTGCCTCCAGAGTATCAAGAATTCCAAGATGTCTATCAGAAGGAGCAGGCTAATACCCTGCCTCCCCACAGATCTTACGACTGTCAAATAGACCTGATACCCGGAGCCACTCCCCCTTGTAGTAGAATTTACTTCCTTACCAAGCCTGAAAATCTTCATTTGCGACAGTATCTGGACCAGTACCTGGCCAATGGATTTATCCACCCATCAAAGTCTCCGGCATCCTCGGCTCTATTCTTCGTACCTAAAAAAGAAGGTGACCTTAGAACCTGTATCGATTATCGTGCCCTGAACCAGATAATGGTAAAGAACAGATACCCCCTACCTCTGATTCCGGAACTCCTTGACCAAGTTAAGAACGCCCGCATTTATACAAAGCTAGATCTCCGGGGAGCCTACCACTTGGTACGGATTAAAGAAGGCGACGAATGGAAGACGGCATTTCGCACCAAGTATAGACTATTTGAATACCAAGTGATGCCCTTCGGACTATTCAATGCACCAGCCGCTTTTCAGTATTTTATGAATGATATCCTCAGAGAACTCATAGATGTTTGCGTAGTCATCTACATAGATGACATCCTTGTGTACTCATCTTCAGAAGCAGATCATCGGAAACATGTTAGAGACGTCCTTGAAAAACTCTGCCAACATAAGCTTTTTGCTAAGCTCGAAAAATGTGTTTTTCACGTCAGGGAGGTCGAATTTCTAGGCTTTATTCTGACACCCAAAGGAGTCCACATGGACTCGAGAAAGGTGGACGCTATCATCAAGTGGCCATCACCTACTTCCGTGAAAGGTGTCCAAAGCATGTTAGGTTTCGCCAACTTTTACCGCAGGTTTATTCCAGAGTTTTCATGAGTGGTGCAGCCCATCACCGCCCTCTTAAGAAAAAACAAACGTTTCGAGTGGTCAACAGAAGCAGAACAGGCCTTTCAAGAGCTAAAAGCCAAGTTCACCTCAGCACCCATACTGAAACACCCACGCCCAGACCTCCCTTACATCGTTGAGACCGACGCCTCCAGCTTAGCAATGGGGGTGGTTCTATCACAGAGAGATCCGGAAACTAACCAATTGCACCCTGTGGCATTCTGGTCTCGCAAGTTCTCGGCGCCTGAAATTAACTACACCATCACAGATAAAGAGCTTTTAGCAATTAAGTCCGCTTTCAAGGCCTGGCGGCACTATCTCCTTGGAGCCAAACACACTGTCACGGTAATCACCGATCATCGAAACCTCAGTCCTCCAGACAGCTTTGCTGGGCACTTTTCTTTGCCGAATTTGACTTTGTAATTACTTATCGCCCTGGCAACAAAAATGGCAAAGCGGATGCCCTTTCCCGGATTGGAATGGGAGATAATATTCTCAATCCTGAACCTGTGCCAATAATTCCAGAACAGAGAATCCTGGGCCTGATTTCTTCCCAATCCATCGAAGATATCGAAGCAAAAGTTAAACAACTTGTGACCCCTTCGGACTTACAAAACTGGCAACTGAAGGGAAAGGACTTCATCATAAAAAAAGACCTGCCTTATTTTCAGGGACGACTATTCCTACCACATGCCGATTTACAAAAACAGGTAATCTCTTGCTACCATGATTCCTTGATGGAGGGCCACCCAGGCATTGCCAAAACCTCGGAAAAAGTCAAGAGACACTTCTGGTGGCCGTCATGGAGAAAATACATAAAGGAGTTTGTGATGTCCTGTGGTGTGTGTGCCCAAAACAAAGGTCAGAAGGAAAGACCAGCGGGTCTCCTGCATCCGCTAGACATCCCGCCACATCCCTGGCATACCCTCTCCATGGACTTCATCACCGATTTACCCTCCTGTTCCGGATACAACACTATTCTAGTAATTGTAGATTTGTTTTCTAAAATGGCCCACTTCGTTCCACTAAAGGGCTTACCTTCAGCTTCAGATCTAGCACGGGAATTCCTTGAAAATATTGTAAGATTGCACGGCTTCCCTTCGGTTTTGATCTCAGATAGGGGGAGGCAGTTTATCTCTCATTTTTGGCGAAGTTGCTGTCGTTTAGCACAAATCGATGTGAGACTTTCAACCAGCCATCATCCCCAGACCGACGGACAAACTGAGAGGACAAACCAAACTCTGGAACAATATTTACGTTGTATGCTACAGCAGTCGGAAACTAATTGGAAAGATATCCTTTGGATAGCCGAATATGCTTACAACAACTCGATCCATTCAGGAACCGGAAAAAGTCCCTTTTACATTTTATATGGGATTCATCCTCGAACCTCCAATCTCAACCCGCCCCAAGATCTTGGAACGCCTGCCGTGGATCAACTTCACAATGCTATCACTCAAGCTTTCAAAGAAGCGACAATCCACCTACAACAGGCTAAAGAACGGTACAAAAGGGGAGCAGACCAACACCGAAGAGACGCACCTCAATACCAGGTTGGAGATCAAGTTTATCACTTAAAGGACCTCACACCTTCAACCCAAAATATCTGGGACCATATCCAATTACAGCCATAATAAACCCAGTGCTGTCAAATTGGGTTTGCCATCCCACATGAAAATACATCCGGTGTTTCACGTATCTCTACTAAAACCTATGCAACCTGGAACCAGACTGAATAAACCTCCAGAGCCTATTCAAGTAAATGGAGAACCTGAATTTGAGGTTAAAAACATCCTGGACTCCAAGATCATCAAGTCAAAATTATACTATCTGATCGACTGGAAGGGTTACGGACCTCAAGAACGATCATGGGAACCCTCTGACCACGTCCATGCTCCACGTCTAGTCAGAAAATTCCACCGAACTTTTCCCAACAGGCCAAAACCTCCAGGGAAGACAAGTTTGGGAGGGGCATTGAGGGGGGGGTGCTGTCATGAGCACTGCTCCCGAGAAGCCAAGTCAAGCCCAGCATCCCCGGATGCTGGGGGGTGGTGGTGCTGGGAGACATGTGTGGGGGCCTGGTGGCGGGTGCCCCTGACTGCTGGGGGGTGGGGGTGCTGGGAGACATGAGTGGGGGCCTGCTGGAGGGTGCCCCTGACTGCTGGGGGGTGGGGGTGCAAGGAGACATGAGTGGGGGCCTGGTGGAGGGTGCCCCACAGTGTTGTGGGGTGGGGTTTCTAGGGAGACATGAGTTGGACATGAGTGGGGGCCTGGTGGAGGGTGCCCCTGACTGCTGGGGGGTGGGGTGCAGGGGGGCATGAGTTGGACATGAGTGGGGGCCTGGTGGAGGGTGCCCCTGGATGCTGGGGGGTGGGGGTGTTAGGAGACATGAGTGGGGGCCTGGTGGAGGGTGCCCCTGACTGCTGGGGGGTGCTGGGAGACATGCGTTGGTGGGTAGTAGTGCAAGGTGACATGTGGGTTGGCTGGAGGGCATGACCATGGCGGATGGGCTGCCTGCAGGACATGTGCAGGGGTGCAGGGTAGTCCCCTGTGGTGTGGGCTGCCTGCAGGGGCTGTGGAGAGTGTAGAGGGAACACCTGGGAGGACCCACACGCCCAATTCACGTGTAGTATTCCCCGGCACCCTCGAAATACATGTAGGCTGCTGGATTCGCGTGTGGAACTTCCCGCTCACCCGAAGTACACGTACCCTGCTCAAATCGCGCGTGGAACTTCACGCGCACCCTGAAATACACGTACCCTGCAAATTTGCGTGTGAAACTTCCCGCGCACCTTGGAATACACGTACCCTGCTGAAATCACGTGTGAAACTTCACATGCACCCCGAAATACACTTACCAAGGACAATCACGTGTGGCACTTCCCGCGAACCCGAAATACACGCACACGCGATTTTTCACACAGCGGGTGTCCGTGTTTGTCGCATACCCCTTTGCAACTCATTTGTCCTAGAGGGCCACAGTATGGGGCATTCATCATAGCTGTATATAGGTGCTTTTTGTTAGCGCACATTTTGGCGCACATTTATTTCAGGCGCAGGGACGCTACCGCCTGCTTTCTCGTGGCAGACTTGTTTGGCCCTGTGCGCGTCTTTGCCCGTGTGCTGGTTTGCCCTATTCGATTCCATGAATATGAGTTGTAGGCGAGCGTGTGGGCGTTCCGCGCACTTGCCTCCTGTACTTCCCCCGTGACGCCCATATTTTCACGCATTGTTCCCCATTCCGAGTGTTACTCCCCGTGTTCCGCCTACTTTTGTTATGTGCGCCGTGCTATGTGCGATTTCGCTGTGGCCGTGGTGCACGCCGTTGGATGACCTGTGCGCCGGTGTGCGCTGCACACTTTTTCAGCGCACATCCAATATTTTTCTCGCGCACGGACTTCCATGACTCGATGTGCGCTGGTTTCCCTGCGATTTTCAAACTTGCACTGCGATTCGCACGTTTTGGCACATCTGCGCCGGAATTTTCGGCGCACATTAATTCAATGAATCGGCCTGTAAATACTGACAAAACAAAGATCATGTTCTTTAAACCACAGTTCTCGATATGCAGTGTGTTGCACATCTATGTGTATTAACGCAAATTAGAACAGAAGCTGTTTAATGATTACGTAGGAAATAGATTTCGTGAGAACCGTGGATGGTCCTCACAGCTCGCCAAAGCCTGCACCGAACTGGGTAAATATAGAGGGACACAATTCCTTTTTCTTTTCTTTTGCAATTTCCCCTGCTCTCTAACTATACAGAAAGCAGGAAATACCAACTTTGACCATGGTTGCCGAAATGTGGGGCTATGGCACCTGACAAGCCTTTGGTACAATTGCATCTACTTGTATTGCCACAGAACTCCCCGGCAGTATTATTACACCTGGAGCTGAACATCATTCCGATAAGAGATTCACTCGCTTTAAAGTAAGTTTATTACTGCTTTGACTGTGGAGCATGGATGGCTTAGGAAAGTACTGAGATGCACTGAAACATCTCCTGAGCCTGGAGGGTGGAAATGCATCCCATGGTTAGCACACGTTAAGAAGCAGCTAATAGGGCTAAATGAAGTTCTATTATGGGAAACCCCCGATAAAATAGATACACCAGCTCTATTTAGGACCACACAACCACGGTGAATCAAAATGTCCACCCATTGATAGAATGTTTTTTAACCACACTGCAGTGACCATAATATACCGAGCTCGTGAGAGTTGTGATGACATATTACTGTTCCAAAATTGTATTGCCTTTTTCTGACTTTTTTCTTTTCAATAATTTTGCCTTCCCCCTGCTGTGTAACATGTCACACTGATCGACTGGCTGGTCGGTAATATTTTTATCTCATAACCTGTAAAATCCAGGTGATGTAATGTTTGCTGCAATCATTTATGACCTTATATTATTTTATGATATGTCCGAGCCATGATTACACCTGAATTTGTTGAGGTTGAAACGCGTGTTGGCAAGACCAAGCACATTATGAAAAGATTCTATTGTATTAAATATTAAGACTGATATACTAAGGTCTTACTTCCAGCGCATTGGATAGACCCTTACTTTTCTACAGATTTATTTTTAATTTAAATTGTTCATTCCGTTGAATGAAGGAAAGGATGCATAAAAAACTCCTGAAATGTGACTATTTCAGAACATTTCTCTATGTATTTTTGATTGACTTCCACAAGATGCAATAATGAGGAAGCACACCGAAATGGGAGACATTCTGCGCCTGCTCTGCCAGAGTGCCATAGGTGTGGCCTGTTAGCAATAAACCTTTTCATGCAAAATGACCCACTGAAAGTTGTCCTCATCTTACCACACTATTATAATCAACTCAGCTAGCACCCAGGCCTAGGACTGTCTCTGCCCAGAGCTTAGTCTTCGCACTGTATCTATCGGGTACATGATCCCATCATATACACATGATGTAAAACTGCCCTGCTTATCTGTGTTCAGCCTGTCCTTTCCCCTATCCTCCTGCACTTTCTGCCTTCTTTGTGGGCATCTTTTTTCACCATGTCCCCACTGCCCTCTGCTTACATCTGTCTGTGTGTTTTACAAAAGAAGACCCTTTTGTTACACAATAGCAAACACTATTGGCTTTGGCAGTGCTTGTTTATGTCTCCTTGCCCCTCTGCTGCTTGAAGATGAATTTTCTGGGAAACTAAACAGCTCTGCAGCAGAGTGCAATCACACTCTGTAGGTGATGGCTGGGTCTGGCTGCTAGAGCTGCCAGAGTGAATTGTGATGTTACTAATCACATGTGTTTCCTTTTTTTCCAACAGCTCTATTTCCTTATAACACATGTCAGTCTGCAATATCTTTATACAAGCCTGGATAAAATGTTCTTATTACAGGCTAGGTTTGACAATTAAGTGACCCGTGATAGGAAAAAGACTTCAAAACTGGTTAGTAATAAATGATCACGCTTCAGTTGTGATGTCAAAATTCCTGCTGCCTGATCCATCACAGAGCAGAACTCCAGCTGTCACTGCAGCAGTTAAAGACATAATACACATTTTGAATTTCTTGCTTGTTGAATGACACTTCTGTGACACTTTACAGCGATAAATTGGAAAGCAACAGTTCATGGAAGAATGTTTAATGTGTGCACTGCTGAGGTTTAACACATGTGAGCAAGAAGCTGCAAGTTATTACTTATCCTAAAGCACAACAATAAAACACTTTTGCAATGCATTTTATTACAATGGTTAAACTATATTTCTGCCACACATTGCAGCTCCATATTTGCATTTTTAGTTCCAAATTCTACATTGATAATATGGATCAGCAAATGGACGCTTTCTTACATTAGATTAAGGATGAGACCAGGAATTAAAGAGGTTCACAATGTGCAGCCCCCTATGGTACATGAAACAGATATGACTCATTCCTCTATGTTTTATGCATGTCCTCAGTTACTGGTAATATCCTTGGAACGCACGGCAGGGGGTATTTTATCTCATATACTACAGCCATTATGTGATAGCACCACTCCCGTTTTATATGTGGCACTGACTCTAGAGTTAAAAGGCATTGAAAGACACCCGAGCATACACTGATCACTTGGAGCAAGCTGTGATATGCCCATGCACTATTGCTGCTATAACCAAGAATCCTCTGGGGCACGTCTGTAACACTTCCTGAAGTCCAATATTCACAATGAGAGACACATGCACTTGTCTCTTCCCTGCAGCTTTCCGTGGTGTTACTGAAACTCTGCACGTGCAATTAGCACTACGGCACAAACTTTCCTAGTGGAAAAACATATTTCAATGCATGTTTACACCCGGTCTAAGGACTATGACTGGAGCAATTATTGCCCAGTTGCAAAAATGCATGGAAAGATGAACACCCTCATTTTAAATGGGGCGCTTATACAAATGGCAATGTAAGTGCAAGGTATAATGCATTCACACCCCCACATATGTGATCAACTATCAACTTCCTGAAAATCCAATATTCCTAGTCAGTGACACATGCAATTGCTACTTACCTGTAGAGTTCAGTGGTGTTACAGATACGTTGCAAAGGTGCAAGTGCAGTTAGCACTAGGGCAAACATTGTCCTAGTCGAAAAACATATTTCAATGCTTGTTTGCAGAAGGGTAAGCCTCATTACAGGTGAGTCGGGCCAGTAAAAATGTCAGAGCCGGTAGTACTGGCATTATTCCACCATTTTCACCTGCTCACACCGAATCTGCCGTTAGTGACAGTGAACTACCAGCAGGCCTGAGCTGCCAGGAGTACAGGCGCTACCGCAGAGAAATGACAAATCACTGGCACAGTTAAAAACAGTGCAGGTGGTTCAGTAGTTCACATCCATTACAGCCGTTGCTGGCACCCATAATATCCTGGTAACACTGGGATATCGGGCGCTGGCAACCGTAATGGCGAGTTTGCCGATAACCCGACGTTAGTAAATGTAGATTACCAGCAAACTCGAATTGAGGGTCCATGACTGGGGCAAATACTGCACTGGAGCAAAAATGCGTTGAACAATTAACACCCTCATTTTAACTGGGGCGGATTGGGACATGGCAATGTAAATGCCAGGCGTCATACATTCACGCTCCACTTCACTCTCTTCCCCAATTTCATCCTGATGCCAGGCAGAGGAGGGACATGAAGCAGAGGTAAGCTCTCTGCCATGCTCCTCTTCACAGGCCTGGAGGGGCATGAAGCAGAGGTATGCTCTCTGCCGTGCTCCCCTTCACCGGCCTGGAGGGGCATGAATCAGAGGTAAGCTCTCTGCCGTGCTCCCCTTCACAGGCCTGGAGAGGCATGAAGCAGAGGAAAGCTCTCTGCCGTGCTCACCTTCACAGGCCTGGAGGGGCATGAAGCAGAGGTAAGCTCTCTGCCGTGCTCCCCTTCACAGGCCTGGAGGGGCTTGAAGCAGAGGTAAGCTCTCTGCCGTGCTCACCTTCACAGGCATGGAGGGACATGAAGCAGAGGAAAGCTCTCTGCCCTGCTCCCCTTGAGAGGCCTGGAGGGGCATGAAGCAGAGGTAAGCTCTCTGCCGTGCTCCCCTTCACAGGCATGGAGGGGCATGAAGCAGAGGTAAGCTCTCTGCCGTGCTCACCTTCACAGGCCTAGAGGGGCATGAAGCAGAGGTAAGCTCTCTGCCGTGCTCCCCTTCACAGGCCTGGAGAGGCATGAAGCAGAGGAAGGCTCTCTGCCGTGCTCACCTTCACAGGCCTGGAGGGGCATGAAGCAGAGGTAAGCTCTCTGCCGTGCTCCCCTTCACAGGCCTGGAGGGGCATGAAGCAGAGGTAAGCTCTCTGCCGTGCTCACCTTCACAGGCATGGAGGGGCATGAAGCAGAGGAAAGCTCTCTGCCCTGCTCCCCTTGAGAGGCCTGGAGGGGCATGAAGCAGAGGTAAGCTCTCTGCCGTGCTCACCTTCACAGGCCTGGAGGGGCATGAAGCAGAGGTAAGCTCTCTGCCGAGGTAAGCTCTCTGCCGTGCTCCCCTTCACAGGCCTGGAGGGGCATGAAGCAGAGGTAAGCTCTCTGCCGTGCTCACCTTCACAGGCATGGAGGGGCATGAAGCAGAGGTAAGCTCTCTGCCGTGCTCCCCTTCACAGGCCTGGACGGGCATGAAGCAGAGGTAAGCTCTCTGCCGTGCTCCCCTTCACAGGCCTGGAGGGGCATGAAGCAGAGGTAAGCTCTCTGCCGTGCTCACCTTCACAGGCCTGGAGGGGCATGAAGCAGAGGTAAGCTCTCTGCCGTGCTCCCCTTCACAGGCCTGGAGAGGCATGAAGCAGAGGTAAGCTCTCTGCCGTGCTCCCCTTCACAGGCATGGACAGGGGTGAAATGAAAGGATTCCTATGGAATCCTCCTGAGTTCTGCACTGGGTCTATCCCAGGCAGAGTCCTTAGGAATCCATCAGTAAACCTTCAAATTGTATTCACAGGCAGCGTTTACTTTTTCAAATGAAAGAGTAACAGCAAGCTGGCCTCGCTTTTATTAATTCCTTCTCCCCTCCACCTCGTGATGGTTAAAAATGCATGCAGGTGACCCCACAGCAGGCAATTGCTAACGTGTGTACTCCCCTGCATGCAATTTACATTTCATGTAAAAAGACCCTCTGTGAGTTTTGCATTTAGCCAAAGTATGCCCTGTTACTGAATGCACTTCAAACGCTGCAAAGTGTTTGTAATGCGGCCCTTTTGTCTTTTAAAGTGACTACATGGAGCTGGGAAACATGAAGCTGAAAATGTGCCCTAAAATAACTCTGCATATTAACCACTTGCTTCAAACATTGTTCTGCAATTTGTAGCTGCAGCTTCATGTGCTGAACTGGTCGGAAGGCCCTTTCAGCTCCATTAACAACAGCAACAATAGCCAACACGTTTTGGACTCAAAACTTTTCATTACGTATAATGAAGACGACACTCTGGTGGCTCTTATCTCCTGATGTAACTCTCTCACTGTTTCTGCAATTAGACATGTATCTGTGCACCTGAGGCCTGACAGGAATCTTGCATTTCTAAATATTATTTTCACAGCTGGCTTTCCCATTGAATACAGGCAAAGACAGGCATATAATGCAGTATAGCTGTGCTAAATAACATTAACGGACAGACAAATATTAACCACTGCTGTGTAGCACATACCAATAGCGTATGTACTTTAACAATGAAAACATTAAATTACAGGTCCATCTCACTTAGGGTACTACTCAAACAAGCTGGAAAGATATCCCACTGTTTACAGAAGTAATGTAAAAAGATCGCAGAGAGGAAATAGAGGAAGGGGCAGCCCAATGCACTAGAGAAAGTGAGGATCCATTCACACCAGGGTGACGATGAGCACATTGGGGAATGCCATGATGAATTTAAGCTTACACATGCATGAACACAATTCATGAACACAGTGTTGGCATTGGTAGTGGAGAGGCTTGAAAACTGGAAATAAAAATGGAAGCAGAGTGGATCACATGATGCACCAAAGCCAGAGGGGCATGCGCTCCACCAACTCCCACCCCCAAGATAGCACAATTAATTAGTGTTAAACAGCGGGTGGTTGGTAAACCCTTGATTGCCTCACAGCACCAAACATGGTTGATTGCCAACCCAAAGAAAAGGCAAAAGAGAATTGAAGAATGTGTGTCCCTAATGCTGGAACATGATGGCAGGAAAGTGTCAGCAGCACCACATCCAATGGCAGGTGCTGGAGAGGTGAGAGGTTCTGAGCCAGTCCTGGGTGAAGTGCTGCAGGAGAGAAGAGACCCAAGGGATGCCCCGATAACAAATGTCAACAGTGGTGACCTAAATATGACCCTTTTCTTTCCATGAGTAGATGGCGGTAAAATGACTGTAAAATGACTGAGAAGTGAATCAGTAACACAGAGTGATGCAATTGGAAGAGGCAAACCACTTCCTCATGGCTTAAAGAGCATGAATGCCAGAGTGTAGAAGCATGAAGAACGTTTCATAAGTCACCATACATGTCCTGGGGGCCTTTAAGATGAATGCACAAGGTCCAGTGGAGTAATTGATGGATATAATAGTGAGTAATATTCTACTTGAGGCAAAGGTGTATAATCTTTTTTCTGGTGGAAATGGCACACCTGACATTGGATCCCCAAACCCTCCTTGGGGAGCAGTCCAGATCAATAATCGGCAGTATTGTAAATAATAATGGTTGAGATGCCATCCTCCCAGGAAGACATTCAATGCAATAGCAACTGGGTCAGCTTTTACCCTGACTTAATGTTGGTGGTATGGCCAGCCAGGAAGCAGTTTGGAACCGTCAAGAAGCCTTTCAGAGAACATGGGCTCATTATGCCATGCTGCACCCCAATAGGCTGTGGTCAGCATTGTATGGCACATTGCATTTTTTACAGGCCCAGATGCAGAGCCACAATGTGTAGTGAGGTTTACTCCATCATCATGAAGTCTGACCAGAGTGAAGCTGGCAACTGCTTGTAGATACTGAATTGTAGTGCAGGGGTGGTCTCAGGTGGGCATATCACATCTAGCAAGAAAACACTGTTGCATCCCACACCTGCCCTTGTCTAGTTGAAATTGGCATCTTCCCTGGCTGGACTACACCATTTTATCAGAGATGTATATATGTGTGTATACTCAGAATGTAATACACTATCTAGTGCTCCCCCACTTGATCTCTTTCTTTTATGCTCCTTTGCTTATTCTAACTATGGGCCTTATTGCGACTTTGGAGGCAGCCATGCCCTTAATAAGGGCATGGCTGCCTCCAAAATTGTGTCTGGGTCCGGGTTCCCTTAATGGGGAAATACCAGGCCATTCCGAGTATGGAGGGCCCGATATTTCCTCCTTCAGGGAACCCGGGCCTGGTCCTTCCCCATTCCCATTCGAGCCTCAAAGGGCTCAATGGGGATGGAGCTAACAACGGGCCCATTACAAATGGGCCCGTTGTTAGCTCCCTGGTCCCACAGCGGGTCCCATGAGGGGACCTCGTAATAGTGCGGAGTGGGTTTAATGGCGCCGGAACCATTACCGGTGTCATTAAACCCATTCCGCACTACTTGTAATGAAGCCCTATGTATCACATTTCCTTCGCAGTCTAGATACTGCAGGCCCGGAAGCCAGAGGCACAAAAGGATGCGCACAAAGGTTGGGCATGCTGTACGTTCAGCTGCCAGGCTCACAGTATTAAGACAGTGAGAAGGATGCAGCCAGAGGGCACAGCAGACAAGTAGATAGGGGGGAGGGGCGTTTGGAAGCGGGTGGAGGGAGGTCAAGGTGTGCGTGCAGCACAGTGGGATTTGGGAAAGGGACCGGGAGAGGGCTCCTTATAAAAGGCCGATCCTGATGAATGTGAAGGTTTGGAATCCTCAAGCCGATGATCAGACATCAATATGTCACATGTATGTTTCATTCCTTCTCTCTCTCTCTCTTTCTCTCTCTCTCTCTCTCTCTCTCTGTCTCTCTTTCTTTCTCTCTCTCTCTCTCTCTCCCTCTCTCTATTGCCCTCCCTCTCTTTCTCTTATTCTCTTTTTCTTTATATGGGCAAGAGTCAAGTTGTCAGGTGCGCATTTGCTAGACCCACGTAAGCCACAGCTGACAACAGCATGACCAGTGAAAAAACACAAATATTTTATAAGAGATGAAAGAGGAGGCTGCTGATTATTTGTGGTACAAAGGAGAATGAGAGTAGCAGTGGCAGAGATATTCCCCCTGATGGGCTGGGCCTGGTATTTGGAGACATATATTCACATCACAAATGTTTTGCAGCAATGTCATCATCATAATGAAGACACATGGCCCATAAAAGGGAAGTCAAAGGGGATGCAGATATGCTGTGCAGGATGTGCTGGGGTGCTGAGATATACATTAATATTACAGTCATACTTTGAACATTAAACATGTCTTGCAGACCAACGGTCATTGTACAATTCTTAGAAAAGCCATTTGTTCTTTTCTGATAGCAGTTTATGATTACGATAGGCAGTCTGGTACACTACTATAGAATTCTTCTGAAATAGGTAATTGTAGACTGAAAGGCAATGCAGAGATATTTATATTGGACAAACATATCTGTGAATAAATGCGTTTTCTGTTTGACCAATGGGCTTGGTGCTCATTTTATTTTTCACAACACTCACCCGAATACTAAAGTGTTTTTAACAGTTAACCACATCGATTCTTTCTGACAGCCTTAATATTTATAGTTAGTTGCAACATCTGACCCTCAGTTGTGTCTCAGGGATGTCTTGCTTCTTGTTATCTGAGATGTTTTCTCTCCCGCATGATGACACTCCACACTACTGGTGGTTTCCAGGCTGCACAGTTCTGCACATGCTCAGCATTCCCCAAAGCACAGAAACCAAAGATTTAGTTAAAGGTATTTCTAGGTAATGATTACTAATAGGGTACTGGGACAAGGAAGAGGGAGATAACATTAATGTCATGGTTTTCTAATTGGGTACCAGGACGAGGAATACATAGGCTGTGGAAATGTAATGGGTTATTAATGGGGTATTGGGAAGAAGAAGAGGGAAGTGGGGAATGTGAAGGATTACTACAGGGATAAGGAAGAGGGAGGCAGAGGTAATGTAATAGATTACTAATGGTGCACCGTGACGAGGAGAAGGAAGGCAGGGGTAATGTAATGTGTAACTAATGGTGTACCAGGACAATATAGGAGGAAGAGGGATGATGTAATGTTTTAGAAATGGAGTACATGGCTGAGGAATCAAGAAGATTATTACAGGTGTATCAAGACGAGGAAGAGGGAGGCGGGGTAAAGTAATGCTTTACTAATGGAATATTAGATTAGGAAGTGGGAAGCAGGAATAATGCAATGGATTACTAATGTTCTATTGGAATGGGGAAGAAGGTGGAGGGGATAATGGAATGGATTACTGTCATAGCCATGGGCCCAGAACCCCAGACCCCGCACCATCAGGGCACGAGATCAAGGGGCAACACAACCTTTTATTGTCCCTTGGGGAAAATACAACTTGGAGAGCCCAGCTGGACTCAGTCCTGGTGCCTTTGGCACCAGGCTCATAAATAAATGTGCATTAGCACATTTTATTTGGTGTTGGTACTTGGTTCCCCCTGCAGGTGCCCCATGTGCATTGGATTGGGCGTGGCTGCTGGGATAGGCAGAATGCACTTGCAAGCATCCTTTTAGGAGTGGCAGGGTGGGGCCGATAAGTCTTGACTACGGCCGTGGCCAGGGCAGGCTATATACGGGTGCTCTGCCTCCGAGCACATGCTTCGCATTATTCTGCTATTGCAGCGTAACGCTCACCGCCGCTTAAGCGCATCTTACCTGTTTCCAGCTACCAGCCAGAGCACACCTTACCTGTCTTCAGCTACTCTTCAGGGCGCACCTTACCTGTCTTCAGCTACTCACCAGAACGCATCTTACCTTTTCTCCAGCTACCAGCCGCAGCACTTACCTTGCAATCCGCTTCCTTCGGCATGCATCATCGTGGACTCTGGCATTCATCTTCAACAGCACTCCAAACCAACGTCATGACAGATGGTGCCTACAAGGGAAAAAGACAAAAACAAGGTTAGAAACCGCTAAGACATTACGTTTAAGGTCGCACTTTGAAATCCTTGCGCTTGACCTAAAACCAACACTCACCATCTTTTGGAACATCGTGGACTCCATTCTCTTCCCATTTTGCCTCGCTTCTTGCACTGAAATCGCACCGCAACTACCGCTGGGCTGCATTTCACCCATTGGGAGAAAGCGGAGGAAAGACATTATTAAAAGGATACGGGCAATAAACAAGAATCAACACTACAATATTTTAAAAGCCAAAAGACATTTACCATTAGGAGTGGTTCAGCCACAGCCGGTCTGGGCTGTCACACACATGGATCAGTGAAGGAACTCGGTCCATTCAATGCACCCTTAGTGTGAGAAGCAGGACGGAGAGCTCACCATCATCAATCAACAGGTGGGTCGGCGCATGCTATAGCAGCCTTCTCAGTCTCCTCGCAGGGGCAGTGCCAACATCCAGCGCAGTCCACAGCACACAAGCAGGGGAAGAATCTGTGGGATGTCTTCACCCACTCATCCAAGCCCTGCAACAGTACTGTGCATTGCTGGCAGCGGAAACATCAGAATGGCCACTGGAAAGCATGCTGATCGCTCAAAACTATCCAAAAATGCGCAGTAAAAACCAGAAAAATAGACTGCCACCCACTTTTGCCTATATTAGTGAGCACAGGAGGTCACTGCCTAAAACCAACATTGGGCTACACACACAGTAGCCTGAAACCACTTGGAAATAGCAATACTGATTGCCAAAAGCAACCCAGAGCGGTTTGGGAATTCATTTTCTTGATTGTCAAAATGTGCTAAAATCATGGCTCACAAATCACCAAAAAGATCCAACCTTCTTGTTGGGTGTCCCACATTACTCTACCGCAAGAATCCACATCAATACAATGTCAGCAAGAATCATATGCTATCAAGTAAATCCCCTTTTTGAAAGATATTGATGTAAAGACAGCTGTCAAAAATGGGTGTAGTACCGTTGCTCACCTCTACCAGAAAGCCAGCGTTTTAAAACAATTCCTTATAAAAACTGAACAACTGAACCCAAACTATGCCAAAGAAATACTGACTATCAGAAGCCTAAGGGGCAGAGACAATGTAAAACTATATTCTGAAATGACTTGAAGGAAGCAATTGTTTAATGTATGTATTAAAAATGTGGGTTATAACGTAAGAAAAGACAAATTGTAACATTGGTGGCAGAGTTAAAAAGTGTTCCCACACTGGGATCAGACAAATTCCACACCTCCTCCCTGAACAAAAGAAGCTTCCTTCTGCCCCAAGCCAAAAGATTGACAAGTTGGTGTGAAAAGGAACTGGGGAGTGGCACCCTGGACTGGGGCTCTGCTGGCAGGAAAAAGAGACAATGGATTCTTTCAGCTTAATAGAATATGCTGATTTGGGTGTAACTGATTAAACAACTCCTGGCAGGAAACAGGCCATTTGACCTCTGAGTCAGAGCCAAGTTCTGGGGGAGGGGCGGCCCAGACTGTAATGTGAATTCAATTGAGAGCAAATATATGTTTTATAAAATTTCAATTTACAAAGTTTACCAAGCTGACAGAAATGTCAAACTTAGAAATTCTTAAAATGACAAATTCACTCACAGTTCAAGACTAAGCTGGATGCTGTGTGATGTTCTGAGACCAAACCCAGTAATTATTAATATTGTAGCTGCAGTGTTTATGCTAGAAACGTAAAAAACTTACACTAATATGCTCAGAGAGGGTGTGTACGTCTGTGTAAAATTTGGTGCGGAACCAATCTTGGCAAATTCACCAAAAATGAAAATAAGTTGTCATTTCTGAACCCAAGCTCGTAGGAACATGGGGCTTGAACAGAGACCTGCCTTAATTCATCTGTGAGGTGTACATGTATTCTCAACAACTTTTTTATCTGGGAAATGTGTTTTTATGCAAAATTGATTTTCTAAGTGAAAGCAAAGGGGAGTTTCTTCACTAGATTGTAAAACACAGCATCACTCTGACTCGTTCTGACACGCTAATTCTTTCTCCAGTCAGGTCCCAGGGAATTCTCTGACCTGTCAAATCCTTAGAGGGTTGGGCATATAGAATTATCCTTCCCACCCACTTTGAAAACACATAAAAAGAGACTGCTCAGGACAAATGGGACACCCTCACTTTTCCACTTCAACTGATTCCTGCGAAGCACTCTGCCGGACCAGATCCAGATAATATCCAGACAGAGACTCCAGATATATCCAGAGACCAGACTCTAGAATCAAGCTCTAGAACCTGAAAGAGAGGCCTAATCCACAATCTGAATCCTCTTCAGCAAGGCTTCAGGATCTTTTGCAAACCTGAGTCTAACCCCTAAACTCCCCAGGGGCTCTCACATTCAACAGCCGGGTTGAGCTGGTCTATTCTAGTCAAGAACTCTGTGCTAGGACTGAGGTCCAAACCCAGAAAGCAGCACTGTATCCAAAACCCATCAGATCCCTACCCGAGGCCACGCTGTGAGCAGAACCAGTGCCTGAGACCGTCCTGTGGTGAGTGAAGTCCAAACCTGACCAGATCGGTGACGAGGCCAATTTCCATTCCATTCCAAAACTAGGAGTGAGTATCTAGTCTAGAACTATGCAGAACCAATCTCTTATTCTGAAGTAATCTGTCATGCCTGCGCCATGGGCGCATCCATTTGCGCTCAATATGGACTATTTGTTTATCATTTATTTACTACAGACTCTTTGATCAATCTATATTTACTTTGGGGACTTTATTTCCCATTTGCGAGACTTTGGTGCTTTATTATCCACCAAACTACGCATACCACAATGCACTTGGCTATAAGCATCGATTCCTGGCTGTTCCTATTGGTCATCAAAGGAACTACACCCCCCAGAAGCCCTAGGGATTGGCTCTGCTTCTGCTCTGCTTCCATCAACTCAGGAACAGAGAGGGAGGTGGCCGATTGTCTGCAGGTGTGCTTAGCCAGGTGCAACCAATTAGCCTGCCTCTGTGCTGGGCTAGGCAGTATAAAAGGCTGCTGCCTGCAGTGGCTCAGCCTCTTGCATTGAGAGACCTTCCTCCACCTTTCGTGTCTTTCTACGGATCTTTGTATGATGTTTCCTGCTTTCACCTGCTTTTTGTTCCAGTGCCCTTTTGGGCTCCCTGCCTCAGCCCTGCTCCTCTGGGCGTCCTGCCTTGCAGCCTGCCACACCCTGCTGTCTACAGCCCTAGCCTTTTGGGCTCCCTGCCTCAGCCCTGCTCTTCCAGGCTCCTGCCTTGCAGCTGATCATGCTCTGCTGCCTTCCAGCCTCTGCCCTTGCCCTGCCAGGCTCTCTACATTGCAGCCGATCACGCTCTGCTGCCTTCCAGCCTCCGCCCTTGCCCTGCCGGGCTCTCCACTTTGCAGCCGATCATGCTCTGCTGCCTTCCAGCCTCCGCCCTTGCCCTGCCGGGCTCTCCACATAGCAGCCGATCACGCTCTGCTGCCTTCCAGCCTCCGCCCTTGCCCTGCCGGGCTCGCCACATTGCAGCCGATCACGCTCTGCTGCCTTCCAGCCTCCGCCCTTGCCCTGCCGGGCTCTCTACATTACAGCTGATCACACTCTGCTGCCTTCCAGCCTCAGCCCTTGTCCTCTGGGCTCCCTGCTCTGCAACCTGCCTCACTCCGGCTGCCTTCAGCCCTTGTCCTCTGGGCTCCCTGCTCTGCAGCCTGCCTCACTCCGGCTGCCTACAGCCCTTGTCCTCTGGGCTCCCTGCTCTGCAGCCTGCCTCACTCCGGCTGCCTACAGCCCTTGTCCTCTGGGCTTCCTACTTTGCAGCTGATCACGCTCCGCCGCTTACTACCTAACTTTTTCCGCTGGGTTCTCGGCCTAGCAGCCCTCTACAGTCTACTGCAACCTTCTACGGTCAGCGGCCCTGCCCCTCAGGGCTCACTCCTTGCTGCCCGGTCCTTCTGGGTTCCTTGCTGTGCAGCCTGCTTTACTCTGCTGCTCTAAGCCCTTTCCCTCTGGGCTCTCTACCTTACAGCCCTGCTCCTGTGGGCTTGCTCATTGCTTTCCTGCTCCTCTGAGCTCTCAACCTTGTTCCTTACTGTCCTCTGCTATCCTATCCTGTTACACGACTTTCCCTTCATTTCCTTCTGCTAGTTTGCTATCAACCTCCTTTTCCTGGATTTGTCTGTAAGTATCTTCTCTTGTCCTGTTTTTAGACCCTTTTGTACAGAGCTTGTCTGTTGGTTCCCATCAGTCAACCTCTGCCCCTTCCCTTGTCTCGTTTCTACATTACAGACACCCATAGCTGCTGTTCCAAGTCATGAGCAAACAGCGTGGGCCTCTGTTATAGCAAACTGTGCAGAAGGCTCGAGTATTTCCTAAGGTTCGTGGAATACTCTTTTCCTATATCTGCATACACCCCAAGAGGGAATTCATTCTGTACCTTTCCTTGCTACTCTTGCCTACTCTTTGTTCTCTTTCCTTTCAGCTGTGTGTGTGCTTCTCTGTCCACTTTATTTAGGCACAACAACCCAAACCCTTTTTGGGTGTCCTGTGCCACTCTTAATAGAGTGCCATCCCTGACATAATCTTATCCCATCCATTTCAACCTGTCTAGAACTGCATTTAGAATTTTGTGTCCATCCCGTGATTCCAAATCTGTAAAAGCGCCTTCTGTCGTTCTGAAATCTTGACTTTATTTCTGTAAATCTACCTCCACAAAAACATCCGTATCTTTTGAACCGTATGTCCTAGAAGCAAAATATAACTGTCATTTTAAAGCGCAATCCTCAGCTTGTCAACAAACCTAAAACAGCATTCCAATTCCTTATAGTTTTTCCGTAATCGTGATTTACACACGTGGAAAAAGTGCCATTAAGCTCAATTTCATTTTCTGTCAAAATAGCTGCTATTTGTTCTCAATTGCTTAGATTCGTTTTCAACCTGGAAATCACTCATGAATCATTGCTAGTGTTGACCTGAACCAATCTCAAGTAACTTTCACTCATACTGAATCTCTTTTAGTGAATTAAAATCAATTTAGCATATTTTCACTTTCACTGAAATCACATTCAAAGTATTTTTGCCTGTTTAAAATCATACCTGTTTTCTCTAAGCTTGCTGCGGGGAACTGGAATTGAACTTCATGCTTGATTGTATTCCTGAAACCTGTGTGCCCTCATTTCCATCTGTTCATATTGCATAGGGGGGGAGCGAGTAGTCACAGGGGAAAAAGTGATAATATTATCTTTTGTTGAAATCATATCAAGTTTATTTCTGTGTTGCATTCTTTCCCATCTTGTGTTTACTTGAACCATAAAAGTATTCTCTGCTACCTTAATCCTCCTCTTCCTACTCCTCTCAGATTAAAGAGATTGTGCTATTGTAATATTACCCATTGTTGATCCCTGTTATATTCATAAGTGTGCTATCAAATATTATTTTATTCATAAAAGTGTGATATATATATATATATATATATATATATATATTGTTTAATTCTTCAAAAAAATCTTTAATTTGCAAAATAAACCTACTTCTTGGCTCAGTGAGGTCAGGGGGATTCAAATAGAGGGGCGTTATATAAGGGTTCATCATCCAGATTTAAGAATTTTGACATAAAAAAATATATAAATAATGGCTTCCATTGGGCATCCCAGACTTAGTTGGAGTGCTGCATTGAAGTCACTTACAAAGCCTGACAATGGGAATTCACTTCCAGGGAGGGCTGCGACCGTGCCCCAATGTCCCCGCAGAGACCAGGTGAGCGTAACAACTACTAATGTGGTACCAAGATGAGAAAGAGATTGGCCAGTTTAATATACTAAATTACTACCGGATACCCAGATGAGAAAAGAGGCGGTGGCAAGGGTAATGTATTGGATTACTAATAGGGTACCGGACCAAGGCAGATGTGCAAGGGTAAATGTAATTAATTACTATGGGGATACCGCAATGGGGAAAAGAGAGGAACGAGTCATGTAATGGATGACTAATAGGGCACAGGGGCAAGGAAGAGACAGGCTTGAGTTGTGCTATGGATTATTAAAGAAGTACCTAGATGAGGAAGAGGGAGGCAAGTGTAATGTAATTAATTTCTAATGGTGTAACAGGATGAGGAAAAGGGAGGCACATGTAATGTGATGGATTAGCAATGAAATACCAGGATAAGGAAGATGAGAGGGGTAAAGTCATATATTAAAAACATGGATACAGTTTGATAAAGAGGGTGGCAGAGTTAATGTAATGGATTACAATATGATACTAGGGTGAAGATGAGGGAGGAGAGGGAATTGTAATGGATTAGTAATGGGGTACTGGGACATGGAAGACGGAGACAGTGATAATGAAATTGGCTCACTAATGGGATACCAGGACAATAAAGATGAAAGTGGGGGTAATGTTACAGAATTTTAATGGGGTGCAGAGGAAGGAGTTAGGAAACAGGATCAAGAATAGGGAGGCAGGGTTAATGTAATCAATTATCAATGGGATACTGTGCCAAGAAATATAAAGGCAAGAAGAATGTAATTAATTACTATGGGGGTAAACGGACAAACAAGAGGAAGGTGGGGGTAATGCAATAGATTAATAATGTGGTACCGGGACAAGGAAGCAGATTAATTAACTGGATTACTAATGATGTACAAGGACACAGAAGTTAGAGGTGGGGGTAATGGAATAATTACAAATGGGGTACTGGGATGAATAAGGGGGAAGAAGTGATAATGTAATGGGGTTTACTAATGTGGTACCGGAGAGAGGAAAAGGAGTGCAGCATTAATAAAATAGATTCTTAAATGACGACCAGAACAAGGAAAAGGGAGACAGGCGTAACGTGATGGATAAGTGATGGGTAACTGGGGTGAGGAAGGTGTTGGTGGGGTTGCCCCACCAACACCTTCCTCACCCCAGGATTGCTAATGGGTACCAGATGAGGAAGAGCAAGGTGTGTTAATGTAAGGGGTTATTAATGTGATACCCTTGGTGAGGAAGAGGAAGACAGGGTAATATAATGGATTTTTAATGGGTTACTGGGACAAGGAAGAGAGAGCTGGTGAAAATGGCATGGATTTCTAATGGTATAGTGGGGAAAAGAAGAGGGAGGCAGGGATTAAGTAAAGGATTACTAATCTGGCTTCCGGGTCGAGGGAAGACTGGCGTAATGTAATGCATTACTAAAATGGTCCCAGCATGAGATAGAGGGAGTCTCAGTTGATATATTGGATTGCTATTGAGGTCCCAGGACAAGGAAGAGGGAGGGGGTGTAGTGCAATAGATTACTAACAAGGAACAAGGGCAAGGGCGAGGAAGATGGGATTAGTGTAATGATTTACTAATGTGGCACAGACATGGGGAAGAGGAAGGTGGAAGTACAATAACGGATTACTAATTGGGTTAAGGATGGGAAAGAGGGAGGTGGCAGTAGTGTATTAGATTACTAATGGGGAACTGGGATCACAAAGAGGGTGGTGTGGGTAATGTAATGGATTACTACAGGAATGACAACAAGGGATGTGAGGGTAATGTTATGGATTACTAATGGGAACAATGCCAAGGAAGAGGCAGTTTTAGGTAATGTAAAGGTTTTTAATTGTGCACCGGGGCGAGAAATAAAAAGTTTGGTGATAATTTATCAGAAGGAGGAAGAAGAAGATGGGGTAATGTGATGGATTACTATTCGGGTACAGGGACAAGGAAAAGGGAAGCAGGGTGAAAGTAATTAATTACTATTTTGTTTCCAGGATGAGAAAGAGAGGTATAAGTAGTGTAATGGCTTACTAATCTGGAACATGGTTAGCAAGGGAGAAGGTGGGAAGTATTGTTGATCATTACAGGGTTGATGATGAGGCAGCTGAAAGTAATGTCATAGAGTACTGATGGGTTACTGTGACGAGGAATATGGAAACAGGCTAATGTACTGGATTAGCTCAAGGAGAAATGAGATGAGGAAGAGGGAAGTGGAAGAAATGTAACAGATCTTAAATGGGCTGCTAGGATGAGGAGGAGGGAGGCTGGAGTAAAACAAAGGATTTTTAATTTATTACCAGAACGATGAAGTGGATGGTGGGAGTAATTTAATGGATTACAAATGGGATACTGGGACTGGGGTAATATAATGATTACTAACTGTGCACTGGGATAAGGAAGAGGGAGACAGCGTAATGTAATAGACTACTAATGGAGTACCAGGGCAGAGAAAGGGGAGGGGGTAAAGTAAGGCTTTAATGTTGAGGTTCCAGGGCAAGAAATAGCGAAGTGGTGTAGTATGATAGATTACTAATGGGATACCTGGACAGGGAAGAATGAGTTGGGGGTAATGTAATGGATAACTAATGAGATACCAGAACAAGCACAAGGAAAATGGGTGTGATGAAACAGCTTACTAATTAAAATACCCGGATGATGAAGAAGGAAGTGAGGGCATTTAGATGAATAACTAAGGAGGTTGAAGGATGAAAAAGGGAGGGTGGATTAATGGATTACTGAAGGTGATGTTGATGTAATGCATAACAAATGAAGTATCACAAAAAAGAAGGAGAGGTTGGGAAAATGAAATGGAGGATTTTGGGAGTATGAATATGAGGATGACTGAGGTCTGTTTAATGGAAAGTATTGCTAATGGGTTACTGAGACAAGGAAGAGGAAGAAGGCAGTAATGTAATAGATTACCTAAGGAACATCAAGATGTTAATGTTAATGTTAAAGGGTATTTATACTGTGCACTATCACCACCGGAGTGGTCCCCTGGTGCTCTGGCAGATTCGAAAGGCAAGAGGGTGGGATGGGTTAGTAGATTATAGTGGGAAAGGTAGAGCGAGAGTTGTGATGTTATGTTGACAGCTTCAGTTTGGTCAACACTGTTCGGTGAGCATGGGTTTGATTTGGTAGAGTCCGATGTGCTGTTGTTCATGACTATGTATGGTTTGTCTTGTTGTTGTGGTGTAGTGAAGTGCATGTAATATGCTGTGCAGGGATGTGGTTGTGTTTGTTTAGTGTTTTAGAGATGTATGCAGAGAATTTAGGTTTTCAGTTGGTGCTGTTAGTGGGCTTTTCTTGCCTTTTTGCTTCGTACTTCAGTGTTAGGTGTCTCATGCTATTTACACCGGCGTTCCATGGTGGGTCACTCGCCGGGTTCTCTGCATAGTGGTGGCATGACACTATGACTGTGTAGTGGTCTGTGGACTGGAGGGTGGTGATGGCCTCCCCCCAGCCTTGGGTCAGGGTGGGCTTGTGTTGAGGTGTTCGCTCTTAGGTCATTAAGGGGATGTGCCTGCAATAGCCATCAGGAGCTTCTTGGGTGGGATCCCCTCCGGCTGATCATTATGCTTTCCCTGCCCTCTGGGGCTCTAGTTGTGCCTTGTTTCTCCCTCAACTGCAAACCAAAGTGTCTGAACCTTTGGCACTTCTTAGTGTGGGGGGAAGGCTTGGGGTGGGTACATCCTGTGCGTGTATTGAGGTGTGTTCTATTTCCAGTCATGTCTTTGTTTTACTAGTCGTTTTTATAAGGTACTGAGGTGACGAGCCAGGTTTTAAGTAATTTTCTGAATTTTAGGTGATCCTTCATCGTGTGTATTTCTTTTGGGCGAGTGTTCGAAGTTGTTGCTGCCCAGTGGGAGAATAAGGATCCTTCAAGTTTATTTCTTGTGTATGATTTTGTTACTATTTGAATGTTGTTTCTTGATCTGAGTACCATTGTCGGAAGGTACATGGTTGTTTTCTTTCGTAGGAATTTGGCTCGCTGGTCATGGATTGCTCTGTGCAATGTCAAAAATGAAAAAAAGAGATGTGAGGTAATGGTTTACAACTGGGCCACTGGCACAACAAAGTGGCAGGTGACAGTAATGTCATACATTTCAAATGGGTTACCAAAATGTATTGGGTTACTGATGAGGTAAAGGGTCAAGGAAAATGGAGACGGCCTTCATGTAATAGATTACTGGTTGTGTACTGAGATTATGAAGAGCAAGTCATCACTAATGTAATGGTGACTCAGATGAGAAAGAGGGAGACATGATTTAGGTAATGGTTTACTAATAGGGTACGGTAAGTGGAAGAACAAGGAGGGGAAAATGTACTGGATTACTAATGGGGTACTGTGAAAGGACAAGGGAGGTGTGGGTAATGTAAAGGATTACTACAGTAGTGGGGCAAAAAGTGGCAGGTGTAAAGTAATGGATTACTACACGGATGAGAAAGAGTGAGGTGAAGGTAATAACATAGATTACGATTGGGGTAACATGACGAGGAAAAGTTAAGATAATGTATTAATAATGGCGAAATGGGATGAGGACAAAAGAAGTGGGGGTAATGTAATGGATTAAGAATGGGTTGCCAGGTTGAGTAAGAGAGAGGCATGTATAATGCAATGGATTTTTAATGGAGAACCAGTACAATAAGGGAGGTGGGGGAAATGGATTACTAATAAGGTACTAGTACAAGTATTAGGGAGGTGGGGATAATACAAAGGAATAATAAGGAGCATTTGGACAAGGAATAAGGTGGCAGATAATTGAATGGATTATTATAGAAAAGAGAGTGATGCGGGTATGGTAATACAATGGATTACTAAAGGGGGGAATGGGATAAGAAAGAGGTAGGAGAGAGTAGTGTAATACCTCACTAATTGGGAACTGGTACAATGAAGAGAGAGCAGAGTTTACTTAATTATTAATACAGTACGTGAATGGGGAATAGTGAGGTGGGAGGATTGCAATAGATTACTAATGCATTACCAGGACAAGTAAGAGGTAGGTGGGTGTAATGTAAAGGATTATTAATGAAGTACTGATATAATGGAGTGGGCAAGGATAATGTAAAAGATTACTAAGAAAGTATCAGGATGGTTTAAAGGGAAGAGGTAATGTAATAGATTACAAATGGGGTTGAAGAAGAGGGAGCCAAGAGTAACTAAATGGAGGGTCTAAAGGGGCACAGATGGATCACTACAGGGATGGGGATGAAGGAATTGACATTTATGTAATGGTTTACTAATGGTGTACCATGACAAGGAAGAAGGGGTGGGAATTTAATGTAATGGATGGTTAATGAAGAAATTGGATGAGGATTAGTGAGATGGGTGCTTTAATGGAGAACAATTGGGCTACCGGGATAAGGAAGAAGGAGGCTTGGGTAATGTAATGGATTTGAAATTGAGTGCCTGAAAGAGGAAGTGGAAGTTGTGGGCAATTTAACAGATGCCTAAAGGGAAACCGAGATGAGGAGATGGACCCTGTGGTAATGTAAGGAATACTAATGGGGTTCTGGGATCAGGAAGAGGGCTGTGGGGTAAAGTAATGGATCGTTTTGGGGTTCCAGGATGAGGAAAGGGAGATGAGAGTATTAGAATAGATTACTAATGGTGAACTACGACAAGGAAGATGGTGGTGGAAGTAATGTTATAGATTATTAATGGGTTACCAAGACAAAGAAGGGGGGGTGAAAGGGTGAAGTAATGGACTACTAATGAGGTAGCCTTTTGGGGACAAGGGGGGTGAGCGTTATGTAATTGATTAATAAGCATGATGATTAAAAGGGAGGTGGTAAATTAATGATTAATAAGGCACCATGATAAGAAAGAGGGAGGGTGGTATTGATGTAATGGAGGTAGGAGAAATGAAATGGAGATCCAAAGGGGTACAGATATGAGGATGAGAGAGGAGTGAGTAAGAGGATAGTGGGAAGAGGTAAAGGGAGGTGGTGTGAATGTAATAGATTTCTAATGGCGCATAAGGATGAGGAAGACAGATGCATGTGTAATGCAGTGGATTGCCAAAAGGTTACAAGGACTAGGAAGAGGGAAGGGAGAATAATGTAATAGGTTACTAGTTTTGTACTGAGATTAGGAACAGCAAGTCATTGGTAATGTAGTGCATCACTAAAGGGGTACTAGAATGAGGATGAACCTGTAATAAATATGGCTAATATAATACCACTATGGAGCCTGTAATAAATATGGCCGGAACTAATCAATATTTGAATAACCCAGCCCTATGGATCAAACACTTCACGACCAAACCGACACCAAACCAACCTTGTTCCATTCACTATAGGATCCTAAGATTGGGCTCAAGACTCACCCCTAAATCATCACACATCTCCTCGCCGTCCCCTCTCATACCTTGCCACCACTCTTCAGTACATATTGATTCAAGTTCACCTTGTACTCCCATTATTTCTCATAAAAAAACCCTGACCCACAACAACACTTCACACCAGGTAAAAGACACCCTGATCAAAGGCGCCCTTGACAATGCTAGATCGATACCAGCTCACACGATAGACATCATTGACTTTATTGAAACTGAAGCCTTGGACTTCCTAGCCATTAAGGAAATGTGGCTACATGCAGCATCGGGTCCCACTTTATCCTTAGCAGTACCTGAGAATTATGCCATTATTAGAAGTGACAGAGACTCCCCCCAATCCAAAGGCGGAGGCGTAGCCTATATCTTCAAAAGATCTCTTGAACTTAGACCAATCCATAACTTCCAAATTGACTCTGCTGAGCTATTAACAGTCAAACTGCAGTTATCACCCAATCAAACAGCTACAATGCAATTTATATATAGGTCACCGGGTCCTATTTCCACTTTTGTGGAGGATATATCATCCCTCCTTACAGCTAACACCAAGCCTAACTCCCAAATCATATTATTTGGTGACCTCAATCCAGGCTATCAAGATCCCAATGACCTGACAACTCTAGACTTAGCCAATTCACTAGCAAATTCAGGATTCATCCAACATATCCAAGAACCTACTCACAGCAAAGGAAGAACCTTGGATTGGCTCATGGATCTGAACTGCTCCATCAATCTTGGCTCTGTCACACCTTGTCCTTGGTCGGATCACCATAAAATAACTTTCACTATTAAATCTAACCCTCACAGTCCCAAATCAAATCCTGCACCCTCTATCCACACTAGAAACAAGAAGGACATTACTAAGGAGAAACTACTCCCCATAATCCTTCCCCTTCTTAACAACGCCTCCAGGACCTTCTCTGACCCTGCAGTCTTAGTAAACATTTACAATCAAACTATACTGAAGGCATTAAACTCTATAGCTCAACTTAAACTGAGGAAATCTAAACCTTGCGCTCACTTGAAGTTGTGGTTTACCCCTCAACTAGGAGATTTATGTAAAGCCAAGAGAAACGCGGAGGCACACTGGAAAGGTAATCTAACAGACACTAACAAAAACACCTTAACTACGCCATCTACTGCCTATAAAGATGCAGTATAGGCCCGATAGACAATTGCATCACTGACACCACATGGTGTTCCAATATCCAAAAAGCACTTCTGGAGAAAATGTCCACCTTGCAAACCAAAATCAACACCAAAAAATTTAGCCTACCGATAGACCACACTTCCAATCCCTTTACCAACAACTTTTCTGCACATGCACTTACTATCAAACCATTCAATTTCTCCCCATTATCCACCTGGGAAGTGGACAATATAATCAGAAAGATTAAACCCTCCATCTGCCAATGTGATGCGTATCCGGCACCGGTCATTAAAGAGGCTGCCCACAAACTAGCTCCCTTTATTACCTCCTTTATTAATGCCTCCTTCAAATCAGGATCGGTCCCCGGCAACCTTAAGGACACATGTGTCATCCCTCTAATCAAAAAACCTACCCTTGACCCTAACAACCCTGCCAATTACAGACCCATCACTACTGTGCCCTTTTTATTGAAAATTCTGGACCACGCAGCATATGTCCAAATACAGGCCTAATTAGAAACTAACAATCTCTTGGGTCTCCGCCAATCGGGTTCCGACCTAGACACGGAACAGTAACTGCCCGTATCAACTTAAAAACACAAATTGAGGACTTTAAAGATAAGGGCAAATTGGCCCTTCTACTCTTGTTTGACCTATCGGCAGCTTTTGGCTTGGTGGACCATCAAATCATTTGCCATCACCTCAAAACTGCTGCTCATTTCTCAAATGAAGCCCCCTCCTAGATTAAATCCTTTCTGGCAAACAGAACCATGAGTGTCTTTTCACCCACTGCCTCTGCAGAACCATTACCAGTACTGTGTGGGGTTCTGCAAGGATTCTGCGTCTCCCCCACCCTTTACAACATATTTACTAAGCCACTCTTTGATATCCTGACTATCTGGGTGTGACAGGATATTAGAATTAGGAAGAAGGCTGCATGCATGATATACTGATTTACTTCCAGGCTGAGGAAAAGAGAGGCAAAGGTAATAACATGGATTACTTATGTGTTACCATTATAAGGAAGAGGGGGGCATGGTCACTGTAATGGATTACTAATTACTAATTGTGATGTCATCTTTGATGCCCTGGGTGTTAGTCTTAGCAGTTCACGGTGGTGGTGAGAGTTATGGTTGCTTATCTTACCTTAACTGGCGAATTTCAGTGGTTTTAAAGTTTTACATGTAACCATATCGTCCCTTCAAAAAAGTTTTTGCACTGAAATTCATAGGTTTTTATTAGTGCAACTTAACCATAACATCCCCTTAACAAAGTTTTTTCATTGAATTTCATAGGTTTTTATTAGTGCAACGTAACCATAATGTTTACGAATGCAGACCTTCCGGAGAGTGCCACATGACCATATGCTGGCGCGCGGCATGATGACGTATCCGAGAACCCGTACGCACTTCACGATAAGATCTGTGCTTCGCAGACAGTTCGGAATTGCATTTTCTACTGATCTAAAAACTTTTAACTTCAAAATTTCCCTTGCAGAGCTCCAACACCTATTCCTACTCATCCATTAACAATCTACTACACAGTACATACTTTTTGCAAAACTGCTATTTTTCTTAAAATAGAATCAGCTAATGCCATCCCTCTTCCCCAAGAGACACCACCACTGCTGTAATCAAGGAGCTTGAAAAACACTGCCCCCTATCTTATAAATAACACACGCACAACATTTTCCCCTGTCCACCTGCCCCTCCATACTAGTGTTTGGTGCCTCTTCCCTCATTTCCCTCCCCACCTTTCATGTCAAGCTCTCCTGCCCAACAAAAATGCATCCAAAATAGATAAATGTTCCCTTAGGAACCACCTTTCACAGTTAAAAAATAGAACTAAAAAAACACATATGGACCCCATCTACTTTATATTCCCCAGTAAAGTATAAACACTCAATGAGATTTTCCAACATTTCCATTTGCATTTTGTGTTATGCTAATGGGAATATGGTGGCGTTAATCCTCTGTTCAAGGGACTGCAACGGTGTATATCGGCCCAGGAGCCCAAGTTATCAGCCCAAGCAAAGCGAGGGTGGGTAACAAGGTCTCTGGACCATTATCCCCCCATTCCAGCCCCTGAAATGGGGGATGAAGGCCATTAGCAGCCTAGGTTCCCAAAGCGGGAACCCGAGGTACTAAAAAAGAGGATTTTTCTTCCTACACCGGGATGCCTGTGGTGTCCCAGTGTACGAAGGAAAATCCTTTTCCAAGATAGCCACCATAGAAAGAGAAGGCTGGGGTTCCATACAGAGCCCTCTTCGCTTTCTATGGCAGCCTGCAGAAGGCAAAAAGAGAACCCTATGACCATATTACCACAAACACATTTTTCTTCCCTTTCAGATCTATCCTAATTTCAAATAACTTCACGACAAAGCCAGTCCCAAGTGGACATGGCCACTTTAATCCTATGTTTTGTCCCTTCTGGTCATGGCCAGTAGCCAGATGGTCTGGATCATGACCTTATTCCATGAACCGGACAATCTGGCCATTGCCCATGGCCTCAGGTTACCCCTCAGTCACTAAAGGAATGGCACTATTTTTTGTAACTACATTATGACACTTATCAAATAATAAAACACTGGCACATTTGCAAAACCATGCTTGTAGGTCCTTGCCAATGCGCCTTACGCAAGTTTGCGGATATCCACCCACGTTTTATTTTTTCAAAAGTGTCAAATGAATGCACATACAATCGTCATATAACCTGGCCTCCACTTCACAAAATTCATTCAGACTTTACGAAAACATTTACATCTAGATCTATAATCTTTTTGCAAACCTTTGTGTAGATTTGTCAAATGGCACCACAATTATAAGCCTTTACATTATTTTGGCACCCCCCCTCTAATGTTGCCCCCTCCCACCAAACTTTTTAAACTCATTTGAAATCAGGTCAGAAATGCCCCATCCCATCTTCATCACCCCTCACCTCCCCAGGATTATTTGATAAGTAGGGCACGGCCATCTGGTCCTAATCTTGTCCATTGCTGCATCGGCCTATGGTAAACTGCCCTGACGTCACTAAATCATATGCCCCGCCCCTGAGCCTCAAATCACCAGACCTAGTGATATTCTCCGCCTTTCTCATTGACGTTCCTGGGCAGCGTAGCCAAATGTGCCTAGTCATCACCTGTGTGACGTGACGCAGAACCCGAAAATCAACACACATTGACTGACAATACAGCAAGTCACAAATCGGAAAATCAAACCGTACTTTAAAAGAAAACAACAACACTGTATAATTTGTAAAGTACTTTTATTTCACAATAAACGCTCTGAGAACATCCGACTATTGCCATATTCAATCAAATTGCAAATGTTTTCTTCGCTCGCGATCCAAAATGTTTATCGTGAGTAACGCGTTGTTCTTTTTGCGTACACAAGGTGTTCGTTTTCGGTAAACGAAGCGCTTGAGTCCCACAGTGAATTCCAGGTCTTGTGCATCAACTTGGGCTAGACCACCGTAAAGGATGTTATGTTGCTCCTAATCGCTAGTATAGCGTAAGGGCATATGGGCCCTTGGCGATCGTCCCAAAAAAGTCACTGTGATCCAGTTGTTCACAACTATTTGCAGCTGGCGATTAAAAAACCCATCAGATGGCATCTGGAATCTATGACAATCACAGAATGGCAGGATGTACCTGTTTCGAAAACATAACAGAAACGTGTCTCACTAGCCGATCTTTATTACAATTTATCTATTGACTTATTCATTCGGCATAGAGTTTAAACTAACGATTAGCACAGACATGAAACAATCTCAACAGAGAGAAAACAACATTGAAAGTGGTACACAATTCGAGGTGTTCATACTTAGCATTTTAATAAAATATTAGTGTTGAACCTGGGGGAACCGAGTGGTAGTCTACAAGCACCTCGATACTGCACTGCCCATATGCACGTTAGAAAGACCACTACACACAAAGGTTGTACTTTCATTCCAATTTGCCACACAGAAAAAACGAGTAGAATGTTTCCCACAAATAATAGTCAGATAATAATAAGTTCATGCTCGTTCAGGCATAAAATTGGTGTAACTCAGACCATAACACAGACTCCGTTTGCACCAACAATGTGTCATAAACTGAATTTACATGTTGCTTAGTCCACTTTTTGAATGCATAACCTTATCATGCCTTAATTATTACAAACCTTCTTTCATTCCATTCCTTTCGGAATGATCCCTTTCTCTCAAGGTCAAAAAACAATTGAACCGTATACTGTATGTCCGATGCGTGGGCTTCCTTAGCTCGCAAGCAAACATTCAAAGCTGGTGACCTTCACTCAGAATCTATGTTGACAAGTCCACCATTTACATTTATAGCTCACCATCTCTGTTGTCACTTAAATAATGCAATCAGCCTGAAAATTAGTGAATGTTGTAGACTAAAAGCACTGTGCAGAGAAGTGATACAGCACCCACATACAGTTATATATTTTGTGAATCGTCCTCCCTTTCCTAGCACTCTGCAATCTGTCTTAAATGTGCCCCTAGCCAGGCTTCCCCGTGCTGCTTGGTTTTGCTAAGAGACTGCACAGGACACACACAGACACAAAGCTGCACCCATCATAACCAATGTAAAACATTTTTTGTTAGCACCTGCAATCGTATGCATACATTTTTATGCAATTGAAATCAGATCGGTGTTCATTCTTGCATGTCAGGGCACTTTTTGTAATTGTAGGGGCAGGACGCCGTTCATTTTCACAGCAGAGCTTAAGTGTGCGGTTTCTGAGTGGTTTTATAAGTGAAATAGAGATATAACTGATTTTAACATTGAAGCTGCACTACAATAGTCTCATTAGAATGTGTAAAGAAGTTGGATGCCCCCACACAAGTAAGTTTGCCCCCCATCATCAGGTGCATGGTAGGAAAAATGTGGGGGCTGCCCTTGCTCGATGATCGTTGCGCTGCTAAGGGGTAGGGAAACTTTGCAATGACAGAATACGCCCTTCTCCAAAACACCTGTTTTTTTGCTTCTTGCAGCCATAACCCATCCCACCCTCATCACCCCTCAACTCCCCAGAGATGATTTGATAATTTTGACAAGTGCAATGTTGTGTTTTTTAATATGTTTTTACCGGGATGTCTGCGGACACCAAACACGGATCAAAGATGGCGGGCACATCGAAACAATCCGATGCACCTCACACTTCATCCCAGCCAATCAGCGGACACGTTGCATGTCTGCGACATAACGCAAGCCGATTACCCAATCGGTGTCCTGTCCGCGGAGTGAATACGGAAGTGTGTCTGCAGAGCGGACATAGATATCACTAATTTTTTGTGACCTACTTTTTAGTCATGTTAAAAAAAAACTACTGGACGGATTTTCACCAAATTTACAAAAGCACACTTTCGGGAGCAGGCCGCTGCTCCTGTCGCAAATTTGGCGAAAATCCGTCCACCAGTTTCGGCTCTAAGCACGAGCAAAGATTTTTCCCCATTCAGGCTATGTGAAAAAAATAAATTTTGGGACCCTCCCTATAACTTTCCCCCTAGACCAAACCTGTGGGTGAGGATTCGTCCAGGGAGAGCGAAGTTATAAGCCACCCAAAAAGTGTTCTTCCTATGGGATTAACAACTTAACCATAACTACAAAGCCACTACTGTGTAATACATTTTTTTTTTAAAAAAAAGGCGTATTCATACATCAATACATCTTAGTGATACACAAGATATATATATACGACCATCTTCAGGACAACAGATTTCTTCATAAAGAGTCTTCACATACAAGGTTACCCCAGTGTGTGATGTAGATGGAACATCATTGATCTGAAGATATGTATGCTACTGCATTTCGTACTCCCACCAGCGTTCACTCTTCTCCTGGGTATAGTTACACAATGTCAGTTTACCAAGTTAACTCTCTTCTTTAGCACCTCTTATCAACATTATTTCACTTTCAACATCAAAATAATACCTATTACCTTTTTTACGTACACCCTTGTACAGGCATCACAAATTATTTACCAACATTGCTCATCAGACCTTAGTTAGGTGAATACACAAATACACATGAATTTACTGACAAACCAACATGAAAACACTTTACCACATTGAACATGTAACATATACTACCTTTCAGTTTTACTCCCTCTTTGAGTTACGGTTAGTTTACTATCCCTCATTCTTATTTTCTCAGGCACTCCCCACCTCTGAGCCCCCTTATGCTACATCTCAAAGAATTCTTTTCACACAGAAAAAGAATATTCTAAATTACTACTCCGAGCCTACTAAATGTATGAGACTCCTACTTAAAGACACTGACAAAAACACTTTACTCAGATTTAACAGTTTCCATCCGTTTAGTCTATGTGAAAATTTAACAATTGGACAATTTCTTAGAGCAAGTAGAAACTGCTCTAATCTCAGTGACTTGATTCAAGAAGGTAAAGAACTCAAACAACGGTCAACAACCCGCGGCTACCCGAAAAAATTCTATTAATGTAGCCTACAAAAGAGCTAAACATGCCAACAGGGACAGATGCCTTCACCCTGAACCCAAAATTCAAGAAGAAAGAGTGACCTGTGTTAGCATGTTCAGTACCATGAGTAACGGACTACTCAAAACTATAAAAAAAAACACGGGCACTTCCTATCAACTGAAGACTTCTGTCCTGCGCAACCTACATTTGCTTTTAAACGCCAAAAGAATTTCAGAGATATTCTGGTGCATACGTACCCGAAAGAATGAATACATTCTATTCAAACAACTCTCTGGAATTTACCACCTTTGATTGGCCGTTTTAAATGCAGCCATTGCTCAGTCTGCTCCCTCACTAACAACTGAAAAACACAAGTTAAATGGCATGACATGGAGTCTCTGCTTTTTTCTAATTGTGCCTCAGACTGGGTTATCTATAGCATAAAATGCCCCTGTAATCTGGTATATATTGGAAAAAACAAGAAGATCCATTAGAAAAAGGATATGCGAAGATAGGTCATGTCTTAAAAATAAAACTGACATAAAAAACTTGTTGCTAACTATATAACAGCAAAACCTAATTACACTGATATACAGTGGTTTGTAATTCAGAAAATCTTTCCCTCACCAATAGGTGGAAATAGAGACTTGTCACTAAGTCGTGCAGAACAAAGATGGATTCATAATCTTAACACAGTGAATCAAGGTTTGAACTCATCGGTTGAATGGAGCAGTTTGTTAGGCTAAATCTGGTCTTTGCAATTTGGGGATGATATGAGGTGTGTCTTTCAAGCTCATATTTTAGACCCAGCAAATTCGATCTTCCATCCAACCTGGGTTTGCATACTTTTTCCTTCTTTTTTTTAATTTAATTTCATCTGCCGCTCATTTCTGATTAGCATTGTGGGAATTAAACCATCTTTTCTTCCCCGTGTTTCAATATTGTTGTAGTCTCAGCTCAGAATTGCTGTTGACTGTGCCTTCTATACATCATCTGATCAGAGACTGTACTTTTGTGAGTTTAAACCTTCCGGGTGTTTCTGTAATATATAACTCTCCTCAATTTATCTCTTTCATACGTGCAATAAGCAGTATGAATTCTTCTGCACAGTTCTTTTAGTGTTGGAGAGCATACACCTTTAAGTATCTGCCGCCCACTCGTCCAGATAAACATTAGGAGTCATGTGTACAGCGTCACGTATCCCTGACCTTAACTATGCTCTTTTTCCGTCTCGCGCCGTTACGCTTAAATAGCTCTGCCTTCAAGCCAGCCGGAGATCGTTCATCATTCGCGGAGGATGGGATACAGTGCATTTTTAGAAAAGTAAGTCTCCCAGCATGTATGTCTTTGCCTGCAGCATAATCCATAGCCCTTTTTGCATGTATTTCGATCCGTTTAACAAAGCAACATCACCTTTTATGATTGCTTTGTTATGCACAAATGCCACAGCGACCGCATGTGCAAGCTACTTGACTTATCCATCTGGCACCACCCGCCTTTGTTGCTACGGCTGTATTGTCTTGCAATTTAAAAGGCTTCTTTTTCTGTCATCCTCTCTTGCTAGGAACAACCATTTGTTCTGCTCATTTATTGGCCTGCGAAACAGTACGTCTCATATTTATAGCTGGGACACGTTGCATAAGATTTTGTAATTACGATCCATCACCGCAATGTGATGAGGTCTAAATGGGGCAGTCTCTCTCCTGTTTTATTTTTCCAACGTGAATTAGACCTTCCTGTGTGCCTCCACTAAGAACTTGATATGGTAAATAACAGGCTTTGAATTTTGGAATAGTGTTGACGATACCATTATTCTATGTCAACTTCAACTTCATCGCGCTTCTCCTCTTTGTCTCCTGCTCATATGACAGTTTCCATATTTACCTCACTGGCGGGACGGTTTCACGTTTCAAAGTACTCCTACTTGCCGGGATAGGTCTACAGACCAGAGCGCACTACAGTCAGCCTTTTTAAACACCTGGGGCATCTGACGAAGTAAGACTTTTACACTTGGCCGGTTTCATCTTTCAAATGTTTTAGACACAATACACGTATTTATGTATACGTTTAACACTTTGTGCCTCGAGGGCTCGAATTAGACTTGCTATGTTTACTATTTTTTGTTTGATAGCTAAAATTTGCATGCACGTTTGACTTAAACGGTGCTACATTGGTGGCATTTCTAGCCCCTCCATACAACGGAGCCTCCTATAATTACGTAATTAGGTAAAAATGCAGATTTGTTCCATTCTTTCTGTATAATACAGATTTTTGTAGACATTCACATACACTATATGTAAATTGAATTTAGATAGAAACAGTTTTTAGATACAGTATTAATTCTGCGATGCTAAAGCATAACAATAATCCTTAGTTAGTGTCTAATATGTTTAACTAAATATATTCCCTCTACAATTACCATGTAGGACAAGATGGCTCTTACCATAGAATTTGTGATCCACTCTGGCAGCCTGTAATTGCCCTTAAAGAAATATTCTCTAGCCGGATGTGTTTTTTGTCAACTTTTTCTCACTCTTTCTTAAGAAACAAGTAAGAGATTGAATTTGAGTTTTTATCACAAAATGTCATTTGTTATATGTTGTTTATGTAAATGAAGACCTTCCATTAAATAATGGTTTAACAAAAATCTGCAGTTTGCTCTAAACATTAGCCAAACCTTCAAAAAAGTGCTGTAAATTCACTGATTTAGAAAAACCTTTGACAGTGTATTTTGCAATAATAATTGTTATATATTTTGATTCAAAAATATATGTTCAATGGTAACAAATGGCTGTTTCCAAAAATCAATGCACTAAAGACTGTATTAACAGAATGTATTATACAGAAAACATGTCGTTTAGACTTTTTTAGCTAATGAATTGTTCATAAATTTCTTCATATCAATGCATCACACACTGGGGTAACCTTGTATGTGAAGACTCTTTATGAAGAAATCTGTTATCTTGAAGATGGCTGTGATACTCACCCTTGAATGGATACTTGAGAAAATGTCCAATTCGCTCTATGGCCGGAACATGTTGACACTCCACTTCTCAAAAAACGTCTAAATCTAGTAGTTCCATCTAATTCCCTGTGTTAAAGTAGTGTTCACTTTGTCACTAACTTTTTTCTTTCCCCTCTTGTATGTTATTAATATATATATATATATCTTGTGTATCACTAAGATGTATTGATGTATGAATATTCCCCTTTTTTAAACATTTATATTATTAAAAGTATACTATTTTTGCAATTTACGTCGCATATGCTTTTTTCTGTTATTGGAGCCATTTGCGGCTGCATAAAAAAACACTGTATAATGTTATGTACATGTTAAAATCTGGTGACAAAAACTCCAATCTCTTTAACTCCTAGATTTTCTGTAGAGAGGGGTAATCAATTATCTGTACTTTTGCACCTCATTTTTTTCTTGATACTTTCCTATTTGAGAATTGTTCCCCCATTAACAAACAATCAGGACTCTACATAACTACTATTTACCTCAGTACCCTTACACCCAGACTCACAATACCTCACAGCGTTTACGTGTCCGGGAGCCGATTTCAACACACACGGATTCCTAAAGGGTACTCTGAGTCACATAGCATTTTTAACAGGGTCCTACAAAAGGATTTAGGAAATATTGATGTTCCCACCTCTATTATTCAATATATGGATGAGTTGTTAATGTGTACTACTACTGAATAACAGTGCAGGGAGGACTCCATTGCGTTGTTACTATTGTTAGCTGACAAAGGATATAAGGTGGAAAGAGCAAAGTCGCAATTCTGCCAGCAAAAGGTACTGTATTTGGGTTCATTGATTTCAGTGACAGGGCCGGTGCTACCACCAGACAAGGTTAGGCATTTGCCTATAATGTGAAAATGTTAGAGCAGCAAATGCATGATTCTTTGTATAATATTTATTATAATGTATTCTTTCTCCCTCTCTCATGAGGTGGGCGGCACTCAGCTGCACTGTCTGCAGCAACAGAAGGCAGCAAGGCAAGACCTGCTGAGCAGGTACAGTGAGGTTCCGGTCGGACTTGGCGCTCAGGTGTGGAATGGCAGACTGTGCTGTACGCAGCGCCTCAGGTGGCACCTGTGCATTAGCACTGCACGTGCCCAGTGCTCTCGTGACGAATGCTCGCTCATGCAAATGTTCCTTTTTCCCTGAACTCTGGACGAGTGGACAATCTTCTGGTGTCTGGACCGTCCATGGTGACCCACCCTGCTGCACAATAGCTGGAGCCTTGTGTATCACAACAGGAGGATTTAAGGGTATGTGCTAGTGTGAAATGTACTGTGGAATGTTTTCAAGATTGGAAAAGGTTGCAGTGCTGGGATTGGGAATGTTTTGAGATTTCCAGGAAATGGGATGGGTTACGAGTATTCGATATTATGGGTTGCCCTTTGGGTTTTGGTAACATGAGGAGCGTGGTATGGGTAGGTACAATATAATGGCCCCAAGGCAGTATATAACACTAATATTCGCCAAATACAAAGTCCTTGAGCAGCATGGCACTCCAGTACTAAGTATATGACATTTCTGTTATGGAAGGATGTATTATGCAGGTTTGTCTAGCACCACCATCCCCTGGCAGGCGGCTTCTTGGTGCTGCAACCGTGGCCGCAGGTCAAATGAAGAGCCACAGCTTGATAAACTGTGACAGGATAAATGGGCATCAATGTTTGTGCTGTTCAGAGGGTGTGTGTCACAGCATGGGCTAGGGCTAGAAAGCGAGTGACATGCGCTTTTCTGTGTATTCTGTGATGGTATAGGATTGAAAGGGGCTGCAATAGGTCTGGGGGTGGGGGAGGATTTTTTGATGGGATCACACTCATTAACCAACTTCCTGAGTAAACAGCTCTACCCATCTGCGGGAGGTGGTCAGGGCTTGTCAAGCACTATTTACTTAACCGTGACTTAAAGTCAAGTCAGACTCACATGGACCTACCCAGAGCCGGCCCGACTCCCGAGGCATGTGTAGTCTGTGCGTGGCACAGGGCCTCGCTTACAAGGAGGGGGGTGGCTGCAGACACCAGTGCCTGCCCCTACTATACCAAGTCACAACATTATTTGAAAGTGGGCTGTGCTGCTTCCTTGGACAATTCATGCTTTTCTGTTTGTCCGAATGGGGTTATGGTGTCACCTCCCGAGCCCCTGTGATGCTCATAAAACAAATATACCCCCTCCAAGCAGCCTATCATTAGCTGCAGGACCCATAATTACGATTTATGACTTTCTTTCATCTAGCAGAGCATTTAAAGGGCGAGTGATTAATAAGTGATGGCACATTTAAAAGACCATTGTTTCAGACAAGACTTTCTTAATGGTTCTGTGTTAAGAATTGCAAAGGGTCTTTTTTATTATAAAACCACACACAAGCCCCCAGTTAGCTTTCCTCCAGGCCACTTAAAATATAACATACAATGCAGTTTTAAACTAACTACATTACTTTCAGATGTTCATATTTAACACACTAAAAGGATTTATTGTTGGTAGAATGTAAAATTTGTATCACACTATATATATATATATATATATATATAAAAAGGCTGTATTTGTCAAATATTGAAGCACAAACAGGTAACTTTTTCACACATTTCCTTTTGTTGTGAGTCTAAGGACTTCCAGCACGATACCAGCAAAATTGCCTTCCTAATTCTGCCACCCGATATGACGGTATTACAGCTATAATTTGGGTGGCAGAGACACCAGTAAGTTCCCACTCCATATGATATGATATGATATGATATGATATGATGTGATGTGTCATTTACAACGCGCCTGTACACAAGTGTTTCTAGGCGTGACAAGAAAAGGGAGGAAAGACAGAGGAAGGACAAACAAACAATTACTAGGCCTTGTGTCATTCAGATCATGCAAGTGCGACAATGCAAAGTGCAGGGGGAATGGAATGGAGAAGTGCCAGGGAGAGGGGAGTGGAATCAGGGCAGCATTGCTTTGAGTAAGAGCGGAGGAATGGGAAATAGAAGGTTTGGAGGGCAAGGAATGAGAGGAGGAAGACAAGGGTCATGCTGGAACAGCGGGAGGTGGGGACATTTTTCGAGAGAGTGCAGAATGCGACCAATGGGGTATTACCAAGGGCCACAACACATGGGAAACAACCAGCAGTACGACCACCCACACCAGGCAGTCCATATGGGTTACAAATGGGAGGTATTGGGCAAAACGAACAATGCTATAATGAGCCGCAACAGAGAGAGCAGCAAATGCAACAAAGACAGCAACCATAGCAGAGAGGTATGCAGCCACAAATGCCAAGGCAGAACACTATGGGAAACGCAAACACAAATATTTATGCAACGTCTGCAAATGGCGCCTCGCCACCTTTTCGCGGCACAGCCATAGTAGGGGACAATGGGCCTCATTAGGACCCTGGCAGTATGGTCCTAATGGTAGAGCTGCAGGCGCCGTTTAACACATACCGCACTATTACGAGGTCCCCTTGCGGGACACGCTCTGGCCATCTGGTTTTACCAGATGTCCTTAGTGGGTCCCGTGAGGGACCAGCATGCTAACAACTGGCCCGTCATTAACGAGCCTGTTGTTAGCATGCTCCCCATTCCCATTGAGCCCTATGGGGGCTCAAATGTGAATGGGTGTTAGGCAGAATTACATGCAGTACACTTTGGGAACACTACACACAATTAAGACTACAAGTGACAGTACAATTTCACCTAAATCTCATGATAACAGAGACTGGTGTCTGGCATGGACAAGGTGTGGATCTTGGTTTTGAGTAATACTGCCCCCATTTAGAAGAGGCTCGTCCACGTGAACTACAGGTCCCTGAGTAAATATAGAAAATAAATAAGAGAAACTCATTCCCATGAGCAATACCTTGACTTTTTTTCTAAATAACCAAGTTCCGAAGAGAGATAAGATAGGAGGCGTGCTAGGGAAGTGACATGTTCTAAGATGGAAGTAGCATGAGCTGATGTCAAAGAGTGCAGCTTCAAGGTCGAAGGAAGTGGAAGTGGAATCTGGAAGTGCCAAAGTGTCTGTTTTCATGTGGAAGCCATTGTCTTCCAAAGTGGGGTTGACCTTGGTGTTCCCATTTGTTCCCTGATTGCTCCCTGATTGGGGCCTGTTGGCGGTATGCACATCATGAGTTAGCAAAAGTTACCTCGACCAATAAGAACAGTCTATTGTTTCAACAAAGTAACTGAATATCGTGGGCAGATCACACCACATTGTTTTGTACTGACTTTACAATTAGGTACTCCTTTAAGGGGTTTTATTTAGATTTGCACGACAAATGGGGTAATGAACTATAGGGGATGTTTAGATTTCTGTATAGGTGTTAGCCAATGGGGAGCGTGGGATTCTGCTGTATCTGATATGTTTTGCTTATACTAATTTTCAGTTTTCCACTATGAATGGGCATTTCGAGCGTGTCGAGCGTGTATTCGGTTCCCAGTTTTACAGGAATGACTGACACTCCTGGCCGTATTTGGATCTAAGAAAACCTTTTCCTTTAAGCAGTGCACTTCTTATTGATGCGCTTGGAGTTGTTTTTATCGATCGGTTTTTAGGCCTACCCTACAAGTGTAGAGAGAAATAAGAGGGAGGACAGGACCATGGAATCACTTGAAGATGATGACAACAAAGCAGAACAGAAGACAAAAGGGAAGGAAGGAAATAGACAAACGAGAAGTGACTGACGTGCACAGGTGAAGAAGGAAGAGAAGATGAATGGCACCATTATAGAGTGGAGTGGTGTAAAATGAGAACTAGGAAGACACCTACCAGGACAGCAAATAGTAAATTCAGGAAAAAATAAGTTGGCCAACACATTTGGATAGAAAAGGAAGAACCCGACAGAAATTATAAATATGAAAGTGGCCGACCAAAGTCTTGAGCACAGAAGGAAAGAAAATGTTTGAAGGTGACACCTAGCTTTTTGGCAGAGGATGATATGGTAAGAGGAGTAGGAGGAACGAGGAGAGTGGGTCGAGAAAGGGGGGGTGGTTGAGTATTAGCTGAAACAAAGAGAAAGTCTGTTTTAATTGAGTGAAGATAGAAAAAGTGAGAGGTCATCTGCTATGTTCTATGTTTATGCAGTTTTGAATGGATCACTCTGGAGTCCTTAGATGAGTATAGAGTCTTTATTTAGACTTGCTCAGGTTGTAATAATAAGGTTAAATAGGTTACAGGCAGTGAGTATGAATGTCTCCAGGAAGACATCCACCGGTCCACCCTTCAGTAGCAATCTGCTCAACTGACAAGCTTAGAATGCAGCTGCTGCCTCGCACATAACTATTCTTAAGCAAAGTTCCACTTGAGAACACATGTACACTTCTATTATGTATGGACACCAGTGTATTATAAGAGCATAACCTAACATCATCCATGATTGGATAGCGGAGAGGCAGCTGAAAACATCGGAATTAAGAGAAAGAGGAAAATGACAAGGAGATTTGGGTGTCAGTGTAGGAGTGACAATATAGATTGAATGAACTAATGCGATCAGAGTGTGGAATAGTGTATCGGAAAATAAGAAGGGGACCTCGGTTGGAGCCTCGAGGGACTATTTAGTGCAGGGAATGGGGAAGAAGTGGAATCAGACCAGGATACAGAGTAGACGTGATTCAACAAGTAAGAATGAAACCATTGCAGAACTAAGCCTGAAAAACCCAAGGGAAGAGAGAGAGGACAGAAGAAGACAGTCATTGACAGTCGAAAGTCATCAAATCAGACAGCACAATTCGCCTCTCCCTCTTGCCCCAGTAAACCTTGACATCTATGTTGTTGCAGGACCTGTTGACAAGAAGTCACCAAAAAATGTGTTGGTCTTTACAAGGTTTTTCATTACCTACATTACATTGTGTTTGCCCCAGTGGCATGTCACGGTCTCTGCTCCATTCACCCTTCTAATAATGTCTCGTACAGACATAGTATCCACCATTGTAGCATGTGTTTTAAGATCCTCAGAAGGCAATCATACTTAGTCTGGTAAGGCTGCCATTTCACTGACTCCACCCCAGCCCTAATGACCACTCAGAGCAACTGAACTGGCCTAATTCATTGCATTGCACATTTTGCATTTCTTATAACAATAGCACTAATTAAGAAGGATGGTTGGTACACAGCTTCCATTTGCAATACTCTACCCATCACTAGTAGGCTTTAAGAGGTAGTTGTATGCCATGATATCTTCCTATTTAATATCACATTCTGCTGTGTTAATCTTTGTTGCTCTATGAGGGATGAAAAGCTGGAAAAGGTGCAGCTGACATCTAAAAATCTTTGCTTAAGCTTTTTTAGCTTTTGAACTGCACTAGCATGATATTAAGGGCCCGATTCATAGAATCCAGTGCAGAAAAGGCGCAAGCACAGCGCACCGAGAAGGAGCATGCGCCAGTCGTGGCTGAAAGAAACTATTGCATGGAACAGATTTTCAGAGCTATCAGTAGCCGTGGCGCAAGGAACATCAAGCTGTGCCAGTGACGACCCCAACACGCCCCCACGCACAGCAAAAAGCAAGCAAAATTCGGAACACGGCGCTAGACCCTGCACCATCCCTCGACTAGCTAACAGCCCCCCACCCCATCCAAATTGCATGAAAAACGGTGTGTCCAGGGTACGCATGAGTCTCCACGCAATTTGGCTGGGGTGCGTCTGGGGAAATTGTGCGTACCCCTGCCCGCACCCCAGCCAAATCCATTGAAAACTCATTGCGTACCCCAGATGCAACCGGCCAAATCGCATTGAAACTCACGCAATTTGGCTGAGGTGTGTCCGGGGTATGCAATGAGTTTCCACATGATTTGGCTGGGGTGCATCCGGGGTATGTGATGAGTCTCCACGCAATTTGGCTGGTGTGCGTCTCAAGGAAATTGTGCATACCCCACCTGCATGCCCATCCAAATTTCATGGAAACTCATTGCGTACCCCGGATGCACCACGGCCAAATCGTGTCAAAACTCACGCGTTTTGGCTTGGGTGCGGGCAAGGTATGCAATGAGTTGACACGTGATCTGGCTGGGGTGCGGCCGGGGTACACAATGCATATCCATGCGATATTGCTGGAATGCGGCCGGGGTACGCGATGAGTTTCCACGTGATTTGGCTGGGGTGCATCTGGGGAAAACACGTGTACCCCGCCCGCACCCCAGCAAAATGGCGTGGAAACTCATTGCATACCCCGGTCGCGCCCCAGCCAAATCGCATGGAAACTCATTGTGTATCCCGGACGCACCACAGCCAAATCGTGTGAGTTTTGATGTGATTTTGCCGGGGTGTGGGTAGGGTACAAGCAATTTCCCTGGACGCACCCCGCCAAATCGCGTGGAGACTCAGCATGTATCCCGCATGCACCCCAGCCAAATCACATGGGGACTCAGTGTGTACCCCGGGTGCACCCTATTCACTCCAACACAACACACGACAACCGCACAAATCCACAGTAAGCAGACCCCTCCTGATGGGACACCCACACCTCAACCCCCAACCCCTGTCCCGCCACCCTGCAGGCAGCAGCCACTACATGGTACACCCCCAGCACCCACCACCCGAGCCCGCAGTCTTCCCCGTCACATGGGACACCCCAGCATCCACCACCCGAGCATGCCGGCATCCCCCGCCACATGGGGCACCCCACCCCTGTCACAGCAACCTGCAGGCAGGCCCCGTCTCATGAAACACCCCAACACCTGTCACGGTAACCAGCAGGCAGGCCCTGTGTCATTGGACACCCCCACCCCCATCACGGCAATCTGCAGACAGGCCCCCCTCTCATGGGTCACCCCGACCCCCATCACGGCAAACTGCAGGCAGGCCCCGTGTATGGGACACCCCTGTCATGGCAACCTGCAGGCAGGCCCCGTGTCATGGCACACCCCCAGCCCCCGTCATGGCAACCTGCAAGCAGGCCCTGTGTCATGGGACACGCCCACCCCCCGTCAGGGCAACCTGCAGGCAGTCCCTGCGTCATGGGACACCCCACCCCGCCGTCACGCCAACCTGCAGGCAGGCCCCCCATACTGGACATCACCTGCATGCTGGATGATGACCTGGTGACACACGTTCACTCCATCGATGGCATGCTCAGGACTTTGCATGAAGTGTAGTGACATCACACTTAACCCCCTGCACACAAAACACACAGCAAAAAACTAAAAACCCACATACCTGGCCAACAAACTACATCATCACAGCTGATCACATGCAATTGCTGACTGCAACCACATCCCTACATACACATCCCAAAAGTGTATTGCAAAGAGAGAAAGAGAGGCCCTGCATGGCATGTGACCAAGTAATGTCAAAATACCGCATGTAAAAATACTCACACTGTGAGAAAATGAAAAGCACCATTGATTTGTGTCACATAAAGAGACATTAGCCTTGCGTATCACGGCATGAACCTCAATGAGCACACAACACCTGGACATATCACCCCATAAGGTGTGGAGGTTTGGTTTGGTTATTTATTTGTATAGCACAGCCAAACCCTGGGGTAACTGGGTGCATTACACTTGTAGAACAACATAGGTTACAGAAGGTTGCACATGCAATAGTTAGCAGATGACGGTGGTAAATACAATACAATACAATAAATAGCATGAAATACCAGGTTACAGGATGGTCCGAGTCAAAGGATAGCATCAATGTTACAAGAAGGACAGGGTTACAGAATAGTACTAGTCTCAGGAAAGCGCAAGGTTACAGCATGAAGGAATATACTGAGGGCGGATAACAAACTATGGCTGGGTCGTGAACAGGGCCTTCACCTTGGCTCTGAACGACCAAAGTCAGACTCCATGGGAAGTGTGTTCCAGCATTTTGCAGCTAACACAGGGAAGCTTGCTCCCTCTGCTGTGTTCAGATTGAATTTAGGAATGTTTAGTTGGTGTAGATATGGGGATCTGGTCGGTCTGGATGTACTTTGTCTGGAGAATTTATCTGATAAGTAACAAGGTGCTATCAAGCAGAGGCATTTATGTGTAATGACAAGTGAGCGTAATTTGATTCTGTCACAAAAAGGGAGCCAATGAGCTTCCTTTCTGGCGGTAGAGATGTGGGTCTTGCAGGGAATATTAAGGACACATCTGACTATGGGCCTCATTACGACCCAGGCGGTAAGTTACCGCCTGGGCCGTGACTTTACCACCATGGCGTAAACTACGTTTACGCCATGGTGGTTGGCGGACTTACCGCCCCATTCCGACCTTGGCGGGGCGGTAAGTCCCCAATCCCCATTTACCCTTCCCCATTCCCATTTTTGCCCCATAGGGCATAATGGGAGTGGGGAAGGCGTTAATTACGCCACCGTAAATTACGGTGGCGTAATTAACTCCATGGTCCCTTAGCGCCATGGATTTTAACACCTGCTAAAAGCAGGTGTTAAAAGCTCCATGGCGCTAAGGGACCTCGTACTCAGGCGGTAAGGGTCGGCGCTGTTTACGCTGCCGTAAACCCCTTACCGCCTGGGTCGTAATGAGGCCCTATGTTATTCTGGAGAAACTGTAATCTATTCTGATTGTGTTTAGTGGAGCAAAGAAAGAGTGTGTTGCAATAATCCAATCTGGACAGAATCGGGGACAGAATTGGGGCCCTAGCCAGTATGAGGCAGTTGTTGGTGGATAGAAATGGTTTACAGGCATTGAGTTTATTAGTGTAGGCAGTAGATGAAATAGTGGTGTTTATTTGTTTTTTAAGCGAGAGTGTGGAGTCCAGATACACACCCACGTTTTGAAATCTTTTGAGACTTTTATAATGTTGCCATCAAAGGTGAAAGACTGGTACCGGGGGTCAAGTTTGTTGAGACGGGCTGGGAGCCCACGATAAGCAGTTCTGTCTTGTCGTCATTTATAGATTTCATTTAGTTTTGCAACATCTTTCTCATAGCACTCAGTGAGTGTGATGAGGACTTGGGTATCATCAGCATAGTTTGTATATGTGACACCCAAGTCGTCAAGACGGTCAAAGAGGAGCTTAGTAAAGATATTGTAAAGCGTGGGGGAAACACAAGACCATTGGGGGACTCCACATAGGATTGGGATGGGGTCAGCCGCCGCTGAAGGGGCAAAGACCCTGGTCGTTCTGTTGGACAGGAAGGACCGAATCCAGTTGGTGGCCTTCTGGGAGAATGTGGCAGCCAAGGAGAGGTGTTTGGTCAGAATGTGATGGTCGATCAGGTCAAAGGCTGCAGACAGATCCAACAAGAGCAAGAAGGGCAGATTGCCCTTGTCTTTAGCTTCATCCATTTGGAATTTAGGTCCAGGAGTGCTGTTTCAGTCCCATGCCTGGGTCTAAAGCCAGATTGTTGCAGGCCTAGGAGGTTGTTATCTTCCAAGTGTTTTTGTATTTGGGGGTATGCCACTCTGTCTAGTATTTTCAGGAGAAAAAGGGACTGTCGTGATGGGTCTGTAGTTGGTCAGTATGTTGGGTTCTAGCTTGGGTTTTTTGAGTAGTGGTAGTACCCAAGCCTCTTTAAGGTTGTTAGGGACAGAGGAGTTCTTAAATGATGAGTTGATCTGGGTGGTGATGAGGGGATCTAGGTCTTTCACCCCATCCTTGACAACTGGGGCAGCGCACAGGTCACCTTGACAATTAGAGGGTTTTAGGCTAGCAATTATGTTAATAACTTTGTCCTCTGTGACTGGGGAGAATTGGAAGGGGGGACAGTCTGGTTAAGGAGAGCTAGGTTCATTATGAGAGTGGTCTATGGGGGCGAGGTTCATTTTTTTGGATTCTATCTTGGCTTGCAGGAGAGCTATTTTGTTTGATGAGCTTGTTGGATGTTGTCACACCAAGCTTTATCCTTGATGCAGTCATCAGTAGGGGGCACTGGTGATTCCAATTCTCTTAGGGTGGAGAATAGCTCTTTTGTGCCGGATTTGGCATTGTGGATTCTTGTGTTGAAAATCTCTTTTTTGGCATTCGTAATGGCAGCTTTATAGGTTGCCGCTGCAGTAAAGAACTTTTCCTTAATGGAGAGTGAATAGGCTTTTCTCCAGCTGGCTTGAGATGTTCTTTTGATGTTCCGAAGTGCTTTAAGTTCTGCTGAGAACCATTTATTCAGATGGGTAGTTGGTTTAACCTTTCTTATTTTAAGTGTTGCTATTTGGTTTAGAGCCTGTTCCAATGTGTCATTATAGAGTTCGACTAGGGAAGTTGGGTTTGTGTTGGTGATGGTGTGCGTGTTAGTGATCAGTTGTAGTAAGGGTCTTAAATTCTCTATGGTGATATAGCGTTTGTTCCTAGACATAATTTGTGGTACAGTGATTGTAGGAGCATGAGCATTCTTGAGAGTATCGTTGGGTATGGTGAAGGTGATAAAATGGTGGTCTTTTCAGGCACATGGTGTGATGTCAATCAGGGAGATGTCAAAGCACACGTTGGTCAACCAGTCCAGAGTTCTACCTATGGAGTGTGTAGGTTTATTAATGCGTTGTGTGAGACCCAGTTGATTGATAGTGTCATTGAGCAGGGAGGTGTTCGCATCGATAGGGTCATGAAGACATAGGTTAAAGTCAACTAGTAAAATAATTTGTGAACCTGGTTTAGTGTTAGATGTCAATAAGTGGGAAATGTCTTCCTCAAAAGAGGTAATGGCACCTGGGGGTCTGTAAATAATGTGGATTAACATTGTCTCAGTGTTAGATAGTGGGAGTTTGAAAGACAGAAGTTCAACAGAAGGTAGACCTAGATTGGAGACTTCTCTGATGTTCAATTTTGATTTTGCATAACGGCCACACCACCCCCAATCCCGGACTTTCTATCTGTCCGGGTGATGGTGTGGTTCTCTGGAATAGTGATTGAGAGGGCAGGACAAGCAGCAGGATGTAGCCATGCTTCTGTAACTGCGAGGAAGTCCAGGTGATTGGACGTGCTCAGGTCAGCAATATCGGGGGCGTGAGCCACTAGGGATTGAGCGTTGATGAGAGAGTCCTTGATTGTCGTGATGGCAGTGGTGGCTGAGTCTCCTAGTGGGTGATCAGGTGACGTGGAGAGACTGTGATCATTAAGAGAGTCACTATGTGTCACTGGAGGAAGGTAGCAAGTTCTTGTCCCTAGTGTGCAAGGTGAGAGTCCTGGGGAGCTTAGGCTGGAAACTGGAGCGAGAACCTAGTCTTGCATTCTCTAGAGACTTATTCCTTGTCTCAAGTGTGTTGGACAAGGAATAAGTGGTGTGGGGGGTGGCAAATCTGGTAATCCATTCTGTAGGTGAAAGGGGTGGTTCTAGGAAGGGAGTGACTATGGTAGGTGTGGTAGGTGATGCTTGGTGCCGTGTGGCAGGTGAAGATTAGAAGGTGATATGTTATGGAATAGTGCTGGGATAGTGGCCATGGTGAGTGTCACTCTTCTTAGAGTGGCCATGATTAGTGGCCGAGTGTCTAGTTGAGCTGAACTAGGGTGTTTAGTATGGGATAGATAATCAGAGGATCAGCGTGCTGGCAGCGGGTCAGTATGTGATCCTTGGGCAAGGTGGGTTGAAGTATGCAAGCAGTAGGCTACTACGTTAAGGTGAAATGCAGTGGGCAGATAGAATGTCACTCGGCTGGGCAGGATGCAATAGGCAAGCAAAGTGGTCGCTAGACCAGGCAGGAAGCGGTATGCAAGCAGTATGCCACTAAGTCATACAAAATGCAATGGTCAAGCAATAGGTTACTGGACCAGGCAAGTGCGCTGGGCAGACAAAAGATCACTAGACCAGGCAATAAATGCCATGGGCAAGCAATAAGTCTCTAGATCAGGCAAAATGCAAAAGGCAGGCAGTAGGTTGCTAAAACAGGCAAAAAGCAATGGGCAAGCAAGAGGTCACTTGACCAGGCGAGATGCAGTGGCAAGCAAGAAGGCCGCTAGAGCAGGCAGGATGCAACAGTCAAGCAGTATGTCGTTAAACCAGGTAGGGTGCAAAGGGTGGACAGTTAGGTGAGCCGGATAAGAAGCATCAATGCGTACATATAGGCAAACTAGCGATGGCAAGAGAAGACTGGCAAACGTTTGATACAATTCATGCAAGTCAATTGTGATTTCAAGCTGGTGCTAGGGGGGCGTTTGGCTAATAATTGTTTAACATAGGCACCAACACAATGAAGCAGCATACATGAGGAATTTGTTGCTTTGCTACCTAGCAACTTTTGCCTGTCACGCATGTGGCGCAATTAGTCTAAGCTGTGCTGTTAGTATGGTAATGTTTAGCTACCAATCGGTATTTGTAGGGAACTCATCAACACATATGGAATGGCCATTGAGATAACAATACAGCAGTACGCATATGCATGCAGATTATGGATAGTGGGCGCACACCATTTGGTAACATAACGTGGGATGGGAAATCAGCTCTACAGAGTGAGCGAGTCGTTCACTGACTATACTATGTTGGTTTATGCATATATATATAGTGTTGGTAGCATGATTCAAAATGTAATGATATAAGGGAGGTCTGCGTGTAGTGCAGAGGTAGCGCTGGTAGTGGTTTTGGTTAGGTGTCAGCTGTGGCGCTATGCTAATGAGATTATTTTGCATGCGGTTATAGGATAATTGGCATTAAGGGTACAATAGGTACTGTGCATGCTTGTAATAGGAAGGTGGAGCATAGATGCGCGTTGTGCATATGGCTGGCAATGTCATGGAAGTGAAAGACAGAGGTGGACGCAATCATGCAACAATGAAAATGTTTGTTTGCAGCGTAGTACGATGGATTAATCCGAGGATAAGAAGAGTCTTACCACATGTGTGGATTGTGCAAAGGATTCAGCGGTTAATGGCAAGATAAGGGTAACGCGGAGAAACCGTTGGGGCAGCGCCCAGCCCACCTGGCTCAGGACAGGGAGCCTTGGTTAGTGTTAGCGGTGTTGCGCCACCGCCTCCCGTGAGCCCCCCCACTCCTGAACACACAGACTCGGAGACGCAGTGTTGATCGTATGGGCTCCCCGGTGGCTCTGACGCCAGCCGGGAACGCCCCGTTTATTTATGGATGCACGCGACGGAGTGAACGTCACTCCGTCACATGCATGCCCTTAAAGGGCCAGCGCCACACCCCTCCTTTTCCATAACAAACAAAACTGAAAAGCGAGGATCTAACTAACACACATTAACAGCACACATTTAACAAAACTCAACGTACCCCCGTTTATTGGTACCCGACCTGGATCCCCAGTGGGCAAACCAAAGAAACACCAGTATAGTCCATGGCACAAAACACTTCCATATCAGTCCATCACATAGTCCGTGAAACGGGCAGGTTTCCCACACCCTGTTCTCAGGGGGTACCTCCTGCCTGTCTCTCTGGCCGGTTTCCTTTTGTCTGGACCCCCACAGGCCGGGGACTACACTGGGGAGGGACGACCCCCCCTTCATCTGGTATTTCATCAGGGGCCAAGTCCTCTGGAGTGTCCACTCTTGGTTCGCCCAGCCTCTTGAAGAAGCTGGCGTTTCTGGTGACGGACGCGGTGCCATCCGACACGGTCACAATTGACCCATTGACCGCCACCACCTCCAACGGAGAGGGTTCATAGGTGAGAGACAGTTTGCCCTGAGGGTGACGATTTCTCACAAGGACTTTATCACTGGGGGCAATTCTCGGTGGTCTTAACCCTCTTCTGTTGTTCTCCATTTCTGTCCTCAGTCTCCGCTCTTCCTCCACCTGGTCATTATCAATGGCCGCCGGCTCACGCTCGCCCACCTCCGGTATTATGTCCCTTGGTCATCTCTAAAACCGCGCTTCTCCTGGTGCCACCCCCGTGGTCGAATGTGGTGTTGTCCGGTATCCCCTAGGAACACATACAGGGCCCTTTGCAGGCACTCTCCCTTTCCTTGTGCGATCCTGAACACCTTCTTCAGGGTGCGCATCATTCGCCCGTGGCCACAGTGGGGTAACTTTCCTATGGTGGATGCCATAGTCCCTCACAAGATCCACAAAGCTGTCACCCTGGAACAGAGCACCATTATCGGAGCACAAGATTGTGGGCAGTCCATGGGTGGTGAAAATTTTCCCCAGTGCCACCACCACCTTGTCAAACGCCACTGACTTCACAAACTCCACCTCCAGGTACTGGGGCTACTCGTCCACCACCACCAGGAAGTGAGTGCCTCTCGTGCTTGACCCAAATTCGGCGTGGACCACTTCCCACAGCCTTGTTCCACGGGGCATGGTCTCGATGGATGGCTCACGCTGTGGCACCACACACAGGATGCCACAAACTCCTCTACTCTTCGCTCCTGCTCGGGGAACCACACCTTTTGTTTTCACCTTTTGTTTTCAGAGCACCTTGGTGTGCTTGGTGTGCCAGAGTGATGATTTGTGGAATCTTGGCTTGAGGAATTACAATTCTGTCTCCCCTCAGCAGCAGGCCTGAGTCAGAGAAGGACAACTCCTCCTGCACCCTCCAGAGCTGCTCTAGCACCACCTTTGCCTCACTTGTTCTCCTGTTGAGTGCTTCCAGAATGGTCTTCCAGGCCCCTTGCTCCATTGCCGCCCTTAGGATGCCAAAACACTCATCATTCTTTGACTCGTGTTCGAGTTCCTCCACCTGCATTGAGTACGGGGTGGCGGTTTCTATCACCAGCCAGACGTGTTCCTCCGCCTCCTCTGCACCGGTGGACAGTTGGGTGCCCTCTCTCGGGTACCTGGAGAGGTAGTCAGCCGCGTTGTTACTCCCTGGGCAGTAGACCAGCGACACTCCATACTCGAGGAGCGCCAGCATCCAGCGCTCAATTTTCACCGGTAGTTTGGATGATAAACCAGCCATTATGGGGATCAGGGGCTTGTGGTCGGTGATTACTGTCACTGGTCTCCCCAAGATGTACAAACGAAAATGTCTGCAGCCCCAGAGAACAGCCAGTGCCTCGCGCTCGATTTGCAAGTATCACTGCTCCGTCTCAGAGAGTGCCTTGCTGGCATAGGCTATGGGACGGACATCCTGGTCCCTTCCAATTTGTGTAAGCACCGCCCCCAGGCCATATGGGCTGGCATCCACAACAATTTCAGTCTGTAGCCCCGGATCAAAGAACGCCATGGTGTCCTCGGCAGCCAAAGCACCCTTGATGTCATCGAAAGCAGCCTGCTCTAGTGGGCCCCATTGCCAGATGGTGTCCTTCTTGGTCAGGGTCCTAAACGGCTCAGAGTGAGATGCCAGATTCCGGATGAAACGGCCACAATAAGCGACCATGCCCAGAAAACTTCTCACCTCGGCGACATTCTCTGGTGGTCGTGCTTCTATAGTGTCTCTCACTTTGCGCGGATCCGGTGACACTGCATCCGCCTTAAAGACAAAACCAAAGAACTCAATTGTTGTCTTGAGAAACTCGCACTTGTCCCTGTGCAATGTGAGTCCCAGCGAGCATAGGCGCTCGAATGTCTTAACCAGGAGTGCCAGATCTTTAGCCTCCGACCTTGCAAACACCAGGATGTCATTGCTGATGTTGAGGACACCCTCCAGATCTGCCAGTGCCCCCCTGATAATGTTCTGGAAGACCTCAGCCACCAAGGAGACCCCAGAACTCAGCCTTTTATACCTGTACAGCCCCTTGTGCGTGGTAAACGTTGTAATGTAGCATGAATCGGGGTGTAGGACCACCTGATGGTACCCGGCTCTGAGGTCCAGCTTGGAGAAGAACCTTGCATCCTGTAGTTCCGTAATGATGTAATGATATCATCAATGGTGGGTGCAAGTGCCGTTTGCGATTTATTGCCTTGTTGGGGAGGTGCATGTCCACGCATATTCTTACTGCATCAGGTTGTTTGGGCTTACGGGCTATTACAATGGGAGACACCCAAGGGGTGGGGCCATCCACCTTCTCGATAATGTCTAACCCCACCAGATTGTCCAGCTCATGATCCACCAGGTCTCTGAGGTGGAATGGCACTCGCCAATGTTTGAGCGCCACCGGTTGAATGGACTCTATGTGCAGCCGAACGGGTTCACCTGCCATCTGTCCAATGCCGTCAAATAATGGAGCATGCCTGCCCAGTAGCACCTGTATGTCATCCAGGTACATCGAGAATGCAAACGTCACAATTCCAAGGGCCTCTGCTGCCGCACAGCATAGCAGGGTGTTGTTGCTCACCGGTGTCACATAGAACCAGGCCCAGACAGATGTTTTCCCGTACTTCACGTTTGCCACAAATGCACCATCGGGGGGAATGGGCTGGTCGCCCCCAAAGGTGAAGATGCATGATTTTGGCACAGTCAGGGGCCGCGGGGCTTGCATGTTGTCATAGTGTTTCCTAGCCATTACGTTGACTGATGCGCCAGTGTCCACCAGCATCGGTATTGAGTGCCCATCCACCAGCACATTGCACCTGGGTTGACGTTTGGCATTCGCTCTCAGGACACCCACGCTGGACACAAAGAATAAGTTTTCCTTTTCTTCCTCCTCTTCATCGCCCTCCGGCACAGCACCCTCGTCCCCTTGGTCGACTTGAGCCACATTCGAAAACCTCTGAGGGCGGAAGGAGCCAGCCCGAACAGGCCCTCTGGGGACCACGGTGGGATTCAAAGCCCTGCACATCCGGGCGTAATGGTCAGCACCCCCGCAACGGCCACAAGTCTTTCCGATGGCCGGGCACTCCGCTGGGTGTGGGAGGTCGTACCCACATTTCAAACATGAGCTGTTCACTGCCTGCCCCCTCAATCCTTGGTTACTCGCCGGGCGTAATGGGCCACAGCCTCTGCCAACTGCGCAGATATCATCCGCTTTATTGGGATGCCCTCCAGCCTCCATCCGGGTTGCCTGCAGTTCAGAGATTTCATGGCACCTCCCCAGTTCCAGGATGCGGGGAAGGGAGATGCCCGGCTCACGCAGGACCTGATGTTGCAATTTGCCAGACACACACCCCTGGATGAGTTGGTTTTGAATCATGGTGTCTGGATCATTCCATGCACATGGCACTGCCAACCTGCGCAGCCTCCCATCAGGAAGCGTTCATAGTCTACATTCGCCATGGGCAGGAAATGACTGTGGAGCGCATCCTTAGCCACCTTGAACGACCCATCAACTGGGTGAAGTGACAGAAAAAGTTCATGGACTGCAGGGCCCGCACAGTACAGAAGAGTGGCCAACTTACTATCATCACTCGTCTCCATGGTGGCCCGGAAGTACATCTCCAATCTGTCAATCCACATCTTCCACGTCGGCCCCAGCCTCGATGGAGTGCCCGAGATATCAAACTCAGGCTTTGGCTGTAGGGCGCCAGGTTGCTTGGGCAGCGGTCTTGGTGGCAGCTGTGGAGGTGCTGCAGGAGCAGCTGGTTGTTGAGGAGCAACCGCAGCCGTCCCTTGGCTCATGGTGGCAAGCGCACAGGCACCCCAAGGATGTGAAGAAAATGGGGCCGCAACTCACCACCACCACACCGCGTTCTTCTGCAATGGATAGTCCTTGATGTGTCCACTGGGAAACCCTACAGATGCCAAAAAGTTCCTCAGGTGTAGCAAAGCAGGAGCAGCTTCCCAATGTGGGAGATCAGGTAGCCAGACAAATAGAGGATCCAAAACTTGAGCAGGGTGGGCTCCAAAGCATGAACCCAGTAGGCCTTCCTTTGTTCCACACCCAATCACCCAGTGAAAAACAGTGAAAAAGCAAATAACTCACACTGAAAATGACATGTGCTGTCTCTAGTAGCTATCCACTACTGGATTGTCCAAATATTTGGCCTGGATGGCTCACCAACGCTCCTTTTCTGAAGCCGTGGCCTTCCAGGGCCTATTGTGCAAAATGGCCTCCAACGCGTGTGTCACTCCCCTCTTCGCGGCATTTTTCGGAAGGTGCGCTTCACCATCGATCATCGCGGAGCATTCTGAATGTCACCGTCTGTCCCGGGTGTGCATCCGACGTTCATCGCCACTGTTAGCGGTGTTCCGCCACCGCCTCCCGTGAGCACCCCCAATCCTGAACACACAGACGCGGAGACGCAGTGTTGCTCGTGTGGGCTCCCCGGTGGCTCTGACGCCAGCCGGGAACGCCCCGTTTATTTATGGATGCACACGACGGAGTGAACGTCACTCTGTCGCGTGCGCACCCTTAAAGGGCCAGCGCCACAGTTAGTGTGCCATAGTTGGCGCGCTGGCTATCGCCTGCCAGCGACACTTGATTGGCAGAAAAGATGCAGGTCAGCCAATCGGAGGCATGCAGTCATGATTGCCAACACCTGGTGTAGGCAGCGTGACTGCGTGGCCTGTGAAATGCCCCTGACTATGACAGTTGTCCGCGGAAATGACCCATTGGCCAAAAGATTCAGTACATTGAGCACCTTTTCCAAGGAGCTCAGTGCTTGGTAGCACAGGGTGGGTGATGTGAGGTCATCTTCCCACTCCCTGACCAGGTCTAGGATGATATGAGGTGGAACCTATACCTGCCATAGACCTGGTCATCAGGCATCCCAAAAAGGCTGGTCTGGGGTAAAAAAATGCATGCCCTGGCTATCCTCCTCCTCCGGCGGTGTCCCACGATCACTGCAGCTAAGAAAAGCACATTCTTTGTAGCTGTATATGCACGTTTGTGTTCGTGCAGTCTTTTTATGCATTGTTTTTGGTGCGCAGTGGTGCTTACGCCACCTTTTGCGTGGCGGACGTGTTTCTGGATTTGTGCATCTTTTTCCGCACACCGGTGAGCACTGTTGGATTCCATGAATATGTGTTGTCAGTGCGCGGGCGGGCATTGCAAGTATTTTACTGTGGTACTTCCCACGTAACACCCACATTTTCACTTGTTGTTCCACATTCCACGTGTTCCGCCCCCTTTTAGGTGACTGCGCAAGACGGTAGGCCCCTTCGCTGGGAGTCTTGCGCAAGGCATTTGTTGTGTGGAAGTGATGTGTTGGAGCCGCGCGCATTCCTCACAAGTCTCCGGTAAGCCATGCACATTGTGTTCCATGAATCGACATACAGGCGCTTGCGTGCGTTTTTCATGCAAACTCCCCCTTTTTGATGCAATTTCATTCCATGAATCGGGCCCTAAGTCTCCCCGTTTTACAATAACTATTTTTAATTTAAATTGTTCATTCCATTGGATGAATGAAAGGATGCATAAAGCACTCCTGAAATGAGACGGGCAATTCACCAGCTTATCTGGGTTTCCGGAGGCGCTGGCAGTTCAGAACATTTCTCTATGTAATGTTTGATTGACCTCAACAAGATGCACTGATGAACAAGGCACACCAAAATGGGAGACATTCTGAGCCTGCTCAACCAGAGTGCCATAGGTGCGGCCTTGTAGCACTAAACCTTCTCATGCAAAATGATCCACTGAAAGGTGTCCTTATCTTACGGTCCTCAGATAATGAGCTCAGCCAGCACCCCAGGCCTAAGACTGCCTCTGCCCACAGATTAGTGTATCAATTTGGTACATGATCCCAGCATGTATACGTGATGTAAAACTGCCCTGCTTATCTGCGTTCAGCCTGTCCCTTCCCCTGTCCTCCTGCACTCTCTGCTTCCTCTGTGGATGTTTTTTCCACCATGTCCCCACAACCCTCTGCTTAAATCTGTCTGTGCATTTTACAAAAGAAGACCCTTTTGTTCCACAAAAGCAAAGACTATTGGCTTTGTCAGTGCGTGTTTATCTTTCCTTCTTCTATCCGGCTTCAGGGGGAATTGTCTGGGAAACTAAACAGCTCTGCAGCTGAGTGCAGTCACTCTCTGTAGTTGATGGCTGGGTCTGGCTGCTAGAGCTGCCAGAGTGAACTGTGATGCTACTAATCACATCTATTTCTTTTTTCAAACATGATATTTCCTTATAACATATGGCAGCCTGCAATATTTGTATACAAGCCTGGATTCAACGTTCATATTACAGGCTAGTTGTGACATTGTAAGTGACCATAGGAAAATGACAACACAACAGATCAGTAATCAGTTATTACACTTCTGTTGTGATGTCACAATGCCTGCTGTTTGAGCCAGCACCATTCCTTGATTGTTGAATATTTTTCTGTGACACTTTACACTGATAATCTGTGACACTTTACACTGATAAATTGGCAAGGAATAGTTTATGGTAGAATGTTTAATGTGTGCACTGCTGAGGTAACACATGTGAGCAAGAAGCTGCAAGTTATTACTTATCCTAAAGCATACAATGAAAACATGTTTCCAATGCATTATATTAAAATGTTTAAACTATATTTCTGCCACACATTGCAGCTCCATATTTGCATTGTTAGTTCCAAATTCTACATTGATTAGATGGATCAGCAAATGGAAGCTCTCATACATTAGATTAAGCATGAGACCAGGTATTAAAGGGGATCACAGTGTGTGGCCCCCTACGGCACGTGAAACAGATACTGCAAGTCACCCAAGAGTTCTGTGACCTTATAAAGGAACTCAGCCTTAGGCCTCATTCCTCTATTTGATCATGGAAGTCCTCAGTGACTGGTAATATCCTTATAGCGCATGGTAGGGGGTACTGTATCTCATAAATTACAACCATTATGTGATAGCAGCACTCACTTTTTACATGTTGCACAGAGTAATACTACCGTAGAGTTAAAAGGCATTGGAAGACACCTGGGCATATACTGATTACTTGGAGGGGGGGGGCATGGACTGGAGTCTTCTATCAGATCGTGGGGCTCTGAGGGTGCATGCATTATCCTTTTGAAGAATGCACCATCAAATCCCATTTGTCATTTCACCCCCTTTCCCTGACAATTTTCTTTTACCTCCCTGTGCCTTCCCTTTCTCATGTCTCTAATGCAACTTACCCCAGAAATATACATCTCCCCAGCTGGGCACAGTCTCGCAATCACTCAGTGAGCGATGACTGGACCAAACAGCAGCATGAGGCCTCAAGCTGCAGGCATCGTTATGATTTGCTATATCCTTGTGTAAAGTTGGGGTTATCGTATCCCCTATATTCAGTGCTTTAAGTGGGCCGGGGCCTGCCGGGGCCGGGCCCCGGCAGTCTCCAAAAAGTGGAGCTGAGCCGGGGCCCTGCCGGGGCCCCCCGGCCTCACCACGCCATGGCAGGACGCATTATCCCACTGCGGCCGCAGCCGCGACGGGAGATGCGCCCGCCACTTTAACGTCAGGCAAGCTGACAGAAGTGCCAGCCAGGCTCAGCAGTTGCTGTGACTGGCTGGCACTTCCGTCAGTCACTGTAACTTTCTCTGATGACCCCTCATCTGAGGGGCCATCAGAGGAAGCTAGAGTCCCTTAGTTTTCCCTCGCCAGGTCACTGACTGACCCTCAGCGAACCCGCGGGCTCCGTGATCTAATCTGCAGATTAGATCACGGAGCCCGCGGGTTCGCAGAGGGTGAAAGACACCTCGGGCTCTGTGATTTCTGCTCTAAGCAGAGATCACTGAGCCCGAGGCGCCTTTCTGCTTTGGCAAGGCTTTATAAAAGATGCCTTCAACTGTGTACGTTTAAGCCATCTTTTATAAACGTAGACATATTTCTATGTTTATAACAGACGGCTTGAATCATACGCAATTCAAGGCATCTTTTATATAGCTTTGTCGACGGACAAAGCCACCTTGGGTTTTGTCCGTCATCAACGCTTTATAAAAGATGGCTACGTTTCAAGCCGTCTTTTATAAACATAGACATATGTTACAAATGTCTATGTTTATAAAAGGCAGCTTGAAAAGTACACAAACCATAGTAAGGTAAGCACACAAGTGTGCGTAACTTACTATGGTTTGTGCACTTACAAGCCACCTTGTATAAACATAGAAATATGTAACATTGCTATGTATATAAAAGAAGGCTTGAAAAATCACAAACTATAGTAGTACGCAAACAAATATATAAATGCTCAAATACATTTATATATTTGTTTGCGCACCTTACTATGATTTGTGCACTTTTAGTCCACGCCTGCAATGGAAGCCACGCCCCCAAACGAGGGCCCCCCCTCAATGTTTTACCCCACTTAAAGCACTGCCTATATTTCAAGTCATCTGTGCTATCACAGCGCCCTGATACTACCAGAATGATGTGCAGACAATTATAAAGAGCTGACAGTCTCCCATGTGTTCTACAAGCTACATTAGCCCGGTGTTTGCATGATGCAGGGTGCAGGAGCAAGCTGTGATATGACAACACATTTTTGCTGCTACTCCCAAGATTCCTCTGGGGCACGTCTGTAACACTTCCTGAAGTCCAATATTCACAGTGAGAGACCCATGCACATGTCTCTCCCCTGCAGCTTTCCGTGGTGTTACTGAAACTCTGCAAAGGTGTAAGTGCAATTATCACTACTGCAAAAACTGTCCCAGTGGAAAAACATATTTCAATGCATGCTTACCCCCGGGAAAGGACAATGACTGGGGCAATTGTTGCCATGTTGCAAAAATGCATTAAAAGATTAACACCCTCCTTTTAAATGGGGCGCTTATAGACATGGCAATGTAAATACGAGGTATAATGCATTAACACCTCCACTCCTGTGATCAACTATCAACTTCCTGAAAGTCCAATATTAACAGTGACACATGCAATTGCTACTGACCTGCAGAGTTCAGTGCTGTTACAGAAACGTTGCAAAGGTGCAAGTGCAGTTAGCACTAGGGCAAACATTGTCCTAGTGAAAAAACATATTTCAATGCACGTTACCGGTGAGTGGGTCCAGTAGAAATGGCAGAATAATTCCAGTACTTTCTACCAGACCGGCACCCAGTAGCACTGGGATATCGGGCGCTGGTAACAGTAAGGTGAGTTTGGCGATAACCCGCCAAAGGTGGGTTTCCGGCAAACTCGTAATGAGGGCCCATGACTTCAGCAAATATTGCACTGGTGCAAAAATGCATTGGAAGATTAACACCCTCATTTTAAATGGGGCGTATTGGGATACAGCAATGTAAATGAAAGGGCGTAATACATTGATGCTTCCAATTCACTCTCTTCACCAATTCCATGCTGCCACAAGGAGGAGGAGGGGCATGAAGCAGAGGTAAGCTCTCTGCCGTGCTCACCTTCATAGGCCTGGAGGGGCATGCAGCAGAGGTAAGCACTCTGCCGTGCTCACCTTCACGGGCCTGGAGTGGCATGAAGCAGAGGTAAGCTCTCTGCCGTGCTCACCTTCACAGGCCTGGAGGGGAATGAAGCAGAGGTAAGCTCTCTGCCGTGCTCCCCTTCACATGCCTGGAGAGGTATGAAGCAGAGGTAAGCTCTCTTCCGTGCTCCCCTTCACGGGCCTGGAGGGGCATGAAGCAGAGGTAAGCTCTCTGCCGTGCTCACCTTCACGGGCCTGGAGGGGCATGAAGCAGAGGTAAGCTCTCTGCCGTGCTCACCTTCACAGGCCTGGAGGGGCATGAAGCAGAGGTAAGCTCTCTGCCGTGCTCCCCTTCACATGCCTGGAGAGGTATGAAGCAGAGGTAAGCTCTCTTCCGTGCTCCCCTTCATAGGCCTGGAGGGGCATGAAGCAGAGGTAAGCTCTCTGCCGTGCTCCCCTTCACATGCCTGGAGAGGTATGAAGCAGAGGTAAGCTCTCTGCCGTGCTCCCCTTCACAGGCCTGGAGGGGCATGCAGCAGAGGTAAGCACTCTGCCGTGCTCACCTTCACGGGCCTGGAGGGGCATGAAGCAGAGGTAAGCTCTCTGCCGTGCTCCCCTTCACATGCCTGGAGAGGTATGAAGCAGAGGTAAGCTCTCTGCCGTGCTCCCCTTCACATGCCTGGAGAGATATGAAGCAGAGGTAAGCTCTCTGCCGTGCTCCCCTTCACGGGCCTGGAGGGGCATGAAGCAGAGGTAAGCTCTCTGCCGTGCTCCCCTTCACAGGCCTGGAGAGGCATGAAGCAGAGGTAAGCTCCCTGCCGTGCTCACCTTCACAGGCCTGGAGATGTATGAAGCAGAGGTAAGATCTCTTCCGTGCTCCCATTCACAGGCCTGGAGGGGTATGAAGCAGAGGTAAGCTCTCTGCCGTGCTCCCCTTCACAAGCAGAGGTAAGCTCTCTGCCGTGCTCCCCTTCACAGGCCTGGAGGGGCATGAAGCAGAGATAAGTTATCTGCCGTGCTCACCTTCACAGGCCTGCACACGGGTAAAATGATTGGATTCCTATGGAATCCTCCTCATTGTTGTACCGGGTCTAGCCCAGGCAGAGTCCTTAGCAATCTTTCAGATTGTATTTACAGGCAGCGTTTACTTTTTCAAATGAAAGAGTAACAGCAAGTTGGCCTCGCTTTTATTGTTTCCTTCTCCCCTCCACCTTGTGATGGTTAGAACTGCATGCAGGGGACCCTTCTGCAGGCAAGTGCTAACATCTGTACTCCCCTGCATGATATTTACATTTAATGTAAAAAGACCCTCTATGGCCCTCATTACAACCCAGGCGTTAAGGGTTTAAGGCGCGGCAAGGTGCAAAGCCGCCTTGGTGCTAATTACGGCACCGTCATTTACGGTGCCGTAATTAGCGCTTTCCCCACTCCCATTATGCCCTATGGGGCAAAAATTGGAATGGGGAAGGGGCCATGGTGAATGGGGATTTACCGCCCCGCCAAGCTTGGAATGGGGCAGTAAATCCGCCATCCACCATGGCGTTAACGTAAATTACGCCTTGGCGGTAAAGTTGAAAACTTACCGCCAAGGTTGTAATGAGGGCCTATGAGTTTTGCATTCAGCCAAGTTTTGCCCTGTTACTAAATGCACTTCCAACGCTGGAAAGTGTTTGTTATTCGGCCCTTTTGTCTTTTAAAATGACTACATGAGGTCAGGAAACGTGAACCTGAAAATGTGCCGTAAGGTAGCTCAGCATGTTAACCACTTGCTTCAAAAATTGTTCTACAATTCATAGCTGCAGCTTCATGTACTGAACTGGTCGGAAGGCCCCTTCAACTCCATTAACAACAGCAACCATTGATGCAGTGCCAAGAAGTGTACCCAATCCAGAATAAAGCACTTAACAACAATGTGATCTTATCATTATTATGAAGTGCACTGTGTTAATGTGATGCACAGGACAGTCAGGTTATTCTAGAGGGAAAGATGGCTGTTTGCAAGATTCTGAGTGAATGATTATCTGAATACAACTGAATTCACATTGTCAAATAATTACACAGACTTTTCTCACCTAAGATGATACAGACTAAGACAGCCGTGGCTGAGGATAAGCACCTTGATGAGAGTAAAAGAAGCGTTCTTCCAAAGCACACCTAACAGTAAAGCATTAGAATTAATGTGGGAAACGGCACCAATTTGAAAGTACTAGCAAAGCTGCTCATCCTATAAACATAACAGTTTCACCTTAGAGTCAGCGAGAAAAAGCAAAGAAAGGGTAACCTGAAAACACATAGAATTCTAAACAGAGCTTCTAACATGCTCGGAGGGGGCTTTAGAAAGGTTCCATAGCTGAGAGGTTTGGTAATATGCCAATCCACCATCTACAGGCCTCTGTGGGTCCATATGGCTGGTTCCCATCTGGCATTTTGCTGGTATCGGGCTTCGCTAAAGTAATGTACCTATCATCCTCACTATCTTCTGCCCCTCTTCCCATCACAGCCCAAACACACCTCACGTTCTGTTCTCTCCATTTCGCTTGAGCAAATGAACATCTGTGACCATCACTTCCCTTTACAACACTATACACAACAAGACTGTTGTACATACCTCAGAGAAAAGAAACCAAAGATTTGAATGAGGGGTTCAAGCCCACATTCTGGGTACAGAATGACAGAAATGCTTGGACTTCAAAATAGTTTGCTTCTTGCACAGCTGGGCAGACAAGTTTGGGAGAGGAGGTGCAGTGCTGTTCCAGAAGACAGGAGTGCTCAATGTGGCTACTGGTATACAAATACAATGGCTGCAGCTGAAGCAGAGGCAAACACATGAAGAAAGTCACACAGATTCAGTCGAGACGCAGACATGCAGCCTCTGAACAGCCTTACCTCAGGTCCTCTCCTCTCTTAAATATACTGATGAAGCCAATCAGAAGTCCAGAATCATCCCTGGCCAACCAAAGGCAATCAGAAGTTCAGAATCATCCCTGGACAACCAAAGCAAATCAGACGTTCAGAATCATCGCAGGTCAACAAGGGAGATGAATCCCAAAGCTCGAAAAAGGGACACAGATTGCAAGAGGCGCAGCTGCTCACGCCAACTTTTACATCATTAATGCTTCATTAAAAGTTGTGCTCATTGCCCCAATAACCAACACGTTTTGGACTCAAAACTTTTCATGATGTATAATGAAGACGGTACTCTGGTGGCTGTTATCTCCTGATGTGAATTTGAAGTCTAAAACTCTCACTGTCTCTGCAATGATAATTGTATCCGTGCACCTGAGGCAAGACAGGGATTTTACATTTCTAAATATTACCTTTCAGTGCTGGCTTTCCCATTACAAGCAGGCAGACTAAGACAGGTATACAATGCAGTATAGCTGTGCTAAACAACATTAAAGGACAGACAAATATTAACCACTGCTGTGTAACACATACCAATAGTGTATGCACTTTAACAATGAAAACATTATGGGGCTGATTCATGGAATTTGTGCACCGAATAACTGGCATTTGTGCGCTATTCTGCCCACAAATCTTTGTTTAATAAATGGGGATTTACGGGCAAACTGGGGCACAAATCCCTGTTTTTTGGCGTACAAATTCCATTAATCATCCCCTAAATTACAGGTCCATCTCACTTAGGGTTCTACTCAAACAAGCTGGAAAGAGACCCCAAAGTTTACAGCAATAATGTTAAAATATCAGAGGAAATAGATGAAGAGGCAGCCCAAAGCACTCTAGAAAGTGAGGATCCATTCACACCAGGGTGACAATGAGCACATTGTGGCATGCCATGATGAATGTAAGCTTACACATGCATGAACACACTTCATGAACACAGTGTTGGCATTGGTAGTGGAGAAGCTTGAAAACTGGAGATGAAAATGGGAGTAGATTGGATCACATGATGCAGCAAAGCCAGAGAGGCATGTTCTCCACCAATTCCCACCCCCAAATAACAAAATAAACACCTAATATCAATGTTAAACAGCTGTGAGTGGTAACACCTTGATTGTGTCACAGCACCAAACATGGGTGATTGCATACCCCAAAAAAAAGCAAAAGAGAATTGAAGAATCTGTGTTCCTAATGCTGGCACATGATGGCAGGAAAGTGTCAGAAGTACCAGATCCAATGGCAGGTGCTGGAGAGGTGGGAGGTTCTGAGCCCGTCCTGGGTGAAGTGCTGCGGGAGAGAAGAGACACAGAGGATGCCTCGATAACCAAAGTTGACAATGGTGACCTAAACATCAACATTTTCTATCCACAAGTAGATGGCAGAGCAGTGACAGTAAAATGACTGAGAAGTGAATCAGTAACACAGACGATTGCATGATGCAATTGGAAGAAGCAAACCACTTCCTCATGGCTTAAAGAGCATGAATGCCAGAGTGGAGGAGCATGCAGGACGTATCAGAAGTCACCATACATGTCCTGAGGGCCTTTAAGATAAATGCACAAGGTCCAGTGGAGCAATTGATGGATATAATAGTGAGCAATAGTCTACCTGAGGCAAAGATGTATAATCATGTTTCTGGTGGAGATGGCACCCCTGACATTGGATCCCCAAGCCCTCCTTGGGAAGCAGTCCAGATCAATCATCGCCAGTATCTTAAATAATAATGGTTAAGATGCCATTCTCCCAGGAAGACATTAATTGCAATCGCAACTGGGTCAGCTTTTACCCTGACTTAATATTAGTGGTATGGTGAGCCACGAAGTAGTTTGGAACAGGCAAGAATTCTGTCAGAGAACATGGGCTCTATAATGCCATGCTGCACCCCAATAGGCTGTGGTCAGCATTGTAGGACACATTGCATTTTTTACAGGCCCAGATGCAGTGCCACAATTTGTGGTGAGGTTACTACATCATCATGAAGTCTGACCAGAGTGAATCTGGCAACTGAATGCAGATGCTGAATGCCAGTGGGTATATCACATCTAGCAAGAAAATACTGTTGCACTTCACACCTGCCCATGTCTAGTTGAAAATGGCATCTTCCATGGCTGGACCTCACCATTTTATCAGAGATGTATATACGAGTGTATACTCAGCATATAATACACAATCTAGTGCTCTCCCACTTGATCTCTTTCTCTCATGCTCCTTTGCTTATTCTAACTCTGTCTCACATTTCTTTTGCAGTCTAGATACTGCAGGCCCGGAAGCCAGAGGCACAAAAGGATGCGCACAAATGTTGAACATGCTGTACGTTCAGCTTCCGGTGTCACAATATTAAGACAGTGAGGAGGAGGCAGCCAGAGGGTGCAGCAGACAAGTAGATGGGGGAGTTTTGAAGCGGGTGGAGGGAGGCCAAGGTGTGCATGCAGCAGAGTGGGATTTGGGAAAGGGACCGGGAGAGGGCTCCTTATAAAAGGTCGATCCTGATGAATGTGGCCTTTAGGTTTGGAATCCACAAGGTTGTCCTTTTTTAGCGGACCATCGGACATCGATATGTCACATGCATGTTTCATTCCTTCTCTCTCTCTCTCTCTCTCTCTCTCTCTCGCTTGTTACCCTCCCTCTCTTTCTCTCATTCTCTTTTTCTCTATGTGGGCAAGAGTCAAGTTGTCAGGTGTGACCCACGTAAGTCACAGCTGACAACAGCTTGACCAATGAAAAAACAGAAACATTTTGAGAGAGATGAAAGAGGAGGCTGCTGATTGTTTGTGGTACAACGTAGAATGAGAGTAGCAGTGACAGAGGTATTCCCCCTGATGGCTGGGCCTGGTATTATTCCCCCTGATGGTTGGGCCTGATATTATTCCCCCTGATGGCTGGGCCTGGTATTATCACCCCTGATGGCTGGGCCTGGTATTATTCCCCCTGATGGCTGGGCCTGGTATTTGGAGACATATATTCACATCACACGTGTTTTGCAGCAATGTCATCATCACAATGAGGACACATGGCCCATAAAAGGGTAGTCAAGGGGGTTGCAGATATGCTGTGCAGGAAGTGCTGGGGTGCTGCCATATACATTAATATTACAGTCATACTATGAACATCAAACATGTCTTGCAGAGCAAAAGTCATTCTAACATTCTTAGAAAAGCCATATAGTTATTTTCTGATAGCAGTTTATGATTACAAGATAGGCAGTCTGGTACATTACTATAGAATTCTTCCGAAATAGGTAATTGTAGACTGAAAGGCAATGCAGAGAAATATTAAATAAGATGCTTCCTTGCTGCTTTAAATAAAATCAGGGAACATAACAATGACCACATATATTTATATTGGACAAACATATCTGTGAATACATGTGTTTTCTGTTTGACCAATAGGCTTGGTGTTACTTTTTTTTTTCACAACACTCACCCTAATACTAATACAGCCTTAGTATTCAGTTGTAGTTGTAACATCTGTCCTTCAGTTGTGTCTCAGGGATGTCCTGCTTCTTGTTTGCAAAGATGTTTCCTCTCCCATATGATGACACTGCGCACTACTGGTGATTTACAGGCTGCAGAGTTCTGCACATGTCCAGCATGCCCCAAAGTGCAAAAAAATCCAAAATTTAGTTAAAGGTATTTCTAGGTGATGATTTCACGATTAATGATTACTAATGTAGAAATGAGGGTACGAGGATGAGGAAGGCAGGAGTAATGTAAAAGGGAGGCTATGATAAGGTGACTGGTTACTAGTGTGTATCTGGGATGAGGAAGAGTGAGGCAGTAATAATGGTAATATGTCACTAATAGGGTACCAGGACAAGGAATAGGGAGATAGCGTTAATGTAATGGTTTTCTAATGGGGTACGAGAACGAGGAATATGTAGGCTGTGGAAATGTAATGGGTAATTAATGGGGTATTGGGAAGAAGAAGAGGTAGGTGGGGAATGTCAAGGATTACTACAGGGATCAGGAGGGAGGCAGGCAGAGGTAATGTAATAGGTTACTAATGGTGAACCCTGACGAGGAGGAGGGAGGCAGAGGTAATGTAATAGATTACTAATGGTACACCGTGACGAGGAGGAGAAAGGCATGGATAATGTAATGTGTAACTAATGGTGTACCAGGACATCATAGGAGAAAGTGGGGGTAATGTAATGTATTAGAAATGGAGTACCGGGCTGAGGAATCAAGACACACAGGCAATGTAATGGATTATTACAGGGGTACTGAGACGAGGAAGAGGGAGGCACGGGTAAAGTAATGCTTTATTAATGGGAAATCTGATGAGGAAGTGGGAAGCATGAATAATGCAACGGATTACTAATGTTCTATTGGGATGAGGAAGAAGGTGGAGGGGATAATGGAATGAATTACTAATGTGATAACGAGATGAGAAAGAGATTGGCCAGTTTGATATACTGGATTACTACCAGATACCCGGACGAGAAAGGAGAAGGAAGCAAGGTTTATGTATTGTATAACTAATACGGTACCGGATGAAGGAAGATGTGCAAGGGGAAATGTAATGAATTATTAAGGGGATACTGCAATGGGGAAAAGAGAGGCACGAGCTATGTTATGGATGACTGATAGGGGACGGGGCAAGGAAGAGGCAGGCTTGAGTTGTGCTATGGATTATTAAAGAAGTACCTAGATGAGGAAGAGGGAGGCGGGTGTAACGTAATTAATTACTTGGCTTCTACTTTGAATGCACGCTCACCTTTGGTAAACAAGTAAATGCCATGGCCTCAGCCACTTCCTTTCACCCAACAACTGCATTACTTTAGCGAGAGCCCTAATCTTATCTAAATTGGATTATTGCAAAGCCCTCTATATAGGCAGCATCAACTACATCACGTCCACAATTCAGACCCTCCAAAACAATGCCTTAAGAGCTGCCCTAAGCTTCCCCAAAAATGCCCATATATCTGACCTCAGGAGATATGTCAATTGGCTTTCTATGAAAGACAAGATCCTCCTCAAAACTGCATCTCTGACACACAAATGTCTTAACCAATCAGCCCAACAATACCTTACAGCCAGATTCACTAGACAAACAGCCTCCTGCCCCCTAAGAAAAGTGAACTCCAACCTTCTATTAGTACCCAGATTCAAGCGTACTAAATCCGGTGGGAGCAGCTTCAGGTTAGAGCAGCACAATACTGGAACTCCCTCCCCCCTGCCTTAAGGGAAGATCTACCTTACCTACAATTTAGATCTAGTCTCATTCACCGGCTAAAGGAACTTCACGTCTGACCTTACCTCACCTGCAACTTCCTAGCATTTATTGTATATATGTGACCTCACTGCTCTTGTTATACCTATGTGTTTCACAATTATTCTTTGTATTTATTGTATATACCAATCCACCCTGCCTGTTGTTCATGCATACAGCATTGTAACCATAGCTGTATTCATTCATGTCTACTATGTAACATAAGCTTAACAACCCTCTTTATGCCTTCGCGCCCTAATACCTTTGGGTCTGGTGCACAATATAAATAATAAAACAAACAAACAAACAAACAAACTAATGGTGTGACAGGATGAGGAAAAGGGAGGCACGGGTAATGTGGTGGATGACCACTAAAATACCTCGATGAAGAAGAGGAGCGTGGTAAAGCAATGTATTAAAAACATGGATACAATTTTATGAAGAGGGTGGCAGTGTAATGTAATATGGTGTACCGGGATGAAGATGAGGGAGGAGAGGGAATTGTAATTGATTAGTAATGGGGTACTGGGACATGGAAGAGGGAGATGGTAATAATGCAATGGATCACTAATGGGATACCAGGACAATAAAGATGAAAGTGGGAGTAATGTTACAGAATTTTACTGGGGTGCAGAGTAAGGAGTTGGCAAATAGGATCAAGATTAGGGAGGCAGGGTTAATGCAATCGATTACTAATGAGATATCATGCCAAGAAATATAAAGGCAAGAGGAATGTAATGAATTACTATGGGGTAATGGGACAAACAAGAGGAATGTGTGGGTAATGCAATAGATTAATAATGTAGTACCGGGACAAGGAAGCAGATGAATGAATTGTATTACTAATGATGTACAAGAAGACAGAGTTGGAGGTGGGGGTAATGGAATAATTACAAATGGGGTACTGGGATGAAGAAGGGGGAAGAAGTGATAATGTAATGGGGTTTACTAATGTAGTTCCGGAGAGAGGAAAAGGAGTGCAGCATTAATGAAATCAATTCTTAAATGGCCACCGGAATAAGGATAAGGGAGGCGGGAGTAACGTGATGGATAAGTGATGGGTAACTGGGGTGAGGAAGGTGGTGGTGGGGTATTGCAAAGGGTTGATAATGGATACCAGGATGAGGAAGAGCAAGGCATGTTAATGTAAGTGGTTACTAATGTGCTACCCTTGGTGAGGAAGAGGGAGACGGGGTAATATGATGGATTTTTAATGGGTTACTGGGACAAGGAAGAGAGGGGAGGTGGAAATGCCATGGATTTCTAATGGTATAGCGGGGCAAAGAAGAGGTAGGCAGGGATAAAGTAAAGGATTACTAATCAGGCTTCCGGGTCGAGGAGGGGGAGACCGGTTAATGTAATGCATTACTAAAACGGTCCCAGGATGAGATAGAGGGAGGCTCAGGTGATAGGAAGATGGAGGGGGTGTAGGGTAATAGATTACTAATAAGGAAGCAGGGCAAGTGCGAGGAAGATAGGATTAATGTAATGATTTATTAATGTGGCACAGACATGGGGAAGAGGAAGATGGAAGTACAATAATGGATTACTAATGGGGTTAAGGATGAGAAAGAGGGAGGTGGCAGTAGTGTAAAAGATTACTAATGGGGAACTGGGATCACAAAGAGGGAGGTGTGGGTAATGTAATGGATTACTACAGGAATGACAACAAGGGATGTGAAGGTAATGTTGTGGATTACTAATGGGGTACAATGACAAGGAAGAGGCAGTTTTGGGTAATGTAATGGATTTTTAATTGTGCACCGGGGCGAGAAATAAAAAGGTGGTGATAATTTATCGGAAGGAGGAACAAGGAGATGGGGGTAATATAATGGATTACTATTGGGGACAAGTAAAAAGGGAATCAAAGTTAAAGTAATTCATTACTATTTTGTTTCCAGGATGAGAAAGAGCAGTGTAAGTAGTGTAATGGATTACTAATCTGGAACCCAGTGGAGCAAAGGAGAAGGTGGGGAGTATAGTTGATCATTACGGGGTTGATGATGAGACAGCTGAAAGTAATGTCATAGAGTACTGATGGGTTACTGTGACGAGGAATTGGGAAAGAGGCTAATATACTGGATTATCTCAAGGAGAAATGAGATGATGAACAGGGAAGTGGAAGAAATGCAACAGATCACAAATTGGCTACTAGGATGCAGAGGAGGGAGGCTGGAGTAATGCAATGCATTTTTCATTTATTACCAGAACGACAAAGTGGATGGTCGGAGTAATTTAATGTATTACAAATGGGATACAGGGACAATGAAGATAGAAGCTGGGGTAATGTAATGATTACTAACCGTGTGCTGGGATAAGGAAGAGGGAGACAGCGTAATGTAATAGAATACTAATGGAGTTTCAGGGCAGAGAAAGGGGAGGGGGTAAAGTAAGGTTTAACTGTTGGGGTTCCAGGGAGAGGAATAGGGATGTGTTGTAGTGTGATAGATTACTAATGGGGTACCTGCACAGGGAAGAATGAGTTGGGGGTAATGTAATGGATTACTAATGGGATACCAGAACGAGGAAGATGGGAGTGATGAAACAGCTTACTAATTAAAATACCCGGATGATGAAGAAGGAAGTGAGGGTATTTAGATGAATAATTAAGGAGGGTGAAGGATGGAAAATAGGCAGGGTGGATTAATGGATTAATAAAGGTGGTGTTAATGTAATGGATGACAAATGAAATATCACAATGAAGATGGGGAGGTTGGGGAAAGAAAATGTAGGATTTGGGGAGTGTGAATATGAGAATGACTGAGGTCTGTAAGGATATTTGGCGTGTTACAGCACAGAGTACAGCACTACTGCACAGGTAGCAATTTTTATGCAGCACCACTACATGGGTGTGGTGCATTGCTAAATGTGTTGCCAGAGTAACATGGACATATAAGTAAAGACAGGCTATTCAGTCAAAAACGATTTTTACATATAAGATGCAAATCCATTTTAACAGTTAAAAGCACACATTCAAAATGCACACTATTTTTCACCTGAAATGCCTATGTTGCAAGAGACACATTTAAAAATGAATAACTAACCTTATTAATAACTAACCTGACTAATAAAACTTCATTTAACATAACCCACTAATAAAAATGTGTCTCCACTGCAGAATTAGGCCTACTCTGAAAGTGAACTTTTAAACGTACATTCATTTTTTTCTCTGCTGCTCTGTCCACATAACTACAGGAAGCAAAGAGCTCGAAGGAACATGAAATCAGTTTGTTACAATTGCCACTGTAGAAGTGAGCCATTGTGTAGTGAGGGAGGAGATGCCATGATTGATTCTTATTGGAGCAGCGTCATAGCAAGTATCATGCTAGAGGCTGTGATTAGAACTTTGCTGGAGAAGCTTGAGAAGAGGGGGAAGGAGGCGACATCTGGCAGAGCTGGGAGAAGGATCTCTTTCCTGGCTGGGGCATTCCTGCTGCAAAAGCTGAGAGTTCCAGGCAATAACCCCGGTTTGAGAACGGCAGGCGCTTGTTCTCACTGGGGTTGATCTTCAAGGGAGCCAAATTCAGAAAGAGGATAGCCGGAGAAAACTCATGCTGAACAGATAAGGTAATTACAGAAGCGAGTGGGAGCTGTGCGAAAGTGTGCAAAACTGTTCAGTCAGTGTATTCGAGGGAGTCTCAGTCTCTTAACAGCATATTTAATGTTACCAATTGAATATATTCTCGCGGCTCTCTGTTCATTTTATCACAAATAATGTTGTACCATTTCATTTATTTCTGTAAAAAAAGTTAAACTGTGTTTAAAAGAAATTTCTATAATACAAAAATATTTGAAAACAGATAGCTAGTGTGTATTATTTCACTCTTTCATTTTGCATGGGGAAAGGTTTAAACGTGGGTAGATTTTTAAACAGTGCAATTGTCATTTTAAAGCAGATTTGTGCATGATTCTATTCAGTATGGACAGTTTTGAGTGACTGTTTGTAGCATAGCCTGTTGGAGGTACATGAGTCAACGGGAAGAGAGACTCTCTGGACATAGTTCCATACCGTATATAATGTAGTGGAAATTACCACAAAAATACCACAATAGCCCATGGTGGCACACAACACTAACACTGAAAATGTGGTATCCCTAAAATGCAGGCCTGAGGTCTCTCTAGTGATCAAGAACAATCTAGATAAAAAACAAGGGATGTTGGATATTGGGGCCACAAATAAACCAACCACTATACCAACCAACCACACAAACTACTGCGCATATCATCTAAATAGGTCTGAATTCTGAAATAATGCAATGTATTATTGTCATGTGTGACCCAATATGAATACAGAGAGTGATTATTGCTAAAGGTATTTTGGCGGTAAGAAAATACTGCAAAGCCCCAAATATCCACAAAATACCCAACATATTTATGGTGCGTTGCAGGCCGGGAAAGTGATCAAAGAGTACCTACTGGGCGTGGCAAGCGTGTCTCACACTGCCATTTGCACATTAAAGGGAACCCATTTTGTAATAGCAGTGTGCCACTAAAAACGAATTTCAGAATGTCACAAAGGGAAACCACATTTTCAGACCTAGTGCAATATTTAGAGGCAAAGTTATTTGCACATGGGACGTGGTCGTCAAACAGCACCTTAGAATGGCGTGACCGCATTCAGGGTGAGGTGCAGAAAGAAAAACTAGACAATATTTTTGCAGAAGGCAGCATAATTCAGGTCTGCCTCACAAGATTATTGAATGCAGCCGATAAAAGTGCAGAGAAAGACTGTTTAATACGGCTATGCGGCAAAATATGGTTTATTTTGAATAAGTCCCTGCGAATGCAGAAAATGATACCCAGCTAATTAACAGGTTAAAGACTGAATTAGATGGGGCAAGTAAAAATCAGGAAATGTTAAGAGCAGAATTGGATGTATGCCCAAAAGACATGCATTTAAAATGCAGAGACTTTGATGCTCAGTTATCCAAAAGCAAGAAACAATTTGAGGATAGTGAGCAAGAATTGGTACACTTAAAAGCCTTAGTGGACCACATTAGACAGGATAAAGATGAGGTTGTTTCAGAAATGCAGATTTTACAAAAAGAACATTGTGAAAAAGAATGTGATCTCCAGAGTGCAGAACAAGAAATGATTAAAATGACTCAAGAAAGAGACAAGAGAAATAAAGAGTTCAATGAATGCCAAATGCAAATGTGCGACATGCAGGAGGTAATTAATAAGATGAGTGATGAAAACAACTATTTGCAAAATGAAGCAAACAGACTCCTTAAAAAGTGTAAGGACTTAGAACAGCAAATGTGCATTCCCAGGTCCCAGGAGAGGCGGCAGGGTACCACATTCAATGGAGTGGAGGTGAATTCTAGTTCTGCCCAAAGAGCTAGTGCTCCAGTGACTGGGCCGGTGACTGAACTTGATTGCAGCGCCCTTGGGGGATTTGATACTCCCATTGGGGGCAGCCACCAATCTCATACACCTGAAAACAGGATTGAATCACAAAATAGTGCAATTCCATGCATTGCAACAAGTAGCCCCATAAAAATAATGAAATCCATTAAAGCCCTGATCAAACCATTTAAAAAGGGAGGTGAATGCTGCATTGAGGATCACTAAGAAGCGGTGCATGACATTTTTAAAGCACTCCAGATACCTAAGGAACAGTACAGACAATATTTTCATTTAACTTTAGATGCCCCGACGGCCAGCATCATAAGGGGATTAAATGAACAGCAGAATATGACCTGGGTGGAGTTTGAAAAAGAAATTAGGCGTCATTTTTCTCCTTTTCAGTCATTGCAGGAGGCAAAGAAAATCGCTTACACAATCACTGCTGGACCTAATACATCCCCTCGTCAATTTTTACAAGACTTAAAAAGAGCATTTTCTCGCTTAGATGTATCTTTTGACCCAAATTCCAATGAGTTTAAAACTGCACACTTCTATGGGCTACAGAAAGACATCATATCCCAATTGGTCCGTGAATTTGACCGTGACAAGTCCCTTGGATTGTACATCAAAGCACAAAACTATATGATGTACTCTATTGTCAGGGTAGAGAAAGTGATAAAACGAAAGATACTAGACCTAAATCTAAAGAACCCTCAGCCACAGTAATGGAAATCAGGTCAGCCAAAATGTCCCTTGAGTCTGCTCAAAGCCAAGGTAAAAATAATGTGACACCTGAACAAAGGGGTAATCAACAAAGATCGCCATTTCCTGTACCAATGTTCCAATCACATGATCCTAGTAATAGGGAGAGCTACATCACCCCTAGGTATTTAGGGGACAGACCCCGGGTAGGATATCGGCCTGATATGGCAGGTAAGAACAATAACCAGAGACAAAATCAAGATCAAAAAAATGATGGTCCCTACCAGTCATTGGGGACACAGAGCAGATTTGATCCCAACACCATGATATATGGTAATCAGGATAGACCCCGATATGTGGATCGATTTACTGATAATGGAAATCAACATAGGGGCCAGTACCCACAATCTGAGAGACAGGACATGAGGCAAAACATGAACTACAATCCACGTCAGTACAATGATTCCCCACTAGGGGACTATAATCAAAGGATGGGTGCACCCCGCTCCCCTCCACAAATGAATCAAGAGTTTAGAAACCATCCCAACCGACATCATCACCTGAGAGGTATCAAAATAGATCCAATCAGGGGGAAAACAACCAATATCGACCTAGGCCACAGAAAGAGGATTCTAGAGAGATGGAAAGGTTCCAGTGCCTTGAGGCCCAAGTGAAAATGTTAGCTGAGCAAATAGGAAAGCTCTATACAGCGCAAAAACAACCTTCCAAAGAGGGGGCTGATGGCCATAGCAATGACCGGGGGGCTTCCGAAAAGTGACTAAGTACTCATGATAACTGCAGTGCCAAAATGACAGATTGCTCTGATATAATTTTGCATAACGACTCTGAGATGCCTAATGAATTAAAAATGAAAGTGCCAGTAAATGAACATGTGACAGAAAGTGCAAATACTTCTAAAAAAGAGGTACAGTTTAACATAGAGCTAAATAAAACAGTAAAGATTTGCACAAATGAAAAAGAAACATTAGGAATTCCAAAAGAACAAAGGGACAGATTTAAGAAAAATGACTCATGCATGGGGAATACCAGTGAACAGGGATGGGGATGCTATAGCTCCTTCCCTGGGCAAGCAAAACAATGACCAAACACAGGCATGAAAAGGAAATACTCAAAAGGAGGGTACAAGTCAATCACCTGAAGAATTCTTTGAGCCACATAGTTTTGAAGAGGCTGAAAGGGCTGGTATCACACTAAATGATCACAAATGCACAGAATTAAAAAATGACAAATTGCTGAATGATGTTGTTACACATGTTCAGTTGGAAGGTTGTAGTGTGGTCTCTGATGTTACCCAGATGAATGGGCGAACAGTGGCCACACTCCAAAAAACCTCTGATCATGGAGAAATGAATAAAGTCTCTCGCGCAGAAATGGGTAAAAAGGAGGGAAACATGTCTTTCCATTTACCAATGTGCTTAGCCAAAAGTGAAAAAGGCCTGAGAAAGGTGAGCCCTGAAATCAGTAAGAATTCACACTTCTTATGTGTATTAGAGGAAGTTGAGGACAGATATTATGCACCCATCACTGAGAAGAAAAATGCCACACCTTTGCTATGATTGACACTGGCGCACAGGCCACAATTATGTCCAAGGAGCTGGTAAAGAGTATCAATGAAGGGAGACCCCCACAGAGTCAGATCACAGTGAAGGAAAATCAAGGTCCAGTGCATAACTTTAATGGGGAGGAGGTGCCCATCATAGGTGTAACTGAGGTTGACATAAAAATAGGAAAGCACAGAATGGAACAAGAGGTATTGATCACATCTATTTGTGAAATTCCATTTCTGATGGGGACAGATTGCCTGAAAAGATTGTCTCCCCTCATAGATCGGGTGAATGGAGTGCTGTGGAACTTAACCAAAAAACCATTGAGCCCTAAGAAACTAAAATCACAAAACAGCAACATAAATGAATGTCACACCGTTGCCAAAACAAATGATGCTGTGGAGGTGTTAAGACGGATTTCTGAACTCTGTCCTGGTGGCGCAGAAGTTCAGAAGGCCAACCTAATTACTTGGAACAGGGTAACCTCTGGACGAGCCAGACGAATCAAGGTAGCGATCGCGGCGGTCAAGACTAGGTCTCAAGAGGGGTGAGGGTGACTGAAAGCTCGCAATGAGCACACAAAGCAAGGACACTTACAAACTACTCCAAACAGGTGTTATATTAAAAATATATACACATTTATTCCAAGGCCTTTAAAACAATGACCGTAGCGAGAAAATCACAATACAACTCTAGTAAACCAAAACATACCATACCAATACAATATATATACAAATACAACAAGTCTCAAGCGTTATATGCACGAAATATGTAGTCCACCTAAAAGGGAAGAAAACAGGCAGTGCGAAATAATGCTTAGACCCAGTTCGCCTTCAGAGGGACCTAACTAAAAGGAAGTCCGAGCCCTGCGAAGAGTGGAGCCTTGTGCTCAAAAGTACCTGCACACGCTGGTGCCAACGGGCAAAAGGGGAGTCTCTTCCAGGGGAATCAGGCAGTTCAGTTTCGTGCACAAATGAAGGAGAACAAGTTCCGCGACTCAAGCGCAGCCTCCACTGTGGGCAGAAGCAGAGCGCGAGTACGGAAAAGGGTGCTGTTTTGACACAGCGGGGAAAAGCTATGGGCTCCTGCAGGAGGGCGACCAGTTCCTAGCTATGCTACTCACCGGTCCCCGATGCAAGCAGACCCAGGTTTCTCCGCGTCAGTTTCAGCAGCTGGCAGGTTCAGAAGAGCAGGGAACGTCTCGTCGTCGTGTTGAGTCTGCAGCAGCGGAGTTGAGTAAAAAGAGGTCCCAAACGAAGAAACCCGCACAGTTTGTTACCACAGCAGGGCAACGGAGCGGCCGTGTGTATCTGAGCCAAATGTACACTGCCCACTTCAGACCTGGGAACGCCAAGTGTACGAAGCGTGTGAGAGTGACAAGGACACAAGATACTACACAACCTGGCGGCGGTTACAGAGCAAGACTCCTGTGTAGGCTGGTCAGTCTGCTGGATGGCCCAGAGACGCTTCCGAAGGCTTACTAGCAGGAGATGGTGAAGATGCCGAGAATAGCTGTCCCCGCTATTCCAAGGGTCGAAGTACCAGTACAGGCCTTCTGGTTCTATGAAAGGTGAAAAGGGTTTCACAAGGCGACAGCAGTGCAGAGGAGCAGTCCTTCAGTGGGTCACCAGCGATTCCTCGGTTCAGCCTCTTGGTTGCAGGATACTTGGCTCCTGTATTCCTTCGTTCGTGAGAACTCAGGAGATCGACATGCTAGTGGTGTTTCCAGCCCCCTCTTATCCACGGTTCCCTCCGCGCCAAAAACAGAGGGGACCCAATGGGAGATCCGCTCATCAACACTCACACCATTCGTGGACCAATCACGGACCACGGTGGTCCCAGGCATTCACACCACCCTAGACTCTCTGGCACCCAGGATGTGTATTGGGACCAGACATCCCAGCCCACATCCTGGAGGCACACACAAGACATGTAGAAGCCCGCGAAAGCATCTGTGTTTCGCGGGAAAGTACATGCCCAAATAAGGAAGGCCCCGGGTCGGCTCGACCTGGGGAAGGTGAAGGGAGCAAGACGATCACCGGACAGGACAAAGGAGCCTCGTGGTCGGGCCATTTTGGGAGCCAGGCCACCATTTTGGGTTAAGCGCGAGAAACGCACTTAGAACGCCAAAAGGAGCTCAAAACACAAGAAACGATCGCTGCCACCATTCCCGTCCCTGAATCACTTGCACCAATCAGTTACAATCCTAAACGAGTATCTAGGGCCTGTAGAAGGCTAGAGACCCAAGAGAGCTGTAACTTAGCTAACAGTGCCCTCTTGTGTCATGTTGCACGAAAGCCGCAACATGATAAAAGAAACTACGGAAAACAGCGTTTCCCGGTACTGACTGTCTTAAGGGCATGTCAGTTTCCCCATAAGAAAGGAGCGAAAGCCCAGAGGAGTGCGGCAGAGGCTGCACTTCTCTGGCAAAGTCAAGAACAAGGTGAAAAACAACAGCAAAAAGTTTAGGGGTTGCCACATGGAAGGAAAATTACCTACAATTACGAAATCTTTCCTAACAGGAGGTATATCTCCAGAATAGTTGCATACCTAGTGTCACTGTTATATTATGTGTCAAGACAAAATGCAGAGCGACAATGAAAAACTACCTGTACAAATATACTTGGACCCAAGGAAAAAATTGGCAGACTGCCATAGATGAGCACACATTACGTTTTTATTTAAAAGAGAAAACAGAATATTGCTCCTAAAACAGATTCAGAAATACACATTACCAATCTGGCAGAAATACACATGGAAGATGAGCAACCATGGGTTCATGTTGGTATAAATGACTATTTTAAAACAATAAAAGCCACTTTAGCGCTTGGACATGAAAGGAGTTTCATTAATGAGAAATTGTTGCAAAAAATAATGGAGAGGGAAGAAATCCCGAAATTTAGGATTAAAACCCAATATGTTTCTGGGTTGGACAGTCCAGACTTTGAAAACCGAATTGCAGTCAGATGCATGCTTAAAATTAGCATTGGGCAGAAAACAATTTACCATAATGTATGGATAGTGAGTGGAGCACAAAATGAATTTTACATGGGCAATGACATCATGCACAGAATGTGTATGATGTTAGATTTCATTAATCAAAAAATATGGTCATTCTTAGGTGGTCCGGCACCTGAATTTGAAGACAAAAGAAGGGCTTATCATTGTGCACAACTGGTTCCTTATGCAATCGAATTACAAATGAGGAAAGATACTATTATTCCTGCATTTACAAAACAGTTTGCAGTAACACTGAAATGCAAAAATGGACAGCAGATGAAAGACTCTGATGCATTTGTATTCCTGAATGAATCCATAAAACAGCAAGGCCTGGATTATGAATACATTGCATTGGTAGATATTGGTGAAGGATCTGTAAAAATTATGGTAAATAATAAAGGTTGTCAGGATATTCATTTAGAGGAAAACTCCCCATTAGGAATGGCCATACAAAAATCACATTATACGGCAGATTTAAATAACATGGTGATTGGAAATATCCCTGAAACGTATGTAGATGCCAAGGGTGAGTTGCCAGAACACCTGGACTCTCAGCCCAATGAAAATGAAACAGAAGATCAGCCCATTGAAGTGAAAGCTGATATGCCAAAATATTTAAAAGTGGCAGCTTTACAAAAAGACACAGCCACACAGTTAGAAGAAAGCGCCGAGATTCCCTTAGCAGAAGATTTTCCAGAATTTTCCAAAATGGTAGAAGAGCAGATCTCCTTAGCAGATGCGTGTGACAGCAATGAGGATAGGGACAATCTGAGGGAGATATTTATGGAGTTTAAGGATGTATTTGCAAAAGATGCTTATGATTGTGGTTTAACTGATTTACATGTGGCCACACTACCAGAAGGGTGTAGCAGAAGTCCAGGGTTTGTACGCCAGTATAGACTACCACTGGCATGTTTAGAATCATTGGCAGAGATTATTAAAAATGTGGAATTGCGGGGAATCATCAGGCCCATTCATAGCACATCCAATACACCTATTTTAGGTGTGTTAAAGCCAAATGGTCAATGGCGGCTATGTGCAGACTTGAGAGAGTTAAATAAAAGAGTACCGGTATCTAGATGGCCACTGCCATTCATTGATCAGGGCCTAGCTCAGGTACATGGTTCAAAAGTATTTACCACATTAGATCTCACCTCTGGATATTGGTGCGTGCCATTGGCAGAGGAGATACAACATTTATTTTCCTTTACATTTGACAGGACTCAATACGCCTGGCTTAGAGCTCCGTTCGTGTACATCAATAGTGGGAGTGAATTTGGCATATTTTTGAGAAAGGCCATGCCGGATGCAGCGGAAAGAGGAACAATAGTTTACGTGGACAATGTCCTGATAAAAAATGAAAGCCTGAAAAGCCATTTTGATGAAATAAGACATGTGCTTGGCCAATTGCAGAAAGCAGGCGCCAAAGTATCTTTGCAAAAAGCACAATGGTGCAAGAAAAAAGTGAACTTTCTAGGGCATGAAGTGACTGAACATGGGCTAAATCCACAAAAGAAGAAAATAGAGGCCATACAAAGATTAAAAGATCCTAAAAAATGTGAAAGGAGTAAAAAGTTTATTAGGGATGACAGGCTATAACAGAAAGTTCATTGAAAATTATGCAGAAATCACTCAACCATTTACTAAACTGCTTAAACTGAATACTTCCTGGAAATGGGAAAAAGAGCAGTCTGATGCAGTGGCTAAATTAAAGGAATGTCTTGTAAATGCACCATGTTTAGCATATCCCATAAAGGACAGGGATTTCTTTATAGAAATAGGTTTTTCTGAACATTGTATGTCAGCAGGGTTATCACAAAAACACGATTTGAATCACAAAACCATTGCCTATGCAAGTAAGGCATTTTCCCAAGTTGAAATGAAATTTAATGAATGTGAAAAGGCCCTATTAACCACTGTGTGGGCGCTACAACATTTCCACCCCATTGTTCAGGGAGAAAAGGTGATTATTGAAACAAATCATCAACCTTTGCAATTTTTAGAGAGTAAAAGAATTAGATCAGGTAATCTAGCGCAGTCCAGAATCACTTCATGGACGCTGGCATTACAAGGTTTTCCTGTAGAAGTGAGATATGGACAAAATAAAAAGAACCCAATTGCTCAAGGGTTAGCTGACTTACATGACTGCGCAGCTGAACAAATACCAAATGAAATGGAAGTGGAAACTAGTTTGCAGGAATTTGAACAATCAACACACAAAGCTTTTGATGAAAAAACATGCAAGGATTTGCCAACTGTATATGTGGATGGTTGTGCTTTTCACATTGAAAATGACAGTAATAAACAATTAGTGGCAGGAATAGGAAATGTCTGGTTGAAATGTGAAGGCGTCCCCAGTATAGGGATGAGGATTGGAGCTAGGAGCAGTCAGGTGGCGGAATTGGCAGCCATTTATAAAGCAATTGCAACTGCAGTTGATAAAAAGTTCAGTGAAATTGTCCTGGTTACTGATTCTGACTATGCACGGAATAGCTTTGTGGAGTATTTGCCTGGCTGGAAAGCAAGAGGCATGGTTACATACAACAAAAAGCCACTTAAACATGGAAAAATGATACAAGCCATAGACAAATTGGTGTCAGAGAATAATTTAACAATATACTGGAGAAAAATTTGTGGGCATTTAAAAACACCAGTAGAGGATAAGGAGGGAAATGATAAGGCAGACCACCTTGCTAAGATTGGGGCTGTGATGGGAGAATTGCTACCTATTGATTATTTAATGGGTGAAATACAAATTGATGCAGTAACACGTTCTAAAGCACCAAAGGAGGTAGATCAACCAGTGGTTGAGTGGAGTCATGACACGCCAGACCAAGATTTAATTGAGGCACAAAAGAATGATCGAATTTTGGGAATCTATTATAATTATTTGATAGATCCTGAACAACATCTTTAACAGAAAATGATTGTATGGGAAAAGAAGAGTTGAGGGTGCTATTAAAGAACAAAACACGAATTAGATTACAGGATGGACTCATGATTAGAGAGTCCATAACAGGACAAATACAGTGGGTGGTACCCCTTTCATTCAGAGGGCTAATGCTACACCATGCACATGATGCCATAACTGCAGGCCATAGAGGTTCACAAAAAACATTGGCAATACTAAAAGATTATGCTTTCTGGCCACATATGTCCCAAGATGTGGAATTATATACTAGAGGATGTCTAGTATGCGCCCAATTTAAACCTGCTTCACCAATGCATAGAGCCATATTAATGAAAAGAGGCCTAACTCTTCCATGGTCAGATCTGCAAATAGACTATGTAGGGCCTTTAAAAAGGCCGAGCAGAGGAAACTGTTATATTTTAAGTGTGGTATGTTTGATGTCAAAGTGGATTGAATGCATTCCTGCACCAGATTGTAGTGCGCAAACAGCAGCCACATTGCTGGTGAACCATGTGTTTTCAAGGTTTGGGTTGCCACAAAGAATTGAGTCAGACAGAGGAAGTCATTTCACAAGTACTCTAATGAGTAAGGTATGGCAAATACTGGGTGTGAAAAGAAAACTACATATTGCATATCGGGCGGCTTCTTCAGGTGGAGTTGAACGGTGCAATAGGTCTGTTGTGGACATTTTAAAGAAATTTGTGGCAGAAGCAGGTTCCAGCTGGGATTTATGATTACCTTTGGTTTTAACGGCAATCAGATCAACTCCTGCCAAAGCAACAAGTGTTAGCCCACATGAGGTCTTGACAGGTAGGAAAATGGTGTTACCACAACACCTACTATACAGAACACATGAGCAGACACTTGTGAGTGCATCCACAGTTCATGAGTACATTGATGAACTGAGGAAGCATTTGCAACATGCATTTGCTTTTGTGCAGAGAAATCTGGAAAGGGCTGCTGACAGTGCTAAAACATACTATGATAAAAGAACATCAGTGAGAGAATACAGTGTTGGGGATCAGGTGTACAAGTTTCATTTTGGAAAAAGTAAACAGAAAAATTCTAAATTTCTAGCAGCCTGGCAGGGGCCATTTCGAATTATAGATATGGTCTCTCCTGTAGTTTATAACATTTTGAAAAATGAAGGTGAAACGGCAATAGAGCAGTTCGCCCATGTAAATCAAATCAAACCATGCCATCCCAGACATGAGATCAGGCAGCTTGAGCATGTAGAAACAGATAAAGTCCCTTGAACACAAAAAGAGAAAATAAATGGGTACAATCAGGAGGCAGTGACAGAGAAGTTAAAAAGTTGATTGTTATAATGGCACATAAACACTGTAATATATGTAAAAATATATAATATAAAATAAATAAATAAATAAATAAATAAAAATATATATAATGGAAGCTCATGGTTGGTGTGCAGAGAGAACATGTATTAAATATTGAATGCTGTTTTATATATGCTTGTTTTCTTGTTAACTTGTGTTTAATTTCAGAAAAAAAAGAAAAAAAAACGAAATGTTTTTACCAAGCATGTTTTATTTTTGGCAAAAGGGTGAAGTTAGTATTGTGCTATGTACTTAATTTGTTTATTTTCTATTTGATTTAGAAAATTAACATTATTTGGTCAGAGGTTCCGGGATCAGAGGCCACGGGAGACGATGGAGTCCTGGAGCCCACGTGGACGGATTCCGGGAAAGCCCCAAAGAGGGGTGAAGACCAAGGCTGCAGAGCGATCAGCATTGAAGATGATACCAATGATATGGTTAATGATGATGATATTTGGAGGGATCTTCAAGAATTCAGAAGCACAGGTTGTCATTGAACCTGGACCAGCATCTGGTATCGCGGTGGAAGAAGCACCAGGATTCATCATGAGTGATAGAAGGATGATTTTCCAAAATATCTACATACCATTGAATCCTGAGATTTTGATTGAAAAACATTTGAACAATACCGGAATTAAGATTGAACAGACTAAAGAGTGGCTGGAAATAAGAAAAGAGGACACTAAGCAGTCAATAAGCAGTCAATAAGAGATATATTAATGCAGTTGGAGAAAACATTTGTGAATTCAGCAGACATAAAGAAGAGGAGAGGAAAGAGAGGTGTGGTGATGCTCGCGATATCATTGGTAATGTCTATAGTTGGAGCCATAATAGTATTGACCTAGAAATAATACAAAAAACATTAGATGGGATTAGAGGGGGACTGGATGAACAAGTAAGATTCATAAATGAAACTGCAATCATTCTAAATGAACAAGCAGATGTGATGCAACGGGCGACTAAAATAATACTTAAGCATGACAGAACTTTAAATGAAATATTGAACATAATGAGTCCTGTTGATAGACTATTAACGAATTATATGAGAGAAGTTCAAACTGCAGTTTCACAATTGATTCAAGGACATATCCCCTTGTATTTTGTTTCGCAGGATATTATTCGTCAAATGATAGAAAGATTGACCAGGAGGGAAATTGATATGATACAGGTAAAAATTGCATTTGAAATGGGTAATGCAATGCCATTATGCGTGGACTTGGAAAGACTAGAGATCGGATTTGCTATGCATCCCATATGTAACTCCTGAACTTATATATCAAACGAAGTGGGTAACCAACATGGGATTTTGGCAAGAGGACAAATTTATTAAGATTAAGACTCCAGAAGTGGTGGCATTTCAGTCATGGGAACCTGAAGTTTATTTAATACCAAACCTGGAAACATGTGTCAAATTTAAAGAACAAAATTATATGTGTCCATGTAAACCGTTTGTTCCTGATGCCACAGATGCTATTTGTGGTTTGAAATCTGACCCAAGTATATCAGAAGGATGTGAAGTGATTATTAGCAATATGGGGAGTGAAGAACTGGCACAGGCTAAGATGGTCAGAGGTAAATGGTTGGTCAGCACCTGTTTAAAGAACATGACGGTAGTACATTTAAACCATGGAGCATATGTGGTTAAACTGGTGAAATATAATGTTTTTTATTTACAGGTTCCAAAGGATACAATTGTGTCAATTGGGGGGTTAACATTGTTTCATGTAACAAACAATGTTTGGGAAAGCAAAGTGGAAAATATCGATTTTTTTCAAAGGGATACTTTTCCAATAGATCCGGATGTGGAATATTTATTGAATCACAAAGAAAGACATGTTATAAAAATGAATTTGAGAAAAAACAATATTACAATTAGTAATCTGGGGATAATAGAAGTGGAAAGATTTAATTGGGGAACCTGGGGGGAACGCTCAATAGTGGGTTTGGCTGTCCTGGTGCTAATCATGGGTGGATGGTTGATTGTGCTATCAGTAAAAATGAAAATGTTACTGATTTTAGTAGCTACGTCAGGAAGAGAAAGATATCCCAATACACATGCATTTTAAAAGAAGAAAAAGAACAAGTTGTTTTTAGGAATTGGCTTGGATCGTAGCCAAGTTCTAAAAACAAAAGGAGGGTATGTAAGGATATTTGGCGTGTTACAGCACAGAGTACAGCACTACTGCACAGGTAGCAATTTTTATGCAGCACCACTACATGGGTGTGGTGCATTGCTATATGTGTTGCCAGAGTAACATGGACATATAAGTAAAGACAGGCTATTCCTCCTTCAAAGAATACAATGAAGTTCGCGGTAGATGGGGAACCCGTATAAAATATCTCTTACAGTTCCCTTCAGCTCGCTCAAGAAATACTTATATGCGCTTTCGATTCAACCAATTTCATACCCGCGAACGACTCAAACACTGGACTGGTTATCTAAATAGTAACTCTGATACTAGTTGCCGTTTCTGTAGAAACTGCATAGTACGTGAAACTCTTAAACACTTAGTGATTAGCTGTCCACTTTTTGAAGACCTTCGTATTCAATTTTTTGAGTAGTTTTACTCTAATTGTGCAATCACAAAGGAACTCTTATGGAAACGCTGTATGGAAGGTTTCAGTCAGAATCTTACTCTCCGCCTAACTAACTTGCTGGCAGTAATAGAATCGAAGTTGGCAGAAGATTTGTAGGCCAAACAAAAAAAAACAAAAAAAAAAAAACAAGCAAATTCTATTAGTAGATCGGGTAGATGGGTGAGAACGAACATTTAACATAATTATATCAAATGGTATTATTATGACCTCTTGGTAATCACATAAAGTCCTGAACTGTAATCTTACTCCTTGAATGCTAATTGGATATTTATTGGATGTTGTCTCAGAACTCTTTTGATAGGGCTTATGTCTCTATTCCCTTTCAAATTGCATTTCTCAATTTTCTAGTTTTATTAATCAAATGGAAATTCGGTATTATCCTTTTCTTGCTAATTCAAAATGACGTCAAAGTTTGTTTGTTTGGATAAGCCTTCTTTTCTTTTAACTGTTAAGGTGCTATGATATGTCTTAAATTATTGGTGTTTAGAATTTTTATTCTTATGTTAAATCGATTTGTAAAGGTTTTTACTTCAATAAACCAAATACAAAAAAAAAAAAAAAAAAAAAAAAAAAAGACAGGCTATTCAGTCAAAAACGATTTTTACATGTAAGATGCAAATCCATTTTTACAGTTAAAAGCACACATTTGCACATTCAAAATGCACACTATTTTTCACCTGAAATGCCTATGTTGCAAGAGACACTTTTGAAAATTAATAACTAACCTTATTAACAGCTAACCTGACTAATAAAACTTCATTTAACATAACCCACTAATAAAAATGTGTCTCCACTGCAGAATTAGGCCTACTCTGAAAGTGAACTTTTAAACGCACATTCATTTTTTTCTCTGCTGCTCTGTCCACATAACTACAGGAAGCAAAGAGCTCGAAGGAACAGGAAATCAGTTTGTTACAATTGCCACTGTAGAAGTGAGACATTGTGTAGTGAGGGAGGAGATGACATGATTGATTCTGATTGGAGCAGCGTCATAGCAAGTATCATGCTAGAGGCTGTGATTAGAACTTTGCTGGAGAAGCTTGAGAAGAGGGGGAAGGAGGCGACATCTGGCAGAGCTGGGAGAAGGATCTCTTTCCTGGCTGGGGCATTCCTGCTGCAAAAGCTGAGAGTTCCAGGCAATAACCCCGGTTTGAGAACGGCAGACACTTGTTCTCACTGGGGTTGATCTTCAAGGGAGCCAAATTCAGAATGAAAACTCATGCTGAACAGATAAGGTAATTACAGAAGCGAGTGGGAGCTGTGCGAAAGTGTGCGAAACTGTTCAGTCAGTGTATTCGAGGGAGTCTCAGTCTCTTATCAGCATATTTAATCTTACCAATTGAATATATTCTCGCGGCTCTCTGTTCATTTTATCACAAATAATGTTGTACCATTTCATTTATTTCTGTAAAAAAAGTTAAATTGTGTTTAAAAGAAATTTCTATAATACAAAAATATTTGAAAACAGATAGCTAGTGTGTATTATTTCTCTCTTTCATTTTGCATGGGGAAAGGTTTAAACGTGGATAGATTTTTAAACAGTGCAATTGTCATTTTAAAGCAGATGTGTGCATGATTCGATTCAGTATGGACAGTTGTGAGTGACTGTTTGTAGCATAGCCTGTTGGAGGTACATGAGTCAACGGGAAGAGAGACTCTCTGGACATAGTTCCCTACCGTATATAAGGTAGTGGAAATTACCACAAAATACCACAATAGCCCATGGTGGCACACAACACTAACACTGAAAATGTGGTATCCCTAAAATGTAGGCCTGAGGTCTCTCTAGTGATCAAGAATAATCTAGATAAAAAACAAGGGATGTTGGATATTGGGGCCACAAATAAACCAACCACTATACCAACCGACCACGCAAACTACCGCGCATATCATCTAAATAGGTCTGAATTCTGAAATAATGCAATGTATTATTGTCATGTGTGACCCAATATGAATACAGAGAGTGATTATTGCTAAAGGTACTTTGGCGGTAAGAAAATACCGCAAAGCCCCAAATATCCACAAAATACCCAACAGGTCTGTTTAATGTAAAGGATTAGTAATGGGGTACTGAGACAAGGAAGAGGAAGGTGGCAGTGATATAATTAATTATGGTGCACCAAGATGTTAATGTTAAAGGATATTTATACTGCATACTATCACCACTGTAGTGGTCCCCTGGTGCTCTGGCGGATTTGAAAGGCAAGAGGGCGAGATGGGTTAGTAGGGTATAGTGGGAAATGTACAGCGAGAGTTGTGCTGTTCTGTTGACAGCTTCAGTTTGGTCAACACTGTTTGGTCAGCATGGGTTTGATTTTTGGATCGGTAGAGTCCCATGTGCTGTTGTGCATGACTATGTGTGGTTTGTATTGTTGTTGTGGTGTAGAGAAGTGCATGTAAAATGCTGTGCAGGGATGTGGTTGTGTTTATTTAGTGTTTTAAAGCTGTATGCAGAGAATTTATGTTTTTAGTTGGTATTGTAAATGGGCTTTTCTTGCCTTGTTGCTTTGTACTTCAGTGTTAGGTGTCTCATGCTATTTACGCCGGCGTTCCATGATGCTATTGTTGGTTTGAGAAGTTGCTTTAGATTTCTCGGGCTAATCTGCTTGATATCTTGTTGCAGCCCTTCAGATGCTAGTGTTGGTTGGAGAAGATGCTTTGGATTTCTTCGACTGATCTGCTTGACATCTTGTTGCAGCACTTCAGATGCCAGTGTTGCTTGGAGAGGTTTCTTTGTATTTCTGTGACTGATCTGCTTGACATCTTGTTGCAACCCTTCAGATGCTAGTATTGGCTTGAGGGGATGCTTTGGATTTCTTTGACTGGACTCCATTACATCTTGTTGCAGCCCTTCAGATGCTAGTTTTGTTTGGAGAAGTTGCTTTGGATATCTCGGACTGATCTGCTTCACATCTTGTTGCAGCCCTTCAGATGCTAGTGTTGGTTGGAGAAGATGCTTTGGATTTCTTGGACTGATCTGCTTGACATCTTGTTGCAGCTCTTCAGCTGCCAGTGTTGGTTTGAGAAGATGCTTTGGATTTCGTCGACTGATCTGTTTGAAATCTTGTTGCAGCTCTCCAACTGCTAGTGATGGTTGGAGAAGTTGCTTTGGATTTCTTTGACTGATCTGCTTGACATCTTGTTGAAACCTTTCAGATGCTAGTATTGGTTTGAGGGGATGATTTGGATTTCTTTGACTGGACTCTACGACATCTTGTTGCAGCCGTTCAGATGCTAGTTTTGTTTGGAGAAGTTGCTTTGGATATCTCGGACTGATCTGCTTGACATCTTGTTGCAGCCCTTCAGATGCTGGAGTTGGTTGGAGAAGATGCTTTGGATTTCTTCGACTGATCTGCTTGACATCTTGTTGCAACCCTTCAGATGCTAGTATTGGTTTGAGGGGATGCTTTGGATTTCTTTGACTGGACTCCATTGCATCTTGTTGCAGCCCTTCCGATGCTAGTGTTGGTTGGAGAAGTTGCTTTGGAGTTTGCCAACTTATCTACTTGACATCTTGTTGCAGCCCTTCAGATGCTAGTTTTGTTTATAGAAGTTGCTTTGGATTTCTTTGACTGGACTCCTTAGAATCTTGTTGCAGCCCTTCAGATGCTAGTGCTGTTTGGAAAATTCACTTTGGAATTCTTAGACTGATGTGCTTGACATCTTGTTGCAGCCCTTCAGCTGCTAGTGTTGGTTGGAGAAGTTGCTTTGGAGTTCTTTGAATGAGAGCTTGACATCTCGTTGCAGCTGTTCAGATGCTAGTGTTGTTTGGAGAAGTCACTTTGGATTTCTTAGACTGTTCTGCCTGACATCTTGTTGCAGCCCTTCAGATGATAATGTTTTTTGGAGAAGTTGCTTTGGAGTTCTTCAATTGATTTGCTTGAAATCTGGTTGCAGCCCTTCAGCTGCCAGTGTTGGTTTGAGAAGATGCTTTGGATTTCTTCGACTGATCTGCTTGACATCTTTTTGCAGCACTTCAGATACTAGTGTTGCTTGGAGAGGTTTTTTTGGATTTCTTTGACTAATCTGCTTGACATCTTGTTGCAACCCTTCAGATGCTAGTATTGGTTTGAGGGGATGCTTGGATTTCTTTGACTGGACTCCATTACATCTTGTTGCAGCCCTTCAGATGTAGTATTGTTTGGAGAAGTCACTTTGGATTTCTTAGACTGTTCTGCCTGACATTTTGTTGCAGCCTTTCAGATGGTAGTGTTGGTTTGAGAAGTTGCTTTGGATTTCTTCGACCGATCTGCTTGACATCTTGTTGCAGCCCTTCAGCTGCCATTGTTGGTTTCAGAATATGCTTTGGATTTCTTCTACTGATCTGCTTGACATCGTGTTGCAGCCCTTCAAATGTTAGTGTTGTTTTGCTTTGGATTTCTATTACTGGACTCCTTGCCATCTTGTTGCAGCACTTCAGATGCTAGTGTTGGATTGAGAAGTTGCTTTGGATTTCTTTGACTGGACTGTTGACATCTTGTTGCAGCCCTTCAGATGGTGGTGTTGGTTGTAGAAGTTGCTTTGGATTTCTCTGACTGCTATGCTTGACATCTTGTTATTGCCCTTCAGCTGCTAGTGTTGGGTGGAGAAGTTGCTTTGGATTTCTCAGACTGATCTGCTTGACATCATGTTGCAGCCGTTCAGATGCTATTGTTGGTTTGAGAAGTTGCTTTAGATTTCTCGGACTGATCTGCTTGACATCTTGTTGCAGCCCTTCAGATGCTAGTGTTGGTTGGAGAAGATGCTTTGGATTTCTTCGACTGATCTGCTTGACATCTTGTTGCAGCACTTCAGATGCCAGTGTTGCTTGGAGAGGTTTCTTTGTATGTCTTTGACTGATCTGCTTGACATCTTGTTGCAACCCTTCAGATGCTAGTATTAGTTTGAGGGGATACTTTGGATTTCTTAGACTGGACTCCATTACATCTTGTTGCAGCCCTTCAGATGCTAGTATTGTTTGGAGAAGTTGCTTTGGATATCTCGAATGATCTGCTTGACATCTTGTTGCACCCTTTCAGATGGTAGTGTTGGTTTGAGAAGTTGCTTTGGAAAACTCTACTGAACTGCTTGACATCTTGTTGCAGCCTTTCAGATGGTAGTGTTGGTTTGAGAAGTTGCTTTGGGGTTCTTTGATTGATCAACTTGATATCTTGTTGCAGACCTTCAGATGCTAGTGTTGTTTTGAGAAATCATTTCGGATTTCCTAGACTGGTCTGCCTGACATCTTGTTGCAGCCCTTCAGATAATAATGTTTGTTGAAGAAGTTGCTTTGGAGTGCTTCAATTGATTATCTTGACATCTAGTTTGAGCCTTTCAGATGGTAGTGTTGGTTTGAGAAGTTGCTTTGGATTTCTTGAATCGATCTGCTTGAAGTCTTGGTGCAGCCCTTCAGCTGCCATTGTTGGTTTCAGAATATGCTTTGGATTTCTTCCATTGATATACTTTACATCATGTTGCAGCCCTTCAAATGTTAGTGTTGCTTGGTGAAGTTCCTTTGGATTTCTCTGACTGATCTGCTTGAAATCTTGTTGCAGCCCTTCAGATGCTAGTGTTGGATTGAGAAGTTGCTTTGGATTTATCTGACTGATCTGCTTGAAATCTTGTTGCAGCCCTTCAGATGCTAGTGTTGGATTGAGAAATTGCTTTGCATTTCTTTGACTGGACTCCTTACCATTGTGTGGCAGCCCTTCAGATGGTGGTGTTGGTTGTAGAAGTTGCTTTGGATTTCTCTTACTGCTATGCTTGACATCTTGTTATTGCCCTTCAGCTGCTAGTGTTGGGTGGAGAAGTTGCTTTGGATTTCTCTGACTGATCTGCTTGACATCTTGTTGCAGCCCTTCAGATGCTAGTGTTGGTTGGAGAAGATGCTTTGGATGTCTTCGCCTGATCTGCTTGACATCTTGTTGCAGCACTTCAGATGCCAGTGTTGCTTGGAGAGGTTTCTTTGTATGTCTTTGACTGATCTGCTTGACATCTTGTTGCAACCCTTCAGATGCTAGTATTAGTTTGAGGGGATACTTTGGATTTCTTAGACTGGACTCCATTACATCTTGTTGCAGCCCTTCAGATGCTAGTATTGTTTGGAGAAGTTGCTTTGGATATCTCGAATGATCTGCTTGACATCTTGTTGCACCCTTTCAGATGGTAGTGTTGGTTTGAGAAGTTGCTTTGGAAAACTCTACTGAACTGCTTGACATCTTGTTGCAGCCTTTCAGATGGTAGTGTTGGTTTGAGAAGTTGCTTTGGGGTTCTTTGATTGATCAACTTGATATCTTGTTGCAGACCTTCAGATGCTAGTGTTGTTTTGAGAAATCATTTCGGATTTCCTAGACTGGTCTGCCTGACATCTTGTTGCAGCCCTTCAGATAATAATGTTTGTTGAAGAAGTTGCTTTGGAGTGCTTCAATTGATTATCTTGACATCTAGTTTGAGCCTTTCAGATGGTAGTGTTGGTTTGAGAAGTTGCTTTGGATTTCTTGAACCGATCTGCTTGAAGTCTTGGTGCAGCCCTTCAGCTGCCATTGTTGGTTTCAGAATATGCTTTGGATTTCTTCCATTGATATACTTTACATCATGTTGCAGCCCTTCAAATGTTAGTGTTGCTTGGTGAAGTTCCTTTGGATTTCTCTGACTGATCTGCTTGAAATCTTGTTGCAGCCCTTCAGATGCTAGTGTTGGATTGAGAAGTTGCTTTGGATTTATCTGACTGATCTGCTTGAAATCTTGTTGCAGCCCTTCAGATGCTAGTGTTGGATTGAGAAATTGCTTTGCATTTCTTTGACTGGACTCCTTACCATTGTGTGGCAGCCCTTCAGATGGTGGTGTTGGTTGTAGAAGTTGCTTTGGATTTCTCTTACTGCTATGCTTGACATCTTGTTATTGCCCTTCAGCTGCTAGTGTTGGGTGGAGAAGTTGCTTTGGATTTCTCTGACTGATCTGCTTGACATCTTGTTGCAGCCCTTCAGATGCTAGTGTTGGTTGGAGAAGATGCTTTGGATGTCTTCGCCTGATCTGCTTGACATCTTGTTGTAGCACTTCAGATGCCATTGTTGCTTGGAGAGGTTTCTTTGTATTTCTTTGACTGATCTGCTTGACATCCTGTTGCAACCCTTCAGATGCTAGTATTGGTTTGAGAGGATGCTTTGGATTTCTTTGACTGGACTCCATTACATCTTGTTGCAGCCCTTCAGATGCTAGTATTGTTTCGAGAAGTTGCTTTGGATATCTCGGACTGATCTGCTTGACATCTTGTTGCAGCCCTTCAGATGCTAGTGTTGGTTGGAGAAGATGCTTTGGATTCTTCGACTGATCTGCTTGACATCTTGTTGCAGCACTTCAGATACTAGTGTTGCTTGGAGAGTTTTTTTGGATTTCTTTGACTGATCTGCTTGACATCTTGTTGAAACCCTTCAGATGCTAGTATTGGTTTGAGGGGATGCTTTGGGTTTCTTTGACTGGACTCCATTACATCTTGTTGCAGCCGTTCAGATGCTAGTATTGTTTGGAGAAGTTGCTTTGGATATCTCGGACTGATTTGCTTGACATCTTGTTGCAGCCCTTCAGATGCTAGAGTTGGTTGGAGGAGATGCTTTGGATTTCTTTGACTGGACTCCATTACATCTTGTTGCAGCCGTACAGATGCTAGTATTGTTTGGATAAGTTGCTTTGGATTTCTTTGACTGATCTGCTTGACATCTTGTTGCAGCCCTTCAGTTGCCAGTGTTGGTTTGAGAAGATGCTTTGGATTTCTTCGACTGATCTGCTTGACATCTTGTTGCAGCACTTCAGATACTAGTGTTGCTTGGAGAGGTTTTTTTGGATTTCTTTGACTGATCTGCTTGACATCTAGTTGAAACCCTTCAGATGCTAGTATTGGTTTGAGGGTATGCTTTGGATTTCTTTGACTGGACTCCATTGCATCTTGTTGCAGCCATTCAGATGCTAGTATTGTTTGGAGAAGTTGCTTTGGATTTCTCTGAGTGATCTGCTTGACATCTTGTTGCAGCCCTTCAGATGCTAGTGTTTGTTGGAGAAGTTGTTTTGGATTTATTTGACTGGACGGCTCAACATCTTGTTTGCAGCCCTTCCGATGCTAGTGTTGGTTGGAGAAGGTACTTTGGATTTTGCCGACTTATCTGCTTGACATCTTGTTGCAGCCCTTCAGATGCTAATTTTGTTTGTAGATGTTGCTTTGGATTTTTTAACTGGACTGCTTAGAATCTTGTTGCTGCCCTTCAGATGCTAGTGTTGTTTGGAAAATTTGCTTTGGAATTCTTAGACTGATATGCTTGACATCTTGTTGCAGTGCTTCAGATGCAAGTATTGATTTGATAAGTTGCTTTGGATTTCTCTGAGTGATCTGCTTGACATCTTGTTGCAGCCCTTCTGCTGCTAGTGTTGGTTGGAGAAGTTGCTTTGGAGTTCTTTGAATGAGAGCTTGACATCTCGTTGCAGCTGTTCAGATGCTAGTGTTGTTTGGAGAAGTCACTTTGGATTTCTTCGACTGTTCTGCCTGACATCTTGTTGCAGCTCTTCAGATGTTAATGTTTGTTGGAGAAGTTGCTTTGGATTTCTTCGACCAATCTGCTTGACATCTTGTTGCAGCCCTTCAGCTGCCATTGTTGGTTTCAGAATATGCTTTGGATTTATTCCACTGATCTGCTTGACATCTTGTTGCAGCCCTTCAGATTCTAGTGTTGGTTTGACAAGTTGCTCTGGATTTCTTCGGCTGATCTGCTTCAGATCTTGTTGCAGCCCTTCAGATGCTAGTGTTGGATTGAGGAGTTTCTTTGGATTTCTTTGACTGGACTGTTGACATCTTATTGCAGCCCTTGAGATGCTAGTGTTGAATTGAGAAGTTGCTTTGGATTTCTTTGACTGGACTCCTTGCCATCATGTTGCAGCCCTTCAGATGGTGGTGTTGGTTGAAGAAGTTGCTTTGGATTTCTCTGACTGTTATACTTGACATCTTACTGCCCTTCAGCTATAAGTGTTGGGATGGAGAAGTGCTTTGGATTTCTCTGACTGATCTGCTTGACATCTTGTTGCAGCCGTGCAGATGCTAATGTTGGTTTGAGAAGTTGCATTGGATTTTTTTGACTGGATTTCTTGCCATCTTGTTGCAGCCCTTCAAATGCGAGTGTTGGATTGAGAGGTTGCTTTGGATTTCTTTGACTGGACTCCTTACCATTGTGTTGCAGCCCTTCAGATTGTGGTGTTGGTTGGAGAAGTTGCTTTTGATTTCTCTGACTGTTATGCTTGGCATCTTGTTATTGCCATTCAGCTGCTAGTGTTGGTTTGAGAAGTTGCTTTGGATATCTCGGACTGATCTGCTTGACATCTTGTTGCAGCCCTTCAGATGCTAGTGTTGGTTGGAGAAGATGCTTTGGATTTCTTTGACTGATCTGCTTGAAATCTGGTTGCAGCCCTTCAGCTGCCAGTGTTGGTTTGAGAAGATGCTTTGGATTTCTTCGACTGATCTGCTTGACATCTTGTTGCAGCACTTCAGATACTAGTGTTGCTTGGAGAGGTTTTTTTGGATTTCTTTGACTGATCTGCTTGACATCTTGTTGCAACCCTTCAGATGCTAGTATTGGTTTGAGGGGATGCTTTGGATTTCTTTGACTGGACTCCATTACATCTTGTTGCAGCCCTTCAGATGCTAGTATTGTTTGGAGAAGTTGCTTTGGATATCTCGGACTGATCTGCTTGACATCTTGTTGCAGCCCTTCGGATGCTAGTGTTGATTGGAGAAGATGCTTTGGATTTCTTTGACTGATCTGCTTGACATCTTTTTGCAGCCCTTCAGCTGCCAGTGTTGGTTTGAGAAGTTGCTTTGGATATCTCGGACTGATCTGCTTGACATCTTGTTGCAGCACTTCAGATGCCAGTGTTGCTTGGAGAGGTTTCTTTGTATTTCTGTGACTGATCTGCTTGACATCTTGTTGCAACCCTTCAGATCCTAGTATTGGCTTGAGGGGATGCTTTGGATTTCTTTGACTGGACTCCATTACATCTTGTTGCAGCCCTTCAGATGCTAGTATTGTTTGGAGAAGTTGCTTTGGATATCTCGGACTGATCTGCTTGACATCTTGTTGCAGCCCTTGGGATGCTAGTGTTGATTGGAGAAGATGCTTTGGATTTCTTTGACTGATCTGCTTGACATCTTTTTGCAGACCTTCAGCTGCCAGTGTTGGTTTGAGAAGTTGCTTTGGATATCTCGGACTGATATGATTGACATGTTGTCGCAGCGTTTCAGATACTAGTGTTGCTTGGAGAGGTTTTTTTTGGATTTCTTTGACTGATCTGCTTAACATCTTGTTTTGCAGCCCTTCAGATGCTAGTATTGATTTCATAAGTTGCTTTGGATATCTCTACTGATCTGCTCGACATCTTGTTGCAGCCTTTCAGATGGTAGTGTTGGTTTGAGAAGTTGCTTTGGGGTTCTTTGATTGATCAACTTGATATCTTGTTGCAGACCTTCAGATGCTAGTGTTGTTTTGAGAAATCATTTCGGATTTCCTAGACTGGTCTGCCTGACATCTTGTTGCAGCGCTTCAGATAATAATGTTTGTTGAAGAGGTTGCTTTGGAGTGCTTCAATTGATTATCTTGACATCTAGTTTCAGCCTTTCAGATGGTAGTGTTGGTTTGAGAAGTTGCTTTGGATTTCCTGAACCGATCTGCTTGACGTCTTGTTGCAGCCCTTCAGCTGCCATTGTTGGTTTCAGAATATGCTTTGGATTTCTTCCATTGATCTACTTTACATCATGTTGCAGCCCTTCAAATGTTAGTGTTGCTTGGAGAAGTTCCTTTGGATTTCTCTGACTGATCTGCTTGAAATCCTGTTGCAGCCCTTCAGATGCTAGTGTTGGGTTGAGAAGTTGCTTTGGATTTCTCTGACTGATCTGCTTGAAATCTTGTTGCAGCCCTTCAGATGCTAGTGTTGGATTGAGAAATTGCTTTGCATTTCTTTGACTGGACTCCTTACCATTGTGTTGCAGCCCTTCAGATGGTGGTGTTGGTTGTAGAAGTTGCTTTGGATTTCTCTGACTGCTATGCTTGACATCTTGTTATTGCCCTTCAGCTGCTAGTGTTGGGTGGAGAAGTTGCTTTGGATCTCTCTGACTGATCTGTTTCACATTTTGTTGCAGCCCTTCAGATGCTAGTGTTGGTTGGAGAAGATGCTTTGGATTTCTTTGACTGGACTCCATTACATCTTGTTGCAGCCCTTCAGATGCGAGTATTGTTTGGAGAAGTTGCTTTGGATATCTCGGACTGATCTGCTTGACATCTTGTTGCAGACCTTCAGCTGCCAGTGTTGGTTTGAGAAGATGCTTTGGATTTCTTCGAATGATCTGCTTGACATCTTGTTGCAGCACTTCAGTTACTAGTGTTGCTTGGAGAGTTTTTTGGGATTTCTTTGACTGATCTGCTTGACATCTTGTTGAAACCCTTCAGATGCTAGTATTGGTTTGAGGGGATGCTTTAGATTTATTTGACTGGACTCCATTACATCTTGTTGCAGCCGTTCAGATGCTAGTATTGTTTGGAGAAGTTGCTTTGGATATCTCGGACTGATCTGCTTGACATCTTGTTGCAGCCCTTCAGATGCTAGAGTTGGTTGGAGAAGATGCTTTGGATTTCTTTGACTGATCTGCTTGGCATCTTGTTGACACCCTTCAGATGCTAGTATTGGTTTGAGGGGATGCTTTGGATTTCTTTGACTGGACTCCATTACATCTTGTTGCAGCCCTTCAGATGCGAGTATTGTTTGGAGAAGTTGCTTTGGATATCTCGGACTGATCTGCTTGACATCTTGTTGCAGACCTTCAGCTGCCAGTGTTGGTTTGAGAAGATGCTTTGGATTTCTTCGAATGATCTGCTTGACATCTTGTTGCAGCACTTCAGTTACTAGTGTTGCTTGGAGAGTTTTTTGGGATTTCTTTGACTGATCTGCTTGACATCTTGTTGAAACCCTTCAGATGCTAGTATTGGTTTGAGGGGATGCTTTAGATTTATTTGACTGGACTCCATTACATCTTGTTGCAGCCGTTCAGATGCTAGTATTGTTTGGAGAAGTTGCTTTGGATATCTCGGACTGATCTGCTTGACATCTTGTTGCAGCCCTTCAGATGCTAGAGTTGGTTGGAGAAGATGCTTTGGATTTCTTTGACTGATCGGCTTGACATCTTGTTGCAGCCCTTCAGCTGCCAGTGTTGGTTTGAGAAGATGCTTTGGATTTCTTCGAATGATCTGCTTGACATCTTGTTGCAGCACTTCAGATACTAGTGTTGCTTGGAGAGGTTTTTTTGGATTTCTTTGACTGGACTGCTAAGAATCTTGTTGCAGCCCTTCAGATGCTAGTGTTGTTTGGAAAATTTGCTTTGGAATTCTTAGACTGATATGCTTGACATCTTGTTGCATCCGTTCAGATGCTAGTATTGATTTGATAAGTTGCTTTGGATTTCTCTGAGTGATCTGCTTGACATCTTGTTGCAGCCCTTCTGCTGCTAGTGTTGGTTGGAGAAGTTGCTTTGGAGTTCTTTGATTGAGCGCTTGACATCCTGTTGCAGCTGTTCAGATGCTAGTGTTGTTTGGAGAAGTCACTTTGGATTTCTTAGACTGTTCTGCCTGACATCTTGTTGCTGCACTTCAGATGATAATGTTTGTTGGAGAAGTTGCTTTGGAGTGCTTAATTGATTTGCTTGACATCTTGTTGCAGCCTTTCAGATGGTAGTGTTGGTTTGAGAAGTTGCATTGGGGTTCTTTGATTGATCTACTTGATATCTTGTTGCAGACCTTCAGATGCTAGTGTTGTTTTGAGAAATCACTTCGGATTTCCTAGACTGGTCTGCCTGACATCTTGTTGCAGCCCTTCAGATAATAATGTTTGTTGAAGAAGTTGCTTTGGAGTGCTTCAATTGATTATCTTGACATCTTGTTTCTGCCTTTCAGATGGTAGTGTTGGTTTGAGAAGTTGCTTTGGATTTCTTCGACCGATCTGCTTGACATCTTGTTGCAGCCCTTCAGCTGCCATTGTTGGTTTCAGAATATGCTTTGGATTTCTTCCACTGATCTGCTTGACATCGTGTTGTAGTGCTTCAAATGTTAGTGTTGCTTAGAGAAGTTCTTTTGGATTTCTCTGACTGATCTGCTTGAAATCTTGTTGCAGCCCTTCAGATGCTAGTGTTGTTTTGAGAAGTTGCTTTGGATTTCTATTACTGGACTCCTTGCAATCTTGTTGCAGCCCTTCAGATGCTAGTGTTTGATTGAGAAGTTGCTTTGGATTTCTTTCACTGGACTGTTGTCATCTTATTGCAGCCCTTCAGATGCTAGTGTTGGATTGAGAATGTCGGGGGGAAATTCTGCCGGGGTCGGCCGGACCGTCCGCAGACCTCCGGGCTGGGAGGCCCCAACTCCTCCCGTATATCCCAAAAGAGATAGAGTATGAGACACACGCAAGAAGCAAGGTGACTCTGCTGTTTATTAGACAAAACGGCAGGGATGGGTCAAGGAGCGTACGCGTCCGTCCTGACACACACACAATTGTGGGGCTCGCAGGCCCTTTTTACCTTAGTATGACGCGCTACTTGCGTCACTTGGAAAGTTTAGCAAAAACCTATCTCCACTCTGGATTGGTTACTCGAGTGGTAGGGTTAGTATAGCGCACATATAGAGAACGGTGTTAGTGGATGAGGGTTAGTCAGGTGGTATACCTGGGCTGTCCCTTCAATTTGATACATGAAAATGGTTACATGAAGACCTCTGAGGATTGGTCAATGTGAATGGCGTCAGTGATAAGAACCCCATGTTCTAATTGGTCCGCTCGCGAGCCTCCCAATCTGGGACTATCGCTGTTCCCAGCTCGCGGTGCACCTGTCATTTGCAACAATGTTTTAATATGGGTAGGTGTAAACAAGGTGAGGATTTATTCATATGTTGGGAGGTTGAATACTCCCACTGCTGCAGATGTCCAATGAGTCTTTTAATTGTATCTGCCTGTGTCTCGAAACGTGGGATTCAGGCGTCTCCTTCTTCCTGGGCTTGGCATCTTGTCAGGTTTGACTTTGTCACGTGAGGTGGGACCGTGTTTCAGGCAAAATTCAACACAATTAATATTGTTTTTCCTACTGTGTGCCTGGTTTATCTTGCAGGTGCGACCTTGGCGTTGGCTTGCAGCGTGCGAGATTGCAACATCGTGCCCTTGGCGGTGTGCTTTCGCCGGGCTCATTTTGCAGGGTCAGCAACCCAGTTCTTGCTCACTCAATGTTCATGGAAGCTTTTGCCTGCGGCCTACTTGGGCCTGTTGCATAGGTGGAACCGTTTGATGCAGGGCGCTTTAGGTTACGGTATCATATTGCTTTATCCTCAATATCGTGTCCCCGTTATATTCTTCATTATGGTACATGGCTCTTAGAAGAAGCGTGAGCAAGCCTTTTTTATATAAGTTCATGATGCGTCTTGCGTTTCTGCATTTTGAGAGCCTATGTGGAAAATAATAAAGATGTACGTCCGTGAGTATGTCTGTCGCCTACGTCATAGCACTGAGTATATTCTTCGTGTAGATTGGTGCGGAGTGTCCGGTGTGTATATTTGCACAGGTGTGCTGACCGTTGGCTAGGTCGTCATGGCATCTCTAACGACGTGTAGGTTTAGTCGAGTTGGTCCGTGCCGCAGGTTTCGGCATGGACAGGGCGGGCTGCTGGGCAGGTAGATGGGCACATCCGTATGTTCCTGTACCAGGGTATTTGGTCGTCCGGTAGATAGGCAAACTCCTCTCGTGGCAGGTGTCTGGGCCGTGATCCTCTAGGCCAAGCGCGAGAGGGGAAGGGCGGGAGCCTGTTCTTCCATTCTCCCACTTCAGTCCCCCCTCTGGTCGACTTGTCGACCACAAACATATCCTTTTCTTTATCTCCTCTTACTCTCCATATTTTAGTTATTCCTCCCAAATGTCCATAGTGGTTAACATCGTCTTCAAATGACCAATACATATATTCACATGTTCCTCCAGGAGTGCAGTATACCCATTTCCCTATGTAGCTCCTTGGGTTTCTTGGGTTTTCGAGCTTCACAGATGGTGGGTCCAGGTGGTTGGTGATGATCTGGTTGCGCAACCTCTCTCTCTCCTTTATTATTGTGCCTGTGTGTTGGCCGTCATCTGTTGACATCAAGAGGTGTATACCAACCATTTCGATCATCTCGTCTGTGGTGCGTGCCTTCCGGGCCTTCCAAAATCTTATTATGATCAGTGGAGCTCCAGCCAAAATAGTGCATCCAACTATAATCTTCAGTCCATCTGACAGCCAAGATGGCATCCATGACCATAATATTGAAAACCAGCTCTCATCCTTTTTCCCACCTTTACTTTCATCCATCATTTTTGAGTGCATCTGGGCCAATTGTGACACAGCTTCCGTGAGGGTACCATTGTCAGCATCGTTAGCAGGAATGAATGTGCAGCATGATTGTCCTATCTTTGCGCAAACTCCTCCTTCCATTGCTGTGAGGAGGTCCAGTACATATCTGTTCTGTAGTGCAACCATTCTTACTGCTCGCAATTCCTCTTTTATTGCGTTGAATCCATTTACTGTAGAGTTAATTGTCATCATTAGTTCCCACCTAGTTATCTGGAGCCATTTCGCGTTTGCGTAGGCCTGCAGTCCAGGATGTATTATTGAGGAGAAGAACATGGCTGCTCTGCTGAACAGTCTGTGTTCCGGCGGAATTGAGGTGAGTGCTGTTTCCGACCTTCCCCACAGGTAATTTCCTGTCAGGGGTTCTCCTTGTCTTTTCCTTCTGTTGAGGACAGTGTTGTTGCCGTCGCGTCTGTTCTCTGGCCCTTTCCGAGGCTGTGCAGATCTCTTCTTCCTTTTGTTTCCTTCATCCATCTTGGGGAAATTCGCCATATTCACATGCTTCTGGGGTACCACTAGTGATGGTACATTAACGTGTACTATAATGCATACACCATTCCACAAAGGGGGCAGTGTGTGATACGCCTTGTCTCCACAGGCCCAGTAATGGTCCATTACTACTGCTGTTCCTGCTCCCCCCTCAGGTAACTCCATCACGCTTTCACAGTTGGTGTTGTATCCTACATCCACCTCTCCTTTATGTTGGTAGCATACCTTAGGCGCAGTTAGCGGCAATATTGTTATTGGGTCTTCATCCTTCTCCATCCACGTAAGCATGGGTACGTACTTGATCCAAGTCATCCAACATCTATGGTTATGTCCATCAATAGTTGAAATATTTTCTCTTGTTACCATGTTGCTGCCAACCACTCCTATGTCCCATTTGTTGTCCATGTACACCTTCCCTGTTATTATCAGTGGTCTTTCCCAACATCCGTTTTTACCAGGGACTTCAGCGGCGTACCAATCACATGGTAGGTACTGCAGTGTTACCTTCTTAGTTTCTCCTTTTTCAGGACCACTTGTTATGTATCTGAATCCTTCAGCATGTAGACTGCTCTTGTGGTAACTCAAATAAGTCTTAAGGAAGTTGTTTTCATATGGATATGTATCTCGTGTTTTCCACACCAGATGCACCACTGTCCCTTGAAATCTTCCTTTCGTTTGGAACAGTGCCAGGTATATTATACATCGTGCTATTTTTCCATCTATCTCCGTAGCAACAAATGTTCGAGAAGCGCTCATGGCGTATGGGATCAATGAGCAAACGTAGCAGCTGTCTTCTGTTGTCTGCTTGCCTATTTTGGTCATGTGTTGGTACCACATGTTGTTAGAGACGTGTGCTGAATCTTGTACATAGTTGTCAATGCCTTTATTATCTGAGTATGTGCTGCGTTTAACTCTATTTTACCTGGTGTGGGGTTTTACTAGTACCACCTGACGTAACACCTGTTGCAGCTGGGGGTGGGGGTATATTAGGTTTGGGTACAGCAATAATATCAATAGCATAGCTGTACTGCCATACAGAGGCAGCCAAGAACCCGGTGATCATTAAAATCCCTATCAATTTTATTACAAATGCTAATTTCACTGGCATTTTGCTCTTAACTTGCTGCAGTCCGGCAGCTTATTCTTGCGACGTTACAGTTGCCCGCCTGAAAATTCTTAATATGCTCGTTATTAAGGTTAGTTATTGTTATTAAGCTCTCCCTATCAAGTAGTCATTCAGTGCCCAGGCGAAAAGCTGTTCCCACGCCAATCTAAGCGATCTATCTCTTAGGGCAGGCAAGTATGGTTGGAGGTGGGGCATTGAATGTTCTATGGCCAAGAGGAATGCTGTGTAGTAGACACGTACCCTCCTTCCTTTCAGGTACGTTGGCTGTTTTATTTCATATACAAATTGGTGTGACAATTCTTCCAGGTAATTATCGTCTGAGGGTACCATCTACTCCTGGGCAGTGAATTAGTTAGTTATCTACTTTCTTAACAGTACAATAATACGCTTTACCTGCATGTGCGAGAGAAAAGAAAGAGAACATTCAGGTGTTTACATGTGTATATGTGCAAAAACAATGTCCTTCAGTTCAGTTATTACTACAGTGGGTAGGGGGTCAATGGGCAGAGGGTTTGGGGCTCAGGCTGGCGGGAGTCTCTTTACCCTTTGATCATGTAACCATGGGGTGGGCGGTATGGGGATCACCCCTTTCTTTTCTAATAGTTGTCTCTGGGGAATCTGGGGGGTGGCAGGGTATGGGGACACTTAGGCTATTAGTTGTGGGAGAAGTCTCTTCCTCTGTTGGTGACGCTGTTGTTGTTCTTCCTGTGGCCCTGTCGGTGGCGCTGGGGCGGGTCTGGAGTTTGTAGATCTTTACGTCGTGTAGGTGGTTCCAAGCACGTTTGTCCTGTAACTTTACTGCTCTCGTTGATACCTCTTCTACCAGATAGGGGCCAGTGAATCGTGGACTGTTCCACTTTCTGTTGAAATTGCGAAGTAGTACGTGGTCACCTTTAGCAACTTTGCACAGTCTTTCCTTTTCCAATTCTTTATCCACGTCTTCTTGTTGGTCGCTGTTAGACCCGCCCCGCGTGCGCTCGAGCTGTTGAGACACAAACACTACACTAGTAATCAAAGAAGACACATATTGGTACATTTCATCACCAAGAACACTCACAGTACTCTCGTGGTCAGTAAATGCTCTTGATGTTGGCATTAGGGGAAGGCGCATTTGACGTCCGGTAACCACCTCGTGAGGGGTGAGGTGGTGGTCGGACCCTGGTCTATTCCTTAGCTCAAATAGGGCTAATGGAAGGCAATATAACCAACTCTTCTTTGTTGTTTGCTGTATCTTTGCAATTGCCTCCTTTAATAGGCCATTCAGGCGTTCACATATTCCGTTGGCCTGTGGGTGGTATGCACATGCAAATTTATGCTTGATGTTCAGCAAGGATGTAATGTGCTGGAACATTTCGTTTGCGAAATGTGGGCCATTGTCTTACCTTAATACCTCACACACTCCCCACCTAGGGAAGACCTCCCTCACTAGGAATTTAGCTGCTCTAAATGCATCTGGGTGTGAACAGGGCCCTGCTTCAATCCACCTCGAGAATGGGCATACTACTACAATCATATACCTATTTCCTTGACATACGTTGATCATATCAACATAGTCAATATGGAGATGTCGGAACGTTCCCTCTGGCCGGGGTATAGTACCTCTTATCACCTTCAGAGTGTGGCCGGCCGTAAACTGTTGACATGTGAGACAGTTGCTGATAAAATTTGACACATGAGAATTTAACTCGGGGCAGAACCACTCTTCCCTAATTCGTGCTGCAATTACTTCCTTGCCTGTGTGGGCTGGGTAATGTAGTTGGCTCAGGGCGGTGTTCAAAAGTGCCAATGGTATTACAACCTTTCCAGTGTCACCCTGGCGCCATAGTGCGTCGGTTGGTGACATTGTGCATCCTCTTTTTACCCATATTTATTTTTCGGCCATTGGTGCAGCCGCTTGTAGCTCCATAATCTGTGTGGCTGGGAGATGGGTGTACCCTTCTCTTATCAACATCTCCTTAGCCATTCCCCTCCCTCTCCCTCTCTGTGACTCTGGGGGGTTCCATATCTCACCAAAGTATGCAGCATACTTCGCATGTGCGTCTGCTGCTGCATTCCCTTCAGCTCTCCTAAACCCTCTTCTTCTCCATTTCGACAGCCCTGAGTGGACAGTGGATGTAACATACGCGCTGTCGGAGTATATGGTTACTCGTTTGTCAAAGCTTTCCTTCAACGCCAAGATCAGTGCAACTAATTCCGCTGCTTGAGCGGAGTAATGCTGTGGTAATTGTACACATTTCATGGCCACACACACCGGTACTTCCATCATTTTTACCACTGCTGCCCCAGTCCTCCTTACACTATCCCTTTGGTCGATAGTTGATGACCTATCAATGAACAAGAGCTCACCTCCCTCTAGCGCGTTTTCTTCAACCTTTCTAGTACATGAGTACATGTCAGTTATTTGCGTGCAGTCGTGGGCATAATCTCCCTCCTAAATTACTTCTGCTAGGAACCTTGCAGGGTTGACCGTGCTACATCTAACAATTGATAGTTCAGCTCTGGATAAGATGATCTCATAACCTGATGCCCTTTGCGTGGTTAGGGTGGACTTAGGTTTATTCAATATGGCAAATAGTGCATGTTCCACATACAGTGTAGTTGGGCACCCCATGGTTATTGCTGATGCTTTCTCTACCGCAAAAGCAGCTGCGGCGAGACCTTGTTCGCAAGGGAAATGACCTAGCATCACAGGATCTAAGTGGCCACTGTAAAATGCTACTGGTTTGTAGCCCATGCTTGTTTTTTGGGCCAACACTGCTTTCATTACTGCTGAGTCGCAATGTGAAAATATAAAAATTTGTCGCTCATAGTCTGGGGATGCCAGAACCGGAGCAGTTGATATCGCATCTTTCAACTCATCAAAAGCCTCTTTCATTTCCATTGTCCACCCCAGCTTTTTCTCCCCTTTATTAGCTTCCTTTAACGCCTCAAGCAGGGGCCCTATGTATGAGCTGTAATCAAATACCCATGCTCTACAGTAATTGCACAGACCCAGGAACTGCTGCAGTTCCCTCACTGTTTGTGGCACAGGCGTTTTTGAAATGGCCTGTGCTCTTTGTGGTGCAATCTTTCTTCCATGTTGGGATATGAGCTGACCAATGTAAAGTACCTGTTCTTGACAGTACTGTAACTTTTCCATGTCTACCTTGTAACCTTTCTCAGCCAATATTGTCAACATCTTTAATGAGTCCTCTCTGCATGTCCTTTCATTTGTACTGCAAATTATTATGTCATCGACATACTGCAACACTGTGCTTTCCACTTCAATGTTACCCAAATCCATCTGTATTACTCTGTTGAAAATTGAGGGTGATTCACAATACCCTTGTGGCAATCTGGTGTGTTTCCACTTTGTGTTCCTGTAAGTGAAGCTAGTCAGATCTTGTGAGTCTGGGTGCAATGGTATTGAGAAGAATGCATTTTTAAGGTCGATCACTGTAAATCGTAATGCTTCTGCTGGAATGCCACACAATATTGTGGCCGGGTTTGCTGCTTTGGGGTATTCTGCTTCTACTATGTTGTTCAAGTGCCTGAGATCCTGTATGAAGCGCCAAGAACCCCCTTTAGCCTTGCGCACTGGGTATACAGCCGTGTTACATGGTGATTCTGAGGGGACCAATATGCCATTATTTATAAGGGCCGTTATGGTTTCATATATGCCCTCATCTGCCTCTTTTGATAGTGGATACTGTTTCACTCTGGGGAGTATTGCACCTTTTTTCAATTTTATCCTTACTCCCCCTATACTTTTTATGCACCCCACGTCATAGGGGCTAGTAGTCCACAGTGATGTGGGTACCTTTGTCATATCCTCCTTAAAGAAGGGGACTGGGGTGCATGCGGGTGCCTCAAGTGCCATTGCAATTTTCTGTGCTACTTGTTTGTACGCCACTCTTAGCCATATTTCCACACTCATCATAAACACCATTTTACCTTCCTCCTTTTCTTCTGAGAACAGCTCCTCATCTGACACCTGGGTGAGTCTACATCCTTCCGCTAGTGCTATCACTGCCCTCCATGCCCTTCCTTCTCTGTCTTGGGCATGTACAGCAATGTAATCAGCTGTTGCTATAATGCTCTCAATGTCCACTGGAACCACCTTTCCTTCTGGCTCATTGACTGGTGTTTCTGGTCTGAACAGATAGGCTGCTGGCCTCCTCCACATTTTTCCCTCTATCCCTGGCATCCATGCAAATGCCATGTCTGTCCCGTACTGGAAGAGCTTGCCATCTACTGGCTCCGCCCTAATCGCTGTTTGTCCGCAGTACGCTTGCATAATCTGTCGTGCTGTGAGCATGTTAATCCCTGGAGTGGAGCAAATTATGCCGTCCTCAGTAAATGAGATCATCATATTCAACCTGTTCATTATGTCTCTTCCCAGTATATTTACTGGTGAGGCACTATAATATAGAAGTGGGACTGACAGGTCATAATCTCCTATAGATAAGGGAATGTTATCAGTAAAAGGAACCAACCCTTTAGCCCCAGAGAATCCTTGGGTGTTCATGGCTTCGCCTGACATCTTAAATTTACCTTCCCTTATGCAAGACCGGGTCCCCCCGGTGTCAACAAGGAATGATAACTTTTTGTCACCTATCGTTACCTCTATGCGTGGTTCCTCCGCACTATTAGGTGTTATTGACAGGATGGGACACACCAAGGCCGTCTGTGGGCTGTCCTATTGAAGGTACAACGATTGACCATTTGCTGTGTAAGGGTTGTGTCCCAGGACCATCACCCTACCCAGTTGTGTTTGTTGTACTTGGGGTTGTTGTGTTATCGCTACCTGTTGCTGTGGCAGTGAATGTGTCTGTGGCTGTTGTTGTGTTATTAGTTGTTGCTGTTCATTTCCCTGTTGCAACGTCTGCTGTTGCTGTATGCCCTGCTGTTCCTGTGTGGGCCTTGGTTGTCCCTGTTCACTCCATGATGGTGTTCCTGGTCTTACTCTACACGTGCGTGACATGTGCCCTAATAATCCACAACTCCAACACACCGGTGGTTCCCTACTCTGCCATGGAAAGCTCCCTGTGTTGTCCTGGTATACTGGTTGCCCTGTGGGATAGGAATTTCTAAGTCCTCCCACCTGCTGTTGGGTATTATATCCGTATCCTCTCCCTCTCATAATTCTTCTCTCCCCCTGTTGTAATTATAATACCCAGCTCCTGGCATTGGGTATCCTCCTCCCATGTTGGTCGTGTATGGTTGGAGTGGCGGCACCTGTTGTGTTATAGTCTGTGAAGGTGGTATTTGGGAGGGATCTTGTGCAGCCACTACTTGTGTGGGGCTTTGGGTCATTGTTGTAGGCGTAGTTATTAGTGCCCCTTCCATTGTGTATTTAGTAAGCTTTTTCTGTACTAGTTTAGCCTCTTCCGTTTTCCTGTCCTCTTCCTTTTGTTTCATTTTTCCTTGCCATGTCCTGCAATGATGCACTATAGTCAGTTGTATTTCTGGCCATGCTTTTGCTTCCATTCCCACTACTTTTTTCAGTTGTTTCTGAACTCCTTCCGGGAGCCCTTGTACTAGTATATGATAAAATATTGCGGGTGTTTTGTCCCATTGTTCTCTAGTTTCCATGCGCCACTTCTCTTGGATTTCCTGGATATAATCAACAGGATCTTCGTTCTCACGCATCTTGCGGGAGGTAATTGCTCCTATGTCTGATGTGTCTGGGTACTGTACCCTCAGTGCCTGCCATAGTGCATGTCTGCAGTTTGCGAATGGTGCCCCATCATGTGATGTGTTTGTTATTGTTACCCCAGGGAATCCCGCTCTCTTCCAAATGTCATCCGCTGCATCCCCTAATATCGATATTAGAAGGCCCTTCACATCTCCTACTGCCAGTTTCTGTGCTGCGGTGTGTTTTTCCATTTCATATATCCACTTACCCGCACCTCCACTTAATGATGGGAGCCTGCATTTTATATTTTCTTTGTCTGTATGCTTCCAAGGGACACACTGTGGCCTAACCCCTCCCCTCTCCAGAAGTGGCATTAAGTTATGTCTCGTTTTACCCTTTGTGTTCCATAAAATCGAGTCCTCACACCCTTCCTCTTCTTCCCTTTCTTCTACATCGTCAATTTCATCCGTATTTCCCCTGCTCGTAACTCTTTCTTCTCCATCTTTTCCCCTTCTTCCATCATTTCCTGTATTTAATGTGGGCATGTGTATTCGCCTTTCCTGCCTGCGTCTAGGGAGGTCCCTAAGCCGACATGCATAGGGTGTCAGTTCGTCTGTGAAGGGCGCAAGTTTTATTGTGCGTAACGAGCGTGAGGTGGTTGAGCATGTAGGGTCGATGGGAGAGGGCGTGATGGGGACGGTGCCGCCTCATGTGTCTGTCTTTCCGCTATTCCTTTCTCATCCTCCTCACTTCTCTCCAGCTCATCCTTTCTCCTACGGATCCATGGCGAGTCTGTGTTGGTGCGGGTGATGTATAGTTTATCTAGGCTTTCCCTTTCACTGTTTCTTCCTTCCTTCTCCACTCCTTCTTCTTCCTCACTACAAAAGTCAGTCATAAACGGCACCCCCCACTCGGTCTTTTTCCCCTTTATTGTTACTGTTTGTAAGTCTATTAGGTCCAGTTCTCCTTTTTCTCCTTTATCAACCGCTCCCCTTTGCGCTGATGTTGTTGCTACTTCTGTGTCTCTATATACATCCCCCCATACTTCACTCTCCCTTCTCCTATCTTCTCTTTCTCTTTCATTTCTCTCCTCCATCTCCCTACCATTTTCCTCCCTTTTCCTTTTTAATTCCTCCATTACTTCACTACTCATCTGTTCCAGTATTCTTTCATCCTCTTTCTTCCTTTCCCATTTCACCCTTTCCCTTTCTAATATGCTCTCTATCACCCTCCCTTCTTCGTATTTCTTAGTCGTTTCTGATAGTAATCTCCTCTTCCACATTGCCATTTCTTTTTCTTTCTCTTCTTCTTCCCTTTTCTTTTCTCGCAGCACTGCTCTTGATACCCTTTCTGCTGCTGCTTTTACCCTTTCAGCTTCTCTCCTTTGCTCCTCAGTTCGTTCCCTTATTTTTTCCAATTCGTTCTTACCTTCTTTCCTTTTCCTCACTCTCTCTCTTTCCTCCCTCTCGAGCTGTTTGATCAATTCATTCTGCTCATCCCTTAATTCTGCTAGTCGTTCCTCCAAAATCTCTTCCTTTTGCCGTAACAGCTCTTCCCCTCTCATTCCACTCTCCCTGGTATTATCCTCGTCTGTTTTCCTCACTACCTCCTTCTCTTCCCCTGTTAATGAACCTCGTAATTTTAATAGTATCTGTGCAGCTACCCACTCATCATTTCCTATTTCCACAGTTTGTTCTTCTCCAGTCCTCCCCTCCCCTGCTGGCATCTTCCTATGAGCCACACATGGTGGAGGGCTGTATGCCGGGTTCGAGTACCCCTCAGCCGCCCTTAACTGACCTCTTTCTATTTCTCCTAACTCCCTTAAAGGGTACAACCCCCCTCCCTCCGTTTTTACTCCCTTTGCTAGGGGTATATCGTTGCTCGGTTCCTTTTTTATTTCATTTGATGTATTATTCTTTTCTCCTCCCTCTTGTCCGTTCCCCGTGTTCTTTGGGTCTTCACTCCCCTTTTTCCCATCCTCTCCTTCCTCCTTAATCTCTTTTTCTTCCGGTATTTCCTCCACAGTGAACATTCCATTTGGTCCTGGTCGGATCCCTTGGAACATCCTCCATAAGTTAAACACCTCCACGTGGTTTGCCAACTTCTTCCCTTTGTATGTATTATGCAGATGGTTTAGTAGTGAATGTTGGGCATATGGATCGAAGCTACCATTAGGTGGCCACAGTGTTATCATTTTGTTGTCCGTCCCCTGGGTCCATTCTATGCTATACTTAATCAGTTTCTCCCTATGCGGTGACAGTGTTGTACATATGTGCTGTAGTGGGGTAGTGAGGGTGTTCCCCCACCCTCCCGATCCTGTCCCGTATGACATAGTAGCGCTCCACTTGTTACCCTTCCCCTATTTGGTAGCGGTTATCTCACTAGCAGTTTACAATATACAGCCTTATATCGTTACCTGGCCCCGTAAGTTTGGGGACTTGCGATAGTCCGCTAAGGAAAATTATAAAAATATAGTATTTACATTTGTATATTTTCTTCTGTCTTTCTTCCTTTACACGACACCCTTACGGCCCCCTGCGGCCGAGGCGCACGTAGCCCCCTGCGGCTGCGTGCCCCTTATGACGTTCTTATACAGTCGTCCTATTTTCACTTGCTCCTCCTCCTTCTTCTACACTTGCCGTGGCCGGCGTTCTCCGTGCGCAGCCACGTCCCCCGTTTCACCTTTCCCCGATCAACTCATTACCGTTTGTCTCCGTTTCCACTCCCTTACCACAGTTCTCTTCCCCACCACTCTCAGAAAGAAAGATGCCTTGTGCTCGGGATATCCTATGAAAGCCCTACTGGTGACGTCACCGATCTCTTCGAGCTACTGGTAAGTTCTTCATATATTCTTTAAGTTCAAAATACACTTGCAATCTACCCCCGTTAACCTCACAGCTGTCTTCCTGTCACTCCTGGAACAAGGTAATCAATAATATAATCGGACTGCGCACATGCGTCGCCTCGCGTGTGATACGCCCCTCGACAGGAGGGCTTAACCAGCCAATTATCTTCCGTATTGGGCAACTAACTAGCTACCGCCTACAGGGAAACGTCATCTACCTATCGAGTTTCTTGCTCGAACAATTGGGATCCTCATCTACTCATTGATCAATAAATGCCAAATCGTAGGAAACCACACACACACACACACCCTTACACGTAGTCGCGACCTAGGCCAATCAGTGTCTACGAGCGGCCACACGTGATGTTTTCGTGCTCCGCCCCCCCCTCGCGTAACGTAGCCGACTGCTCTCACACTCGTTCGGCTACCATTCATTCCATTGCCAACACTAAATTGTCAAACCTTCGCCGCGCACCTGTGCAACACCTCTCACCTCCCGTATTTAATTCCTCCCCCCTCCCTCACAATTTCACATTGCTTGTTGTGCGTGGCATGCTCACAAAGTTCTCTTGATGCGGGGCTGCTCGACTGCGTGCACCCCTCCAAGCGGCTCGCCACCTCCCCTCGTCTGGACCACGTCTGGACACTCGCCAACCGCGGGCGGGATACTTCTCAACCGGCTCCCGAGGGCCAATATCCGGATTGCGCTGTCCGGTCTTCTCGCAGCTCCGCGATGGTCCTGTAGTCCTCAGAAGGGGGCAACGGCAGAGGGGGCCGCGCCGCCGGGCCTCCTCGCAACGCGATTACCTGGAAAAAGTAAAAAATAAAAAAGCAGATCTTAAACAGATCTCAGCAGTGCCTCCAACTTGTCGGGGGGAAATTCTGCCGGGGTCGGCCGGACCGTCCGCAGACCTCCGGGCAGGGAGGCCCCAACTCCTCCCGTATATCCCAAAAGAGATAGAGTATGAGACACACGCAAGAAGCAAGGTGACTCTGCTGTTTATTAGACAAAACGGCAGGGATGGGTCAAGGAGCGTACGCGTCCGTCCTGACACACACACAATCGTGGGGCTCACAGGCCCTTTTTACCTTAGTATGACGCGCTACTTGCGTCACTTGGAAAGTTTAGCAAAAACCTATCTCCACTCTGGATTGGTTACTCGAGTGGTAGGGTTAGTATAGCGCACATATAGAGAACGGTGTTAGTGGCTGAGGGTTAGTCAGGTGGTATACCTGGGCTGTATCTTCAATTTGATACATGAAAATGGTTACATGAAGACCTCTGAGGATTGGTCAATGTGAATGGCGTCAGTGATAAGAACCCCATGTTCTAATTGGTCCGCTCGCGAGCCTCCCAATCTGGGACTATCGCTGTTCCCAGCTCGCGGTGCACCTGTAATTTGCAACAATGTTTTAATATGGGTAGGTGTAAACAAGGTGAGGATTTATTCATATGTTGGGAGGTTGAATACTCCCACTGCTGCAGATGTCCAATGAGTCTTTTAATTGTATCTGCCTGTGTCTCGAAACGTGGGATTCAGGCGTCTCCTTCTTCCTGGGCTTGGCATCTTGTCAGGTTTGACTTTGTCACGTGAGGTGGGACCGTTTTTGAGGCAAAATTCAACACAATTAATATTGTTTTTCCTACTGTGTGCGACTATCTTGCAGGTGCGACCTTGGCGTTGGCTTGCAGCGTGCGAGATTGCAACATTGTGCCCTTGGCGGTGTGCTTTCGCCGGGCTCATTTTGCAGGGTCAGCAACCCAGTTCTTGCTCACTCAATGTTCATGGAAGCTTTTGCCTGCGGCCTACTTGGGCCTGGTGCATAGGTGGAACCGTTTGATGCAGGGCGCTTTAGGTTACGGTATCATATTGCTTTATCCTCAATATCGTGTCCCCGTTATATTCTTCATTATGGTACATGGCTCTTAGAAGAAGCGTGAGCAAGCCTTTTTTATATAAGTTCATGATGCGTCTTGCGTTTCTGCATTTTGAGAGCCTATGTGGAAAATAATAAAGATGTACGTCCGTGAGTATGTCTGTCGCCTACGTCATAGCACTGAGTATATTCTTCGTGTAGATTGGTGCGGGAGTATCCGGTGTGTATATTTGCACAGGTGTGCTGACTGTTGGCTAGGTCGTCATGGCATCTCTAACGATGTGTAGGTTTAGTCGAGTTGGTCCGTGCCGCAGGTGTCGGCATGGACAGGGCGGGCTGCTGGGCAGGTAGATGGGCACATCCGTATGTTCCTGTACCAGGGTATTTGGTCGTCCGGTAGATAGGCAAACTCCTCTCATGGCGGGAGTCTGGGCCGTGATCCTCTAGGCCAAGCGCGAGAGGGGAAGGGCGGGAGCCTGTTCTTCCATTCTCCCACTTCAAGAAGTTGCTTTGGATTTCTTTGACTGGACTCCTTACCATCATGTTGCAGCCCTTCAGATGGTGGTGTTGGTTGTAGAAGAAGCTTTGGATTTCTCTGACTGCTATGCTTGACATCGTGTTATTGCCCTTCAGCTGCTAGTGTTGGGTGGAGAAGTTGCTTTTTATTTCTCTGACTGATCTGCTTGACATCTTGTTGCAGCCCTTAAGATGCTAGTGTTGGTTGGAGAAGATGCTTTGGATTTCTTCAACTGATCTGCTTGACATCTTGTTGCAGCACTTCAGATGCCAGTGTTGCTTGGAAATGTTTCTTTGTATTTCTTTGACTGATCTGCTTGTCATCTTGTTGAAACCCTTCAGATGCTAGTATTGGTTTGAGGGGATGCTTTGGATTTCTTTGACTGGACTCCATTACATCTTGTTGCAGCCGTTCAGATGCTAGTATTGTTTGGAGAAGTTGCTTTGGATATCTCGGACTGATCTGCTTGACATCTTGTTGAAGCCCTTCAAATGTTAGTGTTGCTTGGAGAAGTTCTATTGGATTTCTTTGACTGATCTGCTTGAAATCGTGTTGCAGCCCTTCAGATGCTAGTGTTTTTTTGAGGGGATGCTTTGGGTTTCTTTGAATGGACTCCATTACATCTTGTTGCAGCCCTTCAGATGCTAGTATTGTTTGGATAAGTTGCTTTGGATATCTCGGACTGATCTGCTTGACATCTTGTTGCAGCCCTTCAGCTGCTAGTGTTGGTTGGAGAAGATGCTTTGGATTTCTTTGACTGATCTGCTTGACATCTTGTTGCAGCCATTCAGCTGCCAGTGTTGGTTTGAGAAGATGCTTTGGATTTCTTCGACTGATCTGCTTGACATCTTGTTGCAGCAATTCAGATACTAGTGTTGCTTGGAGAGGTTTCTTTGGATTTCTTTGACTGATCTGCTTGACATCTCGTTGAAACCCTTCAGATGCTAGTATTGGTTTGAGGGGATGCTTTGGATTTCTTTGACTGGACTCCATTGCATCTTGTTGCAGCCCTTCAGATGCTAGTATTGTTTGGAGAAGTTGCTTTGGATTTCTCTGAGTGATCTGCTTGACATCTTGTTGTAGCCCTTCAGATGCTAGTGTTTGTTGGAGAAGTTGTTTTGGATTTATTTGACTGGACGGTTCAACATCTTGTTTCAGCCCTTCCGATGCTAGTGTTGGTTGGAGAAGTTGCTTTGGATTTTGCCGACTTATCTGCTTGACATCTTGTTGCAGCCCTTCAGATGCTAGTTTTGTTTGTAGAAGTTGCTTTGGATGTTTTGACTGGACTGCTTAGAATCTTGTTGCAGCCCTTCAGATGCTAGTGTTGTTTGGAAAATTTGCTTTGGAATTCTTAGACTGATGTGCTTGACAACTTGTTGCAGCCCTTCAGATGCTGGTATTGATTAGATAAGTTGCTTTGGATTTCTCTGAGTGATCTGCTTGACATCTTGTTGCAGCCCTTCAGATTCTGGTGTTGGTTTGACAAGTTGCTCTGGATTTCTTCGACTGATCCGCTTGACATCTTGTTGCATCCGTTCAGATGGTGGTGTTGGTTGGAGAAGTTGCTTTGGAGTTCTTTGAATGAGAGCTTGACATCTCGTTGCAGCTGTTCAGATGCTAGTGTTGTTTGGAGAAGTCACTTTGGATTTCTTAGACTGTTCTGCCTGACATCTTGTTGCAGCTCTTCAGATGATAATGTTTGTTGGAGACGTTGCTTTGGATTTCTACGACCAATCTGCTTGACATCTTGTTGCAGCCCTTCAGATTATAGTGTTGGTTTGACAAGTTGCTCTGGATTTCTTCGACTGATCCGCTTGACATCTTGTTGCATCCGTTCAGATGGTGGTGTTGGTTGAAGAAGTTGCTTTGGATTCATCTGACTGTTATACTTGACATCTTCTTACTGCCCTTCAGCTGTTAGTGTTGGGATGGAGAAGTTGCTTTGGATTTCTCTGACTGATCTGCTTGACATCTTGTTGCAGCCGTTCAGATGCTAATGTTGGTTTGAGAAGTTGCTTTGGATTTTTTTGACTGGACTCCTTGCCATCTTGTTGCAGCCCTTCAGATGCTAGTGTTGGATTGAGACGTTGCTTTGGATTTCTTTGACTGGACTGTTGACATCGTGTTGCAGCCCTTCAGATGCTAGTTTTGGATTGAGAAGTTGCTTTGGAGTTCTTTGAATGAGAGCTTAACATCTCGTTGCAGCTGTTCAGATGCTAGTGTTGTTTGGAGACGTCACTTTGGATTTCTTAGACTGTTCTTCCTGACATCTTGTTGCAGCCCTTTAGATGATAATGTTTGTTGGAGAAGTTGCTTTGGAGTTCTTCAATTGATTTGCTTGACATCTTGTTGCAGCCTTTCAGATGGTAGTGTTGTTTTAAGAAGTTGCTTTGGATTTCTTCGACCAATCTGCTTGACATCTTGTTGCAGCCCTTCAGCTGCCATTGTTGGTTTCAGAATATGCTTTGGATTTCTTCCACTGATCTGCTTGACATCTTGTTGCAGCCCTTCAGATTCTGGTGTTGGTTTGACAAGTTGCTCTGGATTTCTTCGACTGATCTGCTTCAGATCTTGTTGCAGCCCTTCAGATGCTAGTGTTGGATTGAGAAGTTTCTTTGGATTTCTTTGACTGGACTGTTGACATCTTATTGCAGCCCTTCAGATGCTAGTGTTGAATTGAGAAGTTGCTTTGGATTTCTTTGACTGGACTCCTTGCCATCATGTTGCAGCCCTTCAGATGGTGGTGTTGGTTGAAGAAGTTGCTTCGGATTTCTCTGACTGTTATACTTGACATCTTACTGCCCTTCAGCTGTAAGTGTTGGGATGGAGAAGTTGCTTTGGATTTCTCTGACTGATCTGCTTGACATCTTGTTGCAGCTGTGCAGATGCTAATGTTGGTTTGAGAAGTTGCATTGGATTTTTTTGACTGGATTTCTTGCCATCTTGTTGCAGCCCTTCAAATGCGAGTGTTGGATTGAGAGGTTGCTTTGGATTTCTTTAACTGGACTCCTTACCATCGTGTTGCAGCCGTTCAGATGGTGGTGTTGGTTGGAGAAGTTGCTTTTGATTTCTCTGACTGTTATGCTTGGCATCTTGTTAGTGCCATTCAGCTGCTAGTGTTGGTTTGAGAAGTTGCTTTGGATATCTCGGACTGATCTGCTTGACATCTTGTTGCAGCCCTTCAGATGCTAGTGTTGGTTGGAGAAGATGCTTTGGATTTCTTCGACTGATCTGCTTGACATCTTGTTGAAGCACTTCAGATACTAGTATTGGTTTGAGGGGATGCTTTGGATTTCTTTGACTGGACTCCATTACATCTTGTTGCAGCCCTTCAGATGCTAGTATTGTTTGGAGAAGTTGCTTTGGATTTCTCTGAATGTTCTGCGAGACATCTTGTTGCAGCCCTTCAGATGCTAGTGTTTGTTGGAGAAGTTGTTTTGGATTTCTTTGACTGGACTGCTCAACATCTTGTTGCAGCCCTTCCGATGCTAGTGTTGGTTAGAGAAGTTGCTTTGGATTTTGCCGGCTGATCTGCTTGACATCTTGTTGCTGCCCTTCAGATGCTAGTGTTGTTTGTAGAAGTTGCTTTGGATTTCTTTGACTGGACTTCTTAGAATCTTGTTGCAGCCCTTCAGATGCTAGTGTTGTTTGGAAAAATCGCTTTGGATTTCTTAGACTGATCTGCTTGACATCTTGTTGCAGCCCTTCAGATGCTAGTATTGATTTGATAAGTTGCTTTGGATTTCTCTGAGTGATCTGCTTGACATCTTGTTGCAGCCCTTCAGCTGCTAGTGTTGGTTGGAGAAGTTGCTTTGGAGTTCTTTGATTGAGCGTTTGACATCCTGTTGCAGCCGTTCAGATGCTAGTGTTGTTTGGAGAAGTCACTTTGGATTCCTTAGACTGTTCTGCTTGAAATCTTGTTGCTACACTTCAGATGATAATGTTTGTTGAAGTTGCTTTGGAGTGCTTAAATTGATTTGCTTGACATCTTGTTGCAGCCTTTCAGATGGTAGTGTTGTTTTGAGAAGTTGCTTTGCGGTTCTTTGATTGATCTACTTGATATCTTGTTGCAGACCTTCAGATGCTAGTGTTGTTTTGAGAAATCACTTCAGATTTCCTAGACTGGTCTGCCTGACATCCTGTTGCAGCTCTTCAGATAATAATGTTTGTTGAAGAAGTTGCTTTGGAGTGCTTCAATTGATTATCTTGACATCTTGTTTCTGCCTTTCAGATGGTAGTGTTGGTTTGAGAAGTTGCTTTGGATTTCTTCGACCGATCTGCTTGACATCTTGTTGCAGCCCTTCAGCTGCCATTGTTGGTTACAGAATATGCTTTGGATTTCTTCCACTGATCTGCTTGACATCGTGTTGCAGTGCTTCAAATGTTAGTGTTGCTTGGAGAAGTTCTTTTGGATTTCTCTGACTGATCTGCTTGAAATCTTGTTGCAGCCCTTCAGATGCTAGTGTTGTTTTGAGAAGTTGCTTTGGATTTCTATTACTGGGCTCCTTGCCATCTTGTTGCAGCCCTTCAGATGCTAGTGTTGGATTGAGAAGTTGCTTTGGATTTCTTTGACTGGACTGTTGTCATCTTATTGCAGCCCTTCAGATGCTAGTGTTGGATTGAGAAGTTGCTTTGGATTTCTTTGACTGGAATCCTTGCCATCATGTTGCAGCCCTTCAGATGGTGGTGTTGGTTGTAGAAGATTCTTTGGATTTCTCTGACTGCTATGCTTGACATTGTGTTATTGCCCTTCAGCTGCTAGTGTTGGGTGGAGAAGTTGCTTTGGATTTCTCTGACTGATCTGGTTGACATCTTGTTGCAGCCCTTCAGATGCTAGTGTTGGTTGGAGAAGATACTTTGGATTTCTTCGACTGATCTGGTTGACATCTTGTTGCAGCCCTTCAGATGCTAGTGTTGGTTGGAGAAGATACTTTGGATTTCTTCGACTGATCTGCTTAACATCTTGTTGAAGCCCTTCAAATGTTAGTGTTGCTTGGAGAAGTTCTTTTGTATTTCTTTGACTGATCTGCTTGACATCGTGTTGCAACCCTTCAGATGCTAGTATTGTTTTGAGGGGATGCTTTGGGTTTCTTTGAATGGACTCCATTACATCTTGTTGCAGCCCTTCAGATGCTAGTATTGTTTGGAGAAGTTGCTTTGGATATCTCGGACTGATCTGCTTGACATCTTGTTGCAGCACTTCAGATACTAGTGTTGCTTGGAGAGGTTTTTTTGGATTTCTTTGACTGATCTGCTTGACATCTCGTTGTAGCCCTTCAGATGCTAGTGTTTGTTGGAGAAGTTGTTTTGGATTTCTTTGACTGGACTGCTCAACATCTTGTTGCAGCCCTTCCGATGCTAGTGTTGGTTGGAGAAGTTGCTTTGGATTTTGCTGACTTATCTGCTTGACATCTTGTTGCAGCCCTTCAGATGCTAGTTTTGTTTGTAGAAGTTGCTTTGGATTTTTTGTCTGGACTGCTTAGAATCTTGTTGCAGCCCTTCAGATGCTAGTGTTGTTTGGAAAATTTGCTTTGGAATTCTTAGACTGATGTGCTTCACAACTTGTTGCAGCCCTTCAGATGCTAGTATTGATTTGATAAGTTGCTTTGGATTTCTCTGAGTGATCTGCTTGACATCTTGTTGCAGCCCTTCTGCTGCTAGTGTTGGTTGGAGAAGTTGCTTTTGAGTTCATTGAATGAGAGCTTGACATCTCGTTGCAGCTGTTCAGATGCTAGTGTTGTTTGGAGAAGTCACTTTGGATTTCTTAGACTGTTCTGCCTGACATCTTGTTGCAGCTCTTCAGATGATAATGTTTGTTGGAGAAGTTGCTTTGGATTTCTTCGACCAATCTGCTTGACATCTTGTTGCAGCCCTTCAGCTGTCATTGTTGGTTTCAGAATATGCTTTGGATTTCTTCCACTGATCTGCTTGACATCTTGTTGCAGCCCTTCAGATTCTAGTGTTGGTTTGACAAGTTGCTCTGGATTTCTTCGACTGATCTGCTTCAGATCTTGTTGCAGCCCTTCAGATGCTAATGTTGGTTTGAGAAGTTGCATTGGATTTTTTTGACTGGATTTCTTGCCATCTTGTTGCAGCCCTTCAGATGCTAGTGTTGGATTGAGAAGTTGCTTTGGAGTTCTTTGAATGAGAGCTTGACATCTCGTTGCAGCTGTTCAGATGCTAGTGTTGTTTGGAGACGTCACTTTGGATTTCTTAGACTGTTCTGCCTGACATCTTGTTGCAGCCCTTCAGATGATAATGTTTGTTGGAGAAGTTGCTTTGGAGTTCTTCTATTGATTTGCTTGACATATTGTTGCAGCCTTTCAGATGGTAGTGTTGTATTGAGAAGTTGCTTTGGATTTCTTCGACCAATCTGCTTGACATCTTGTTGCAGCCCAGCTGCCATTTTTGGTTTCAGAATATGCTTTGGATTTCTTCCACTGATCTGCTTGACATCTTGTTGCAGCCCTTCAGATTCTAGTGTTGGTTTGACAAGTTGCTCTGGATTTCTTCGACTGATCTGCTTCAGATCTTGTTGCAGCCATTCAGATGCTAGTGTTGGATCGAGAAGTTTCTTTGGATTTCTTTGACTGGACTGTTGACATCTTATTGCAGCCCTTCAGATGCTAGTGTTAAATTGAGAAGTTGCTTTGGAATTATTTGACTGGACTCCTTGCCATCGTGTTGCAGCCCTTCAGATGGTGGTGTTGGTTGAAGAAGTTGCTTTGGATTTCTCTGACTGTTATACTTGACATCTTCTTACTGCCCTTCAGCTGTTAGTGTTGGGATGGAGAAGTTGCTTTGGATTTCTCTGACTGATCTGCTTGACATCTTGTTGCAGCCGTTCAGATGCTAATGTTGGTTTGAGAAGTTGCTTTGGATTTTTTTGACTGGATTTCTTGCATCTTGTTGCAGCCCTTCAAATGCTAGTGTTGGATTGAGAGGTTGCTTTGGATTTCTTTAACTGGACTCCTTACCATCGTGTTGCAGCCCTTCAGATGGTGGTGTTGGTTGGAGAAGTTTCTTTGGATTTCTCTGACTGTTATGCTTGGCATCTTGTTATTGCCATTCAGCTGCTAGTGTTGGGTGGAAAAGTTGCTTTGGATTTCTCTGACTGATCTGCTTGACATCGTTTTAAGCCGTTCAGATGCTATTGTTGGTTTGAGAAGTTGCTTTGGATATCTCGGACTGATCTGCTTGACATCTTGTTGCAGCCCGTCAGCTGCCAGTGTTGGTTTGAGAAGATGCTTTGGATTTCTTCGACTGATCTGCTTGACATCTTGTTGCAGCACTTCAGATACTAGTGTTGCTTGGAGAAGTTGCTTTGGATTTCTCTGAGTGATCTGCATGACATCTTGTTGCAGCCCTTCAGATGCTAGTGTTTGTTGGAGAGAAGCTGTTTTGGATTTCTTTGAATGGACTGCTCAACATCTTGTTGCAGCCCTTCCGATGCTAGTGTTGGTTGGAGAAGTTGCTTTGGATATCTTGGAATGATCTGCTTGACATCTTGTTGCAGCCCTTCAGGTGCTAGTGTTGGTTGGAGAAGATGCTTTGGATTTCTTTGACTGATCTGCTTGACATCTTGTTGCAGCCCTTCAGCTGCCAGTGTTGGTTTGAGAAGATGCTTTCGATTTCTTCGACTGATCTGCTTGCCATCTTGTTGCAGCACTTCAGATACTAGTGTTGCTTGGAGAGGTTTTTTGGATTTCTTTGACTGATCTGCTTGACATCTTATTGCTGCCCTTCAGATGCTAGTGTTGTTTGTAGAAGTTGCTTTGGATTTCTTTGACTGGACTGCTTAGAATCTTGTTGCAGCCCTTCAGATGCTAGTGTTGTTTGGAAAAATCGCTTTGGATTTCTTATACTGATCTGCTTGACATCTTGTTGCAGCCCTTCAGCTGCTAGTGTTGGTTGGAGAAGTTGCTTTGGAGTTCTTTTATTGAGCGTTTGACATCCTGTTGCAGACGTTCAGATGCTAGTGTTGTTTGGAGAAGTCACTTTGGATTCCTTAGACTGTTCTGCTTGAAATCTTGTTGCTGTACTTCAGATGATAATGTTTGTTGGAGAAGTTGCTTTGGAGTGATTCAATTGATTTGCTTGACATCTTGTTGCAGCCTTTCACTTGGTAGTGTTGGTTTGAGAAGTTGCTTTGGATTTCTTCAACCAAACTGCTTGACATCTTGTTGCAGCCCTTCAGCTGCCATTATTGGTTTCAGAATATGCTTTGGATTTCTTCGACTGATCTGCTTCAGATCTTGTTCCAGCCCTTCAGATACTAGTGTTGGATTGAGATGTTGCTTTGGATTTCTTTGACTGGAGTCCTTGCCATTGTTTTGCAGCCCTTCAGATGGTGGTGTTGGTTGAAGAAGTTGCTTTGGATTTGTTGTTGCAGCACTTCAGATGTCAGTGTTGCTTGGAGAGGTTTCTTTGGATTTCTTTGACTGATCTGCTTGAAATCGTGTTGCAGCCCTTCAGATGCTAGTGTTTTTTTGAGGGGATGCTTTGGGTTTCTTTGAATGGACTCCATTACATCTTGTTGCAGCCCTTCAGATGCTAGTATTGTTTGGAGAAGTTTCTTTGGATATCTCGGACTGATCTGCTTGACATCTTGTTGCAGCACTTCAGATACTAGTGTTGCTTGGAGAGGTTTTTTTGGATTTCTTTGACTGATCTGCTTGACATCTCGTTGAAACCCTTCAGATGCTAGTATTGGTTTGAGGGGATGCTTTGGATTTCTTTGACTGGACTCCATTGCATCTTGTTGCAGACCTTCAGATGCTAGTATTGTTTGGAGAAGTTGCTTTGGATTTCTCTGAGTGATCTGCTTGACATCTTGTTGTAGCCCTTCAGATGCTAGTGTTTGTTGGAGAAGTTGTTTTGGATTTCTTTGACTGGACTGCTCAACATCTTGTTGCAGCCCTTCCGATGCTAGTGTTGGTTGGAGAAGTTGCTTTGGATTTTGCTGACTTATCTGCTTGACATCTTGTTGCAGCCCTTCAGATGCTAGTTTTGTTTGTAGAAGTTGCTTTGGATTTTTTGTCTGGACTGCTTAGAATCTTGTTGCAGCCCTTCAGATGCTAGTGTTGTTTGGAAAATTTGCTTTGGAATTCGTAGACTGATGTGCTTCACAACTTGTTGCAGCCCTTCAGATGCTAGTATTGATTTGATAAGTTGCTTTGGATTTCTCTGAGTGATCTGCTTGACATCTTGTTGCAGCTCTTCAGATGATAATGTTTCTTGGAGAAGTTGCTTTGGATTTCTTCGACCAATCTGCTTGACATCTTGTTGCAGCCCTTCAGCTGTCATTGTTGGTTTCAGAATATGCTTTGGATTTCTTCCACTGATCTGCTTGACATCTTGTTGCAGCCCTTCAGATTCTAGTGTTGGTTTGACAAGTTGCTCTGGATTTCTTCGACTGATCTGCTTCAGATCTTGTTGCAGCCCTTCAGATGCTAGTGTTGGATTGAGAAGTTGCTTTGGAGTTCTTTGAATGAGAGCTTGACATCTCGTTGCAGCTGTTCAGATGCTAGTGTTGTTTGGAGACGTCACTTTGGATTTCTTAGACTGTTCTGCCTGACATCTTGTTGCAGCCCTTCAGATGATAATGATTGTTGGAGAAGTTGCTTTGGAGTTCTTCTATTGATTTGCTTGACATATTGTTGCAGCCTTTCAGATGGTAGTGTTGTATTGAGAAGTTGCTTTGGATTTCTTCGACCAATCTGCTTGACATCTTGTTGCAGCCCAGCTGCCATTTTTGGTTTCAGAATATGCTTTGGATTTCTTTCACTGATCTGCTTGACATCTTGTTGCAGCCCTTCAGATTCTAGTGTTGGTTTGACAAGTTGCTCTGGATTTCTTCGACTGATCTGCTTCAGATCTTGTTGCAGCCCTTCAGATGCTAGTGTTGGATCGAGAAGTTTCTTTGGATTTCTTTGACTGGACTGTTGACATCTTATTGCATCCCTTCAGATGCTAGTGTTAAATTGAGAAGTTGCTTTGGATTTATTTGACTGGACTCCTTGCCATCGTGTTGCAGCCCTTCAGATGGTGGTGTTGGTTGAAGAAGTTGCTTTGGATTTCTCTGACTGTTATACTTGACATCTTCTTACTGCCCTTCAGCTGTTAGTGTTGGGATGGAGAAGTTGCTTTGGATTTCTCTGACTGATCTGCTTGACATCTTGTTGCAGCCGTTCAGATGCTAATGTTGGTTTGAGAAGTTGCTTTGGATTTTTTTGACTGGATTTCTTGCATCTTGTTGCAGCCCTTCAAATGCTAGTGTTGGATTGAGAGGTTGCTTTGGATTTCTTTAACTGGACTCCTTACCATCGTGTTGCAGCCCTTCAGATGGTGGTGTTGGTTGGAGAAGTTTCTTTGGATTTCTCTGACTGTTATGCTTGGCATCTTGTTATTGCCATTCAGCTGCTAGTGTTGGGTGGAAAAGTTGCTTTGGATTTCTCTGACTGATCTGCTTGACATCGTTTTAAGCCGTTCAGATGCTATTGTTGGTTTGAGAAGTTGCTTTGGATATCTCGGACTGATCTGCTTGACATCTTGTTGCAGCCCTTCAGATGCTAGTGTTGGTTGGAGAAGATGCTTTGGATTTCTTTGACTGATCTGCTTGAAATCTGGTTGCAGCCCTTCAGCTGCCAGTGTTGGTTTGAGAAGATGCTTTGGATTTCTTCGACTGATCTGCTTGACATCTTGTTGCAGCACTTCAGATACTAGTGTTGCTTGGAGAAGTTGCTTTGGATTTCTCTGAGTGATCTGCATGACATCTTGTTGCAGCCCTTCAGATGCTAGTGTTTGTTGGAGAGAAGCTGTTTTGGATTTCTTTGAATGGACTGCTCAACATCTTGTTGCAGCCCTTCCGATGCTAGTGTTGGTTGGAGAAGTTGCTTTGGATATCTTGGAATGATCTGCTTGACATCTTGTTGCAGCCCTTCAGGTGCTAGTGTTGGTTGGAGAAGATGCTTTGGATTTCTTTGACTGATCTGCTTGACATCTTGTTGCAGCCCTTCAGCTGCCAGTGTTGGTTTGAGAAGATGCTTTCGATTTCTTCGACTGATCTGCTTGACATCTTGTTGCAGCACTTCAGATACTAGTGTTGCTTGGAGAGGTTTTTTGGATTTCTTTGACTGATCTGCTTGACATCTTATTGCTGCCCTTCAGATGCTAGTGTTGTTTGTAGAAGTTGCTTTGGATTTCTTTGACTGGACTGCTTAGAATCTTGTTGCAGCCCTTCAGATGCTAGTGTTGTTTGGAAAAATCGCTTTGGATTTCTTAGACTGATCTGCTTGACATCTTGTTCCAGCCCTTCAGCTGCTAGTGTTGGTTGGAGAAGTTGCTTTGGAGTTCTTTTATTGAGCGTTTGACATCCTGTTGCAGACGTTCAGATGCTAGTGTTGTTTGGAGAAGTCACTTTGGATTCCTTAGACTGTTCTGCTTGAAATCTTGTTGCTGTACTTCAGATGATAATGTTTGTTGGAGAAGTTGCTTTGGAGTGATTCAATTGATTTGCTTGACATCTTGTTGCAGCCTTTCACTTGGTAGTGTTGGTTTGAGAAGTTGCTTTGGATTTCTTCAACCAAACTGCTTGACATCTTGTTGCAGCCCTTCAGCTGCCATTATTGGTTTCAGAATATGCTTTGGATTTCTTCGACTGATCTGCTTCAGATCTTGTTCCAGCCCTTCAGATACTAGTGTTTTGCAGCCCTTCAGATGGTGGTGTTGGTTGAAGAAGTTGCTTTGGATTTGTTGTTGCAGCACTTCAGATGTCAGTGTTGCTTGGAGAGGTTTCTTTGGATTTCTTTGACTGATCTGCTTGAAATCGTGTTGCAGCCCTTCAGATGCTAGTGTTTTTTTGAGAAGTTGCTTTGTATTGTTTTGACCGGATTCCTTGCCATCTTGTTGCAGCCCTTCAGTGGCTAGTATTGGATTGAGAAGTTGCTTTGGATTTCTTTGATTGGACTCCTTACCATCGTGTTGTAGCCCTTCAGATGGTGGTGTTCGTTGGAGAAGTTGCTTTGGATTTCTCTGACTGTTATGCTTGGCATCTTGTTATTGCCATTTAGCTGCTAGTGTTGGGTGGAGAAGATGCTTTGGATTTCTCTGACTGATCTGCTTGACATCTTGTTGCAGCCGTTCAGATGCTATTGTTGGTTTGAGAAGTTGCTTTGGATATCTTGGAATGATCTGCTTGACATCTTGTTGCATCCCTTCAGATGCTAGTGTTGGTTGGAGAAGATGCTTTGGATTTCTATGACTGATCTGCTTGACATCTTGTTGCAGCCCTTCAGCTGCCAGTGTTGGTTTGAGAAGATGCTTTCGATTTCTTCGACTGATCTGCTTGACATCTTGTTGCAGCACTTCAGATACTAGTGTTGCTTGGAGAGGCTTCTTGGATTTCTTTGACTGATCTGCTTGACATCTTGTTGCTGCCATTCAGATGCTAGTGTTGTTTTTAGAAGCTGCTTTGGATTCTTTGACTGATCTGCTTAACATCTTGTTGCAGCCCTTCAGCTGCTAGTGTCGGTTGTAGAAGTTGCTTTGGAGTTCTTTGATTGGGCGCTTGACATCTTGTTGCAGCTGTTCAGATGCAAGTGTTGTTTGGAGAAGTCACTTTGGATTTCTTAGACTGTTCTGCCTGACATCTTGTTGCAGACCTTCAGATGATAATGTTTGTTGGAGAAGTTGCTTTGGAGTGCTTAAATTGATTTGCTTGACATCGTGTTGCAGCCTTTCAGATGGTAGTGTTGGTTTGAGAAGTTGCTTTGGGGTTCTTTGATTGATCTACTTGATATCTTGTTGCAGACCTTCAGATGCTAGTGTTGTTTTGAGAAATCACTTCGGATTTCCTAGACTGGTCTGCCTGACATCTTGTTGCAGCCCTTCAGATAATAATGTTTGTTGAAGAAGTTGCTTTGGAGTGCTTCAATTGATTATCTTGACATCTTGTTTACGCCTTTCAGATGGTAGTGTTGGTTTGAGAAGTTGCTTTGGATTTCTTCGACCGATCTGCTTGACATCTTGTTGCAGCCCTTCAGCTGCCATTGTTGGTTTCAGAATATGCTTTGGATTTCTTCCACTGATCTGCTTGGCATCATGTTGCAGCCCTTCAAATGTTAGTGTTTCTTGGAGAAGTTCTTTTGGATTTCTCTGACTGATCTGCTTGAAATCTTGTTGCAGCCCTTCAGATGCTAGTGTTGTTTTGAGAAGTTGCTTTGGATTTCTATTACTGGACTCCTTGCCATCTTGTTACAGCCCTTCAGATGCTAGTGTTGGATAGAGAAGTTGCTTTGGATTTCTTTGACTGGACTCCTTACCATCGTGTTGCAGCCCTTTAGATGGTGGTGTTGGTTGTAGAAGATGCTTTGGATTTCACTTACTGCTATGCTTGACATCTTGTTATTGCCATTCAGCTGCTAGTGTTGGGTGGAGAAGTTGCTTTGGAGTTCTCTGACTGATCTGCTTGACATCTTGTTGCAACCCTTCAGATGCTAGTATTGGTTTGAGGGGATGCTTTGGATTTCTTTGACTGGACTCCATTACATCTTGTTGCAGCTGTTCAGATGCTAGTATTGTTTGGAGAAGTTGCTTTGGCTATCTCGGACTGATCTGCTTGACATCTTGTTGCAGCCCTTCAAATGTTAGTGTTGCTTGGAGAAGTTCTTTTGGATTTCTCTGACTGATCTCCTTGAAATCTTGTTGCAGCCCTTCAGATGCTAGTGTTGTTTTGAGAAGTTGCTTTGGATTTTCTATTACTGGACTCCTTGCCATCTTGTTGCAGCCATTCAGATGCTAGTGTTGGATTGCGAAGTTGCTTTGGATTTCTTTGACTGGACTCCTTACCATCGTGTTGCAGCCCTTCAGATGGTGGTGTTGGTTGTAGAAGATGCTTTGGATTTCTCTGACTGCTATGCTTGACATCTTGTTATTGCCATTCAGCTGCTAGTGTTGGGTGGAGAAGTTGCTTTGGATTTCTCTGACTGATCTGCTTGACATCTTGTTGCAACCCTTCAGATGATAGTGTTGGTTGGAGAAGATGCTTTGGATTTCTTCGACTGATCTGCTTGACATCTTGTTGCAGCACTTCAGATGCCAGGGTTGCTTGGAAAGGTTTCTTTGTATTTCTTTGACTGATCTGCTTGACATCTTGTTGCAACCCTTCAGATGCTAGTATTGGTTTGAGGGGATGCTTTGGATTTCTTTGACTGGACTCCATTACATCTTGCTGCAACCCTTCAGATGCTAGTATTTTTCGGAGAAGTTGGTTTGGATATCTCGGACTGATCTGCTTGACATCTTGTTGCAGCCCTTCAGATGCCAGTGTTGGTTGGAGAAGATGCTTTGGATTTCTTTGACTGATCTGCTTGACATCTTGTTGCAGCCCTTCCGCTGCCAGTGTTGGTTTGAGAAGATGCTTTGGATTTCTTCGACTGATCTGCTTGACATCTTGTTGCAGCACTTCAGATACGAGTGTTGCTTGGTGAGGTTTTTTTGTATTTCTTTGACTGATCTGCTTGACATCTTGTTGAAACCCTTCAGATGCTAGTATTGGTTTGAGGGGATGCTTTGGATTTCTTTGACTGGATTCCATTACATCGTGTTGCAGCTGTTCAGATGCTAGTATTGTTTGGAGAAGTTGCTTTGGATATCTCGGACTGATCTGCTTGACATCTTGTTGCAGCCCTTCAAATGTTCGTGTTGCTTGGAGAAGTTCTTTTGGATTTCTCTGACTGCTCTGCTTGAAATCTTGTTGCAGCCCTTCAGATGCTAGTGTTGTTTTGAGAAGTTGCTTTGGATTTCTATTACTGGACTCCTTGCCATCTTGTTGCAGCCATTCAGATGCTAGTGTTGGATTGATAAATTGCTTTGGATTTCTTTGACTGGACTGTTGACATCTTGTTGCAGCCCTTCAGATGTTAGTGTTGGATTGAGAAGTTGCTTTGGATTTCTTTGACTGGACTCCTTACCATCGTGTTGCAGCCCTTCAGATGGTGGTGTTGGTTGTAGAAGATGCTTTGGATTTCTCTGACTGCTATGCTGAAAATCTTGTTATTGCCCTTCAGCTGCTAGTGTTGGGTGGAGAAGTTGCTTTCGATTTCTCTGACTGATCTGCTTGACATCTTGTTGCAGCCCTTCAGATGCTAGTGTTGGTTGGAGAAGATGCTTTGGATTTCTTTGACTGATCTGCTTGACATCTTGTTGCAGCACTTCAGATGCCAGTGTTGCTTGGAAAGGTTTCTTTGTATTTCTTTGACTGATCTGCTTGACATCTTGTTGCAACCCTTCAGATGCTAGTATTGGTTTGAGGGGATGCTTTGGATTTCTTTGACTGGACTCCATTACATCTTGTTGCAGCCCTTCAGATGCTAGTGTTGGTTGGAGAAGATGCTTTGGATTTCTTTGACTGATCTGCTTGACATCTTGTTGCAGCCCTTCAGCTGCCAGTGTTGGTTTGAGAAGATGCTTTGGATTTCTTCGACTGATCTGCTTGACATCTTGTTGCAGCACTTCAGATGCTAGTGTTGGGTTGAGAAGTTGCTTTGGATATCTCCGACTGATCTGCTTGACATCTTGTTGCAGCACTTCAGATACTAGTGTTGCTTGGAGATGTTTTTTTGGATTTCTTTGACTGATCTGATTGACATCTTGTTGAAACCCTTCAGATGCTAGTATTGGTTTGAGGGGATGCTTTGGATTTCTTTGACTGGACTCCATTACATCTTGTTGCAACCGCTCAGATGCTAGTTTTGTTTGGAGAAGTTGCTTTGGATATCTCGGACTGATCTGCTTGACATCTTATTGCAGCCCTTCAGATGCTAGAGTTGGTTGGAGAAGATGCTTTGGATTTCTTTGACTGATCTGCTTGACATCTTGTTGCAGCCCTTCAGATGCTAGTTTTGTTTGTAGAATTTGCTTTGGATTTCTTTGACTGGACTGCATAGAATCTTGTTGCAGCCCTTCAGATGCTAGTGTTGTTTGGAAAATTTGCTTTGGAATTCTTAGACTGATCTGCTTGACATCTTGTTGGAGCCCTTCAGATGCTAGTATTGATTTGATAACTTGCTTTGGATTTCTCTGAGTGATCTACTTGACATCTTGTTGCAGCCCTTCAGATGCTAGTGTTGGTTGGAGAAGATGCTTTGGATTTCTTTGACTGATCTGCTTGACATCTTGTTGCAGACCTTCAGATGATAATGATGGTTGGAGAAGTTGCTTTGGAGTTCTTCAATTGATTTGCTTGACATATTGTTGCAGCCTTTCAGATGGTAGTGTTGTTTTGAGGAGTTGCTTTCGATTTCTTCGACCGATCTGCTTGACATCTTGTTGCAGCCATTCAGCTGCCATTGTTGGTTTCAGAATATGCTTTGGATTTCTTGCACTGATCTGCTTGACATCGTGTTGTAGCCCTTCAAATGTTAGTGTTGCTTGGAGAAGTTCCTTTGGATTTCGCTGACTGATCTGCTTGAAATCTTGTTGCAGCCCTTCAGATACTAGTGTTGTTTTGAGAAGTTGCTTTGGATTTCTATTACTGGACTCCTTGCCATCTTGTTGCAGCCCTTCAGATGCTAGTGTTGGATTGAGATGTTGCTTTGGATTTCTTTGACTGGACTGTGGACATCTTGTTGCAGCCCTTCAGATGCTAGTTTTGGATTGAGAAGTTGCTTTGGATTTCTTTGACTGGACTTCTTACCATCGTGTTGCAGCCCTTCAGATGGTGGTGTTGGTTGAAGAAGTTTCTTTGGATTTATCTGACTGTTATACTTCACCTATTCTTACTGCCCTTCCGCTGTTAGTGTTGGGATGGAGAAGTTGCTTTGGATTTCTCTGACTGATCTGCTTGACATCTTGTTGCAGCCTTTAAGCTGCCAGTGTTGGTTTGAAAAGATGCTTTGGATTTCTTCCACTGATCTGCTTGACATCTTGTTGCAGCCCTTCAGATGCTAGTGTTGCGTGGAGAGGTTCATTTAGATTTCTCCGACTGATCTGCTTGGCATCTTGTTACAGCCCTTCAGATGCGAGTGTTGGTTTGAGAGGATGCTTTGGATTTCTGTGACTGATCTGCTTGACATCTAGTTGAAACCCTTCAGATGCTAGTATTGTTTGGAGACGTTGCTTTGGATTTCTTAGACTGATTTGCTTCACAACTTGTTGCAGCCCTTCAGATGCTAGTGTTTGTTGGAGAAGTTGCTTTGGATTTCTTTGGCTGGACTCCTTGACATCTTGTTGTGGCCCTTCAGATGGTAGTGTTTGTTGGAGATGTTGCTTTAATTTCTTCAACTGATCTGCTTGACCTCTTGTTGCAGCCCTTCAGATGCTAGTGTTGGATTGAGAATTTGCTTTGGATTTCCTTGACTGGACTGCCTGCCATCTTGTTGCAGCCTTTCAGATTCTAGTATTGGATTGAGAAGTTGCTTTGGATTTCATTGACTGATCTGCTTGACATCTTGTTGCAGCTCTCCAACTGCTAGTGATGGTTGGAGAAGTTGCTTTGGATTTTTCTGACTAATCTGCTTGACATATTGTCACAGTGGATGAGTGAGTTTTTGGGGTAGATATTGTATCAGACTGTTGCATAAGAAAATGGGCCCCTTTTTATAGCAACACACTGTGGGGCAGATGGTGTGGAGGGAAAATTGTAAACAGTTCAAAATGTTATAAACATGACAGGAATATGGCTTTCACTTTCTTCAGCAAAACAAAGGCGGAGATTGCTAGAAGATTTGGAATGAATCCTAACCTCTGGAATTGTTCTGGGCAATCCCCCAGACCATTGTTCCTTGCCTGCCAAGTCATTACAAATGTGGAAAGACCAGATGCAAATTAGCAAAGTCGCGTACCCTGGGAAGTACCCGGAAGTGCCTCTTTGCCTGTGACTCTGTTGCTTTTGCTGTTCTTTTGCTGTGGAATCCGGATGTGCTAACCTGAGAATTACTCAAGGAATAATCAGGGTATAATGGATTTGACCCCAGTACTTGACTAAGTTGTTCCACATTTATTTCATTTTATTTAGAGCCTTTCTGAAGCTCATTATGCATTCAGCAGCCAAGCCACACCCACTTGGGAGGCAAGGCTACAAAAACAGCCTTTTTCGCGCACCAGCACACGCGCACCACGTGAAGTCCCTGGAAGTGCCTCTTTGCCTCTTCGTCTCATCGGCAAGGTGTAGAGGTCCTCTGGGTTACTACGGTCCAGCTAAGCAATAGAAATATAGTCTCATAATGATTGTCCAGACCCTTAAAACGGGCATGCCTTCCAGACTTGTTCCCTTGTCATTGAGCGAGAGCCCTGCTTGTCTTTCATGGGCCTCTAACCATGACTATTCCAAGCCGGTTGGAGGGAAAGTTAACAGGAATGGGCTCTCGAATGTGGACATCCGTATGTTTTGTAAGGGCTCCCTGTCAGCTCATAGAGCTAAGAAAGTGTTGGAGGAGGTTCCTGCACACAGTGTAATGGCGGTTGGGAGTGGTAAGCACTCTTCTCCCAATCTTACTCCTGTTCCCCCACAATGTTTGTTACCTGTGCACGTCACAACGGAAAACTCTGTGCCAATGCGGTCTGCGGAATTCCACCCAAACAACCTGTCTATAACAGGTAGAGCTATTTTAGGCAACTTGGCAACCACAGCAAAAGAGCCAATGCATGTTTCTTGTCCTGCTCAGCCTCCAAGTGATGTTGCCATCATTAACTTGGATCCTAACGACTCAGTGTTTTCAGACAAGTGTTTATCTGAAAATCTGTCATGTTCACCTGTCATGTTCTCTGAGGTTTCACATAACATCACTAAGTCTGTTACTGTGTCGTTGCATTCGTAGTCATGTAGCCCTCGTACTTATACACATAGTATCAATACATCCATGCTTGCAATATTGATACACAGGTTGATGTCACATTAAAAGCGATGAATTTGGCTCTTAAAGCTCTGGGTAACTTATACCATGTACTTGATCACAGGTTGTTGTCTCAAGAGGAAATATTAAATAAAATCCTGGCTTTGCAAACAGGGGGGGTCAATGGGAACAGACAACACCCCATGCCGATTGTGCAACCCATCCTCTCCAAAGCCATTGTGACCTCTGTAGCATATAAAACAAATTCAGGAAGTGCTCTGCAGTCACCACTTTGTTCCCCTCGTGTAATTGAAAATAGTGTAATGTTGGGAGCCCTCCCTTGCATTAATTCAATTATTTACGAATGTACATTTGAGCATCGTCCATTATGCTCGCTGCAGATCCCAAGGTTTCAGTGTGATCTGCCTGACACCTTGCCAAATTTGGCCAAAGGACTTTACACAATTTTTGCTCCATCTAATAAAGTTGCGCATAAGTCAACGGAGGGTCTGTTAACTTCTAAAAATCAACGAAGCGGTAATATTGGTGTAAACAATAATGAATCAAAACTTCCAAAAAATCAGCCAGCACTCAAGCATGTAGGGAAGGTGGCGGCAAAACAGTTTTTTAAAGCTATTTCTATCCTTAATACAAATAATGCTATAGCCTCTCAAGCCATTAGGAAAAAATACATGCTACAGAACCAAGCAAAGTTTAAAAATGGTCTTACAGAGTTTTGCCCAGCTCAGGCTTTAAGATATATCCCCGCTTAGATGACATAGTAAGAGAAATCTCACATCTGGTGCTGGTGCAATCTTTCTCTTTGAATGGCACTCAGGCATGTCATAAAAAGGGGACTGTTCCAGACAAGGGTTTAGGAGGGGAGCCATTGAATGACAAGATGAAGTACAGAGCTGAAATTCAGAAGGCTGTCGATGCATACATGGCTGGACATGTACCGCCCCATTTAGAAATATGTGCAAAACCAGCTGCCCTCATTTTGGATGGAAGCCCAGCCAGAAAGTCATATGACGGAAGTTTCCATTCAGGCAAGGAGTCCAACTCTTGAACCTGTGCTCTGGAATTAACATCTGCAAAAAAATCACCTCTTGGTGCTCGGGCTAATTATGCTGGTAGCAGAGAAAGGCGCATTGATGTTCCTTTGCTTCCCCCTGATGCACAATCTGCCTCGTGTTCTAAGCTAGAGCCCCTTAATTCGAATATTGATCCATTGCATCTCTCTGGAGCTATTCTATCTTTAATTAAAAATGCTCTGGGGAATTTAAAGCCTGTAGGTCCTCAGAAGCAAATGACAGCCAAGACTGAAAGCTCTAAAAAAAACTCAGGGGAAGAAGGAACATTTGAATATAAGAAAACGTCCCACTTTGTGCTCTTTAACTTTAAAATGCAGACTTTCTCCATCTACCCAATTTGACCTGAACCGAAGGGCGGTCATGGCAATATTCTCCGACATTCAGATGCTAGAGGATATTGTTTCCTCAGATTTAGCATTGGTAGAATTCATTGATAAGCAACATTTAAATGCTGTAAGATTTTGGATGCAATTGAGGGTGGTTCAAAATTTGATCTGGCAAGTAAAGGGTTCACTACATAATTTGGGTTTCATATTAAGCACCGAAGATGGGGGAACTGTTGCACAGCCCTGTGTGATGGTTCAAGCTCAAACTTCAAATACCCAACCCCAAGATATTAGAGATGTGAAGAAGTCTCGACCATTGTTTAAACCATGCTCTTGCGAGTGTACATCAAAGCAGAATTAACAAGTCTCTCTCACTTCCCAGCGCACAATCTCCCTCATGAGTTGGAACTCAAGAGGATTCAACCACCTCTTAAATAATGACCAAAGCAATCTGTGTCTATTTGATATAGTTGTTCTGCAAGAGACTTGGTTAACACTCCCCCCTTTTTGGGCTGGCCACGAGGTCAATTTGAATCCTACTTTGAAAGCTGCAATGGGAAGACCTTCATCGGGCCTTCTAATTGCCGTAAAACTTGGGTTGGGGTTGTCTTCCACGTTTTGGGCAGCTCCAAACGAGTTTATGTTGTTAGTCAAAGTAAAGTTCCTGAGTGTTACCTATGCAATTCTTAACATATATTGGAACCCAGCTGGTGTCACTGATGAGTGTTTCTTCAGAGACTTGAAAAGTTTACCAGACATGGTGTTCGAAGATCAGAGCATCACGCACTTCATCTTAGCCGGAGACTTGAACCTAAACTGTTTTGAGAAAAGGCGTAAGCGATATAGTGAGAGGTTCATGCGCTGTAATTGTTTAGTGAAACATAGAAATGTATATGTTTTGAATGGTGCATTTGTGTCAGATATACCACCAGCCCTGACCTGGCACAAAGGCAACACTTCATCAACAATTGATTATGTGTATGTAAATATGGCATTGTGGTCAGTGATTCAAACATTCCATGTCACCCCCACCAATGTGAGTGAACAAAACATACTATGTGCCAAATGGCAAGTTCAAGGGGAAATCAATCTCACACAGAGCTCACCTGTGCGCATTGCTTGGTGGTAAATACATGTGGAAACCGCCTTTGATGGAGAGTAGACGCCTTGATTCATTTCAACCAGTTAATGACTCAATCAAATGGGACAGATGACCAACAAGGTGACAACTTTGGATTGAGCTATAGTGATACGATTCATGGATTTAGTCAGCACAAGACATCTGCTGGTAATTATAAGAGTCATCTGCATACATTTGATAAATTAGTACATATAAGAAAATCGCTATATTGCACAAAGCTAAGAAAGCTTTCAAGGCTTCCTCCTCCCCTCAGAGTGGTTTTCACCCAAAAAATTTGAACGGCCCATAAAAATTGGATGAAAGGTCACAGGTCAATGCTCTATCAGAGAGATGGAGCCAACATGCTGAGTATATTGGCAGAGAAAAACATTTCTAAAATGTGGACCTTATTGAACCAAGCACTTAGTGTGCATCAATAGACTTTCAAATCTCTACAGTTGACACACATCAATGAGTCTCATATTTCAAACATCTGTATTCACCTCCTTTTGGCTGCAGAATTTCAGATCCGTTATTGTTACCAGCTGAGTTCCACCTTAATTTAGATCAAAATGCATTCATGTAATTAATTAAATCAGCAAGCAATTTGCAAGCTGTAAGCCCGGATGGCATTTCATATTATGTAATGAAAGCACATCCAGAGATTTGGGTGTCCATATTGTTTAACATTTTCTCTGCAATAACCGGACACAGAAATTGCCGAAAACATGGACTCAAGCAATCACAGTCCCAATTTATAAAAAGGGTGACCGTCAATCACCTGCAAATTATTAGCCAATTTGTTTATTAGATGCCCCGGGCAAAATATTCTGTAGAATAATTTTGAGTGAACTTAATGCATGAGCAGATGAAAAACACTTGAAAGATCCTCTCCAATCGGGCTTTGTAAAAGGACTGGGCACAATTCCAAACATACTTGCTCTCACCATGATACAATCGCAGCAAGTAGCTTGTGGTAAATCATCGGGGTTTTATTGATTTCAAAGCTGCTTTTGATTCAATAGATAGGACACTATTGTTTGTAAAATTACAAAAACATCAATGCCCCTCTACACTATTATCCCTAATAATGTTACTCCACACAGATACATTGATGCGTGTGAGAATCACCTTTAATGGTAAATTGTCTCCAGCAATTTTGACTCAAAGAGGATTGAAGCAAGGTTGTGCCTTGGCTTCCTTTCTGTTTAATTGTTTTTATATTGGACATAGGAAAGTCGATCATAAACTGTCTTGGTGACCCCCCGCGGATAGATGTTCAAAAATCCCATATTTATTATATGCGGATGATCTGATTTGTCTATCTCAAACTCCCAGGGGTCTTCAAAACATGCTAAATCAATTAGGCTCTTATGCACTGGACAATAATTTAGTCATTAACACCCAAAAAAAATGCAATTCGTGGTCTGTAATAACAGCAACATGTTGAAAAAATACAAACATAAATGGCAACTACAACAGTGTGAACTTTCAAGTGTGTATCAATACAAGTACTTAAGTATAACAATTCAGCATAAGAAAATGGTCAAGCAGCTTGTTTGTGAAATTAAAAACAAATTACAATCCTTAACATCTCAATACTCCAAGTAAGATTTGGAAAGTTCTCTTTAAAACACATTGTGACCTTCTACAAAATGAAGGTTACTCCAATTATCTTTTATGGAGTGGAATCTATGCTCCCTCAAGATCGCAAGTTCTGGGACATTATAGAGTCCAAATATTGGAAAGCAGTTCTGCAATTGCCATGTAGTACTCTTGTAGCGCTTCTGCAATATGAATTAGGTTTATTGTCGTTATATTCACAAGTGACATGGAAGCAGAGCGCTCTTCTTTGCAAAATGCTGGATAGGCTAGAAAAACCGACCATCTTGAAAATCATAGCGCATGAGTTACGTCTAAGAAAACATTCCCGATCAGGTGGCGAAATCATGTCTTGAATACTGCAGCAGATGCTGCTTTGACAATTGACCTTCTCATATCTAACCCAGATCGAGCAAAGGTCAAAAATGTCAACATGACTGGGCTGGTAATTTGGTGAAGTGTTCTAAACATAAGGGGCCTCATTACGACTTTGGCGGTAGCCATGCCACTACTGGCGGTATGGCTGCCACCAAAACCGGGTCCGGGTTCCCTGAATGGGGAATTACTGGGCCATTCCGAGTTTGGAGGGCCCGGTAATTCCTCCCTCTGGGAACCCGGGCCCGGACCTTCCCCATTCCCATTTGAGCCCCCATAAACATTAATGATAATCTTAGAGCTCAATGGGAATGGGTGCAGGGAGCTAACGACCGGCCCGTTGTTAGCTCCCTTTTCCCCTCGCGGGACCCGGTACCGACGCCTGGTTTTACCAGGCGTCCTTACCGGGTCCTGCGAGGGATCCTCGTAATGAGGTGGAATGGGTTTAACAGGTCCGCTTTCATTTGCGGCACTCGCTAACCCATTCCGCCAAGGCCGTAATGAGGCCCAAGGACTTTAACACACTTTTGTTTGGTACTAAAAAATATGGAGTAATGGTTGACTATCTCACAAAATGCCCGTCGCTGGATTTCCAGAGGACATTTTTAAGGTTCAGATTATATCTCTTATTCTCAAATCCGAGAGTAGCAATACAAATAGCCATAGTACAATATCTTGATATGGTGTTACCAATTATGAAAACTCAGAAAGATTAGGAAATGGTCAACTCATGTCAAAAGGGACACAAAGGTATCCCCTCACACTCGTGCACTGGAGTGCAACTGATAAATAGGATGCAATATTCATTAAGTAATTCATACAATTACAACCACTTACAGTGAGTCTAACAAGAACTTGCATGTCTTCATTGATTGAAAACCACAGGCATTGTGCACACAAGTGTGAGAGGATACCTTTGTTTTTCAGATGCAAATACAGCCCAAACTGCTTGGTCACATCTCTTCTGCACTCATTTATCTTCCTTCATATATTTTAGTTACAATTGAATGTGTAGCGCTATGATACGTGCAACCGCATTCAAACTCACTAGTTCACTTATTGCTGCAACATCTACACGTGCTGGTTAGTAAATCTCATTCTGCAATCAAAGCAACATCTTGCGGGCAAAATGGCAATGATTAAAGGCAAATCAGAAAGACTCGGAGAAACTTCAACAACGTCATGACAGTAACATTTTCATTACAATCCATATTTTATTAAGCCACATTTCTGTTTGAGATTGTGTTCATTCATGAAGACTGTGATTTATTCATGTTCTTCCTTAGGGCATTTTTAAACCCTGTGTTCTTCAGACTCTACATAATGGGGGTTACACAGAGGACCAATTATGATATAGGTCAACGAGGAGATCTTGCTGTCCCCCATGGCTGATTTTGGTCGATGATATGTAGCACAGAGAGATGCATAGAAAACAAAAACCAGTCAGGTGGGAGGCACAGGTCGAGAACGCCTTCCCACTGCCCCCCTTTGCCTTGATTTTCAAAATAGAAGAGATAATGTTGACATACGATATGATGATCAAAAGAAAAGACCCTAGTGATAATGAAGCCCCAGTAACATATATAAATATTTCAATTGTGTAAGTACTGGTGCATATGATCTTCATCAGTGCGGTCACATCACAGAAGAAGCGATTGATAGTGTGAGAGCCACAGTAGGAGAACGCAGACACAGCTATGGTGATTGGTAGAGCAACCATGAGACCGCCAACCCAGCTTCCTGCAGCTAGCCATATGCACAAAGCTAGATTCATGATGGAGTGGCAATGAAAAGGATTGCAGATGGCCACATACTGATCATAAGCCATCAATGTGAGCAAAACCTACCTCTGCAGCTCCAATGGAAATGTCAGAATTCACTTTGCACTTTGTGAGAGAAACACGAGAGTCATTAAGAATGAAGTGTGCCAGCATTGCAGGGAGAACAGCTGAGGTGTATGTGATGTCAATTAGTGACAACATAGCAACAAAGAAGTACATGGGGGTGTGCAGCTGTGAGTTACTGGAAGTTGTTGCCACAATAAGAAGGTTTTCACTCAGAGTGTGCAGGTACATCATTAAAAACACACTAAAGAGTGGAGCTTGGGGGCGTGGAAGATCTGAAAAGCCAACAATCAGGATTTTGGTGGCTGAACTTTGATTTTCTGCTTCCATTCATGGATAAATTCAGCGACTGTTGGGTTGGATTTGAAGGTAAACTGAAATAAATCCACACACAAAGGAATTAGTACTATTGCTGAAACATATGCCGGGATTAAGGTGGCTGTATACATGTGCTGTTGCAATAATTTAAGTAAAAGTGAAAGTTACACTGATGAAAAAATGTGTTCCTGTATTTTCATTCAGCATTTCTCATTGTTTATATATGTTGGCGATGCTCATCTCCAAATTGCTTACAATTCATTGCATGTATTTCAGTGAGGCTTAAGTTGGCTATTATGTGTAAATTGTTATTCATCCCTTGCATCCCAAACAACTCAGCATAATGAGCACGTGGAGGGCATGCAAAACCAGGGTTGGGGTCTCTATTCCTGAATGGGAAACCATCATTTGTGATGACACTTCATAATCTATATACAGCCAATAGTTGGTGTCTCTCTGGACACTTTAACAAACTGTCATGTTGGCTGGAAACACTCTGCTTCCTGGAACAATTTAATAGGGAGTGGATTACAGGGAGTTCAGGTGGTTATGATTAATTCAATGATGTTTATAAATTACCATTTCCATTTTCCATTGTCACTTGAAGTGGCAGGGGTGTGCTAGATGTGGGCCCAGCCCTCTCATCATGTAAAATATTAGTTTGATTAATACACAGGGCCTCATTACAAGATGTGCAGAATGGGTTTAACGGCACCGGTAATGGTGCCGGCTCCATTAAACCCACTCCGCACTATTACGAGGTCCCCTCGTGGGACCGGCTGTGGACGTCTGGTTTTTCCAGACGTCCATAGCGGGTTGCTCGAGAGAACCAGGGAGCTAACAATGGACCCGTAATTGACAGGCCTGTTGTTAGCTCCCTCCCCAATCCCATTGAGGCCTATGGGGGCTCAAATGGGGAAGGACTGGGCCTGTGTTCCCTGAAGGAGGAATTACCGGGCCCTCCACACTCGGAATGGCCCGGTAATTCCCGATTCAGGGAACCCAGACACGGACACGATTTTCGAGACAGTCATGGCACCAATAGGTACTGAGGAGAGAGTGGTCAGACAAGCTGAGAGGGGTGACCAAGGGAATAGAGAGAGTGAGGTTGGAGTGGATGATGGTGTCTAGCGTGTATCCAGCAGAATGACTTGGGCCAGAGGGAAGAATGGAGAGGAATAGGGAGGAGCAGAGGTTAGTGTTTAAGTCACCCAGGAGTAGAATTTTGGAGGTGGTAGAGAGTAGGGAGGAACACAACTCCACCCACTCAGAGAGGAACAGAGAAGAAGCATCTGGAGGCCGGTAAATGGTAACAATGGTCAAGGTGGAGGAAGGAGAGAAGACAAATTGGCATACTACACTCTCAAAGGACGAATAGGGCAGAGTGGGTAGGATGGAAAAAGGAATCCACTCAGGGAAGATTAAGGCATCCCCGACCCCATCATGGTGGGGTTGAGGCTTTGAGGTGATCTTAAAGCTGTCAGGTTGGAGTGAGTCAAAGGCGGTAACTGAAAGGCAGATGTCAGCAGAGTGTTTGATGGCTGAGCATGAGTTGAGGGTCTTCAGGTGGAGACGATTGCTGCCTTTGAAGATTTTTTGAGGTGCAGTGTAGGGGAGTGTAGGGGACTTCAGTCAGAAGTGGTGGAGTAGGGGGATAGAAGGGAAAGAGGCAGGGGAAGGAAGGAAATTGATTAGAGATGGCATGATCCGGTGAAAGAGAAGTAGGTTGCCTGAGGGCCTTGAACCAGGACCGTGTCTGTGAGGTAGACATTGATGCAACAGCAAAATTAGAAGGAGCTTGTATGGACGACTTCCCACATGGTGTCACCATTAATGGATGTGGAAGAATAAGGGGGGGGGGGTGGCTGCGAGGTGAGAGATCCATATGCCAGGAGATGGGACAGATAATAGGATATCACTGACGATTTCTCTGGATGATGCACAGACATAGGTGTCTGCAATTGGGAGGACAGGGTTTGCAGCAAGGATGTCTTTTTTTGTGCTTTTTCCACCCAGCTTTTTTGAGAGAGGGAGGATAGGTGATGGTGCAGAAGTTGGAGTAGATTGGGGAGATGGTGAGTGCCATCTTGGAGTGAGAGTAGGAAGTGAGAGGCAGAGCGAAATGCAAGGGTGAGTTGGCTGTGTATGTGTGTGCTGCAATTCACAGTTCTGAACCAGATACACAGTAGGCCAAGTGGGTGTTAAGAGTACACATAACAAAACAGTGGAGGATGAAGGCACACCTACACTAACAGTCACATACAATGCAGGATGAAGGCACCTTCATTTGGTTTTTACACTAACAGTCACATACAATGCAGGAAGACACAGGTATTGCAGCACATCAGTACACATGTGAGGTCAGTAGACATGTGGTTCAGGGAGTGAACAGCAGAGTGAAGTTTCACCTTAGAACAGGGGACATCTGCCAGCAGAGCTGGGTAATGCGAGTGACTGGAGAGGCAGGGGGAGTCAGTCAAGTAGAGACGAGGCAGCCACCAACCAACAGTCAGTACTCACGTGATGGAAAGAGGGGTGATGTCACAGTCCAGAGGTGCATGGATGGAGTAACCAACATGATTAAGCATCTTTGCTGCAGTAGTAGGATAGTAGGGCTTGCAAGCCCAGCCTGGAACGGACAGGAACAGACAGGGTCTTTGATGTGGGCCTTTGCAGAGGGGGTCGGCTAAAGCCTGCCGGTTCCTCGATAGACAAGATGAATGCTGGATTGCCTGATCAGCAAGAGGGGAGGCGGGCAAAAGGAGAACTCAGAAGAGCATTCTGAGTATCATTGAAGTGGCGGCCATCGTTAGAATGCCTTGTGGTACTCGATAATATAAGAGCACACAGGCTTCTGCTAACAAAGTCCCACTCCTCCCAGTGCACACTGCCCCCAGAGCACTGGGAGGCAGTGATAGATCATACAGTAATGCCCCACAAATTACGCAAGTGGTTGTATGCTAATTTAGAAATAAACTACATTTTCCATTTTTTCCTAGATTTCCAATTCAAAATGAAGCATACTGCACGTTGTGTCTAGGATTGATGCCATAATAGATGAAGTCCTAGAATGGATGCAGAGAAAGTGAGAGACAGAGGCAGGTTAAGAGGGTAACTCAGAAGCGAGGAGGTAAGCTTTAAGTTTATTTTTGAACAAATCCATATGGACTGTTTATCAGATGTCCAGGGGAAGAGAATTCCATACAAGTGGGGCAAGAAGAGAGAAAGAGCAGACGCGAGAGAAAGCACAGGGAGGGCGAAGAGCCACAAGGGTTTTCGAGGAGGCAGAGCACAGTTTACGAGAAAGGTGTGTAGAGTTGGAAAGAAGAAGATAGATACAGATCATTTAAATCTTGCCCTGCTTTGCATCATCAGCCATCCAGCCTGGTGACACTACGAGGAAGTATGTGTTAAGTGAGAGAGTCGAAACAGAGTCCTGGTAACAAAGTTAATGATCTTGTTGAGAGGACAGAAAGCATGGCTGGGGAGACCAAAGAAGATGCTGGCACAGTAGTACAGTTTAGTGAAGACAAAAGTGGCTAAAAGATGCTTGGTGCTGTTGAAAGGAAGGAGTTTTTGTCCTAATATTTAGGAGGATGAAGCAAGCTATTGTTGCCATTGTTCCAGTTTTAGAGATGAAAGTAGAGAAGGTGTGAGAAGGATGGTTTCTAGCTGAACAAGAGTAGGAGAGAGACTGTCATGTGGGAACTGGATAGGCAGAGGAAGAGATGAGGGAGCTTTTGGGAGGGAAAAAGAGTATCACGGATTTGATAGAGTTTAACATCAGATAGTATGAAGCCATCCAATATTTAATGGCAGAGAGACAGTTGGAAATGTTGATAGAGAGATCAGAGGAGAGCTCAGGAAAAGAGAAGAAGATGTGGGTGTTGTCCACAAAGAGTTATACGAGAACCCAAATGAGGAGATTAGTGCCACAAGAGCAGAAGTGTAGAGTGTAAAGAAGAGCGGACCCAAGACAGATCCTTGTGGACACCAAAATTTAGAGGAGTGACTTGAGAGGTGCTGTTGCTCCAGAAGACAGAAAATGGGTGAGGCACAAGGTGGGATTCAATCCACGGAATGGCTTGATCGTGAATCTCAAGAAGAAAGAGAATATTAAGGAGATCAGAGTGATTGACTGTCTCAAAGGCAGCAGACAGGTCATGGAGAATTAGGATAGAGGATAGGTTTGAATGCTTAGCAGATCCGATGAAGTTGGACACATTCATGAGAGCAGTTTCCGTGGAGTGACAGGAGTGGAAACCTGCGTGTAGAGGATCTGGAAGGTTGTGGATGTCTAACAAACTGATAAGATGGTTGAACACAAAACTTTCAAACACTTTAGAGTAGAGTGGAAGGAAAGATACAGGGCGGAAGTTAGCCGGTAGGTTTGGGTCAGCCCATTGCTTTTTTAGGAGAGGGAGGATCATTGCTATTTTGACAACATTACATCGGTGTTTCCCTGGGAGCGGCGGTCTTCCATGTGGATTGACCATCCCCAAGCCCAGGCTGCACTTCTGGCTGTGCTGCGTTACAGATGTCACCTCTGGGAAGGAATGGGGATCCTGCCAGGGCTCCGTGGAACTGCCACTGGACTGGGGACGGCCGACCCACATGGGAGACAAGGTACCCAAGGCCAGAGGCATCACCTTGGACCATCCTGAATTTTTGGCTGGCCTGTGTTACAAATTCTCCCTTCAGAGAGGCATTGGCACACTGCCAGGGCTCCCTGGTGGGGAAAGCTGTAGCACAGGCCAGCCAGAACTCCAAGGTGGTCGGAGGGGATGCCCCTGGCCTTGGGTGGCTGTCTCCTATGTGGTCTGACCATCCCCAAGTCCAGCAGTGGGTCCAGGGAGCCTCGGCAGGGTCCCCAACCTTTCCCAGAGGGAGAAGCTGTTATGCAGCCCAGCCAGAACTCCAGGGCGGTAGGGGGTCATATCACTGTTCTTGGGCTGCTGACTCCCATGTGGGTTGAACATCCCCAAGCCCAGCATTGGTTCCAGGGAGTACCAGGATATTCCTCATCCTTTCCAGGAGGGAGAAGCTGTAACAAAAGCCAGCCAGAGCTCCAGGAAAGTCGGGGGTAATGTCCCTGGCCTTGGGCATGCGTCTCGCACATGGGTCTTTGCTGGGGGCTTGTGGGTAATACATTCATTGACGATTTCCACAATTCAGACATCTGTGGATTGCCACGGGTGTCTTCTTTTCTGAAATGCATGGGGTTGCTTGTTTTCCTTGGTGTCTGCAACACCCAGGGCCCAAATCTGTAGGTTGGCTCCCCAAACCCTTTGGGGATAGCAGTGGTCTAGCCTTTTCCCTTTGCGCCCAGGTAGGTGTACCCACACATGTGAGGTACCTTTTCTATCGGGACAACTGTGGGAATGTGGAAAGGTAGGACATGTGGTGTTGCTGGCTCTTTTCGGTGGGTGGGCAGAGGGAAATGTCTGAAAATGGTGTGTTTTGTTTGCCAAATTTTGGACTATGCCAGGGATTGTGGGTAATGAATTCTGGGGCGATTCATACAAGTCAGACCTCTATGGATTCCCACAGGTTTCTCCTTTTTGGAAATGCATGGGGTTCCCTGTTTTTCCTTGGTGGCTTTGATACCCCAAGCCCAAATCTGTAGAATGTCCACAATAGCAAAATTCTTCAAAATCTGCTCTGCCGAAAGACTTGGGGTTAGCAGTGGTTTAGCCTTTTCCCTGTGTGCTCATGGAAGGTGCAACCACATGTGTGAGGTGTCATTTTCATTGGGACACCTATGGAAACACATGAAAGTAGGACATGTGTTGTGTTTGCTTGGTTTTAATAATGTTTTGACACATCTGCTGCTGCACTTTGTCACATAACCCTTTCATTTCCCAAATGTGACCTACATTTAGTCACTGCTTTAATCACTATACACTTTTGTAACCTAAACAAGTCACCTACCCTTCAAAAGGTCTGCCTGTGCTCTTTCAAAAAATGTATACTTGCCCTTCCTCACCACATTTGTTTTCCTTTTTTACACATGATAAATACACTTGTTTAGGCCATAAACTTACAAATCCTGTGTACCATGGCTCAGTTTTTGGCTAGTGGTATTGCTTCTTTTGTGAAACATTACAAAAAATGGGTGATTTCCTAACTGGAAAAGTCAGGGTATGTAGCAGAGGATTGCTATTCTCAAACTTCACTGAAGCCATTGACTTAATGAGCCAACCATGTCCACCACATACCTTTTTTTATGTCATGTTCCCAATTTTTCCCCAAACTATGGAATTTTTCCCTACATAGTTGTTGGATGACCTGCGCAAATAACTCCTTCCTAAACTTGGAATTTCGTCTACTTTTCTGAAATGTATGCCTTTCTGTCCTCCCATTCAGCTTTCCTACCCTTCTCTTCCATTCCTTTCAGCATGTCCTATTGGAAAAAAGGCCACTGTCACTTACCTCTCACAAAACTCCTGGTAACCATATCAAAATATGTTTTTCTGGTTTCCACTCAACCTGTTCTTGAAAGCCTGGATAATGGCAAATTCAGCACAGCAAGTTTGGTAGTGGTGGAGGGGACCCTTGGCATAAAGGGGTTAAAGAGTTTGGCTGAGTTGTTAGATGCCGCAGAGATGCAGATTTGAATGTGAGCTGAGCTCCCTTAGTGTGGACAGAGAGTCGGTATTGCCTTTGGAGCAGGCGGCAGGCCAGTTTGTCGAAGGATACACAAAATGCCAGCCATTTCCTCTCAGCCACTCTACACTTGCGTTTAAGGGTGACAAGGTCTGAGTCGTACCAAGAGTTGCACTTGGCTTTGGGCTTCAGGTGGATCCTCATGACAGGGGCAAGTACATCAAGAGTGTCAGAGATAGACGAATGGAGGTTGGAGAGGGCTTTGTCAGGATGTGAGTCAGCCAGAGGTGCAGGAGAGGGAGAAAAAGTGGCGGCAAAAGCCTCAACTGACACAAGCTTCATGGGTCAGATGACCGAGAAGGTGGGTGGGATTGAAGGGGGTGGCTCGGCCTGAGAGGTAGAGTGAGAGAGAGAGAGAGATGAGAGGAGATAAGAAAGTGTTCACTCCAGGAGGGAGGAGGAGAGGTCCGCCCACTCACAGACGAAGGAGGTTACCTGACCAGGAAGATCAAAGCTACTCCCACACCGGGATGGGTGGATCTGGGTGCAGAGAGGATCTTGTAGCCATCAGGGAGGAGAGTGTCTAAACTTGTGACAGATCTGGCCATGAACCATGTCTCGGTTAGACCGAGAACATCAAGGTCAAGTTCTGCCATGAGATGGCAGATGGCGGAGAAGTGTTTGGCAGCTGATCAAGAGTTTACAGTGGCAATGTGGAGAAGGTTGCCCACCTTGAAAGACTTTCGGGGAAGGGTACAGGTGACAGGTACTCCCTGCTGAAGTGTAAAAGGAGCCCAAGGGTGGGCAGAGGAAGAAGGAGTAGAGGGCAAGGTAGCCAAGGAGGAGGATGAAGGAGCCAGATAGGTGGCAGAACAAGGAGGCAAGGAAGCCGGAGAAGGGAAAGAAGGGACAGCAGGAGAGGAAAGGAAGTTGATGAGGCACGGGAAGCATCTATCAAAGGAGAGGCTGTTGGCCTGAGGGCATTGGACCAAGACAGTGCCATTTAGGTAAACATTCATGTTTATCTAGGTCTCTAGGCCCAAGCTACTCCTCACTGATGAAGAACAGTGGTCTGGAGGGTTGCCCAGAGCATTGCCAGTGGTTAAAATTCATTCTAAACCTTCCAGCCATCACCCCTTTGTTTTTGCTGTGTCACCCCGAGTGGGACGGGTATGCCAAGACGTGGGTCCTGTGCCTGCTGGGCCTAGAGACCCAAGCTACTCCTCACTGATGAACCCCAACAAGGGCAAAACATGTTTGGGGATGCTTGTGGTCTCGTGCAAAAGGGATGTGGCCTAGCAGTTCGGGCTGGACTGCCCCTTTTGGGGTGGGGCCAAGCCTGATTTGCATATGGTCTTTCCCCGTCTGCAATGGCTTGGCAGGTGAAGAACGGTGGTCTGGAGGGTTGCCCAGAGCATTGCCAGTGGTTAAGATTCATTCTAAACCTTCCAGCCATCACCCCTTTATTTTTGCTTTGTCACCCCGAGTGGGACAGGTATGCCCAGACGTGGGTCCCGTGCCTGCTGGGCCTAGAGACCGAAGCTACTCCTCACTGATGAGCCCCAACAAGGGTGAAACATGTTTGGGGATGCTTGTGGTCTTGTGCAGAAGGGATGTGGCCTAGCAGTTTGGGCTGGACTGCCCCTTTTGGGGTGGGGCCAAGCCTGATTTGCATATGGTCTTTCCCCTTCTGTAATGGCTTGGCAGACGAAGAACGTTGGTCTGGAGGGTTGCCCAGAGCATTGCCAATGGTTAAGATTCATTCTAAACCTTCCAGCCATCACCCCTTTGTTTTTGCTGAGTTTTCTTTTTTCAACATATATTGGATGTACTTGTTATATGGTTGCATTATTATGTGGTGGTTGTGGTCAGTAGCCCCCAGAAATATGGCCCCTGGCCACATACAACATATTAATATTTGTATAGTAATTATAGGTACTGTAGTAGGAGTATAGATTATTTGTAATATGGTGGAATAATAAAATTGAAGTGTAAATAATATGTATGAATGTAGTACAATTAAGGGTAATGCTTATCAAATGTGTATTTGTTTCTTATAAAGATAACAAATAGGATTACATTTAGATGGGTTAATGAAGGTGGAATCTTTGGTGTTTTCTCTGTCAAAAAAACACAGTAGCATATGTTAAGCAGGATAGTTTAAAATGTTTAATTGCATACCATTTCACATATTCATGTATTTTTTAGACCTTGATAATCAGTATATTCTACGTACTATGTTTGGTACAACATTGATGTGTGGTACACAGTTCACGTTCAATAATCATTGGGTCATTTGGGAAAAACAATCAATAGAGGATTACAAAAATAAACAATTACATATAAGTGTGACAGGATGTTTATTTGAAGTGGGTTATAATTAAGGGAATGTTTAAAGTGTTTAGATACCTGTGTATTCTAAGTGTATTGGACGTTAGAAGAAGTTTTGTAGTAAGAAGAATTGTGATGGTGTATTTGGAGTGCAGTGCAATGAAGGGTATTTTTAAAGTAGCTAGATACCTGTTGGTGTATTCTAACTACTTAGCCTTTTAAAAGTAGTATTGTAGTATTATGAATGTAGTTAGATACCAGTTGGCGTATTCTAACTGTTTATTGTGCTAAATTTCAATTACTAAAGCTGGGTTTAAGGAACATTAAGTAGGCATTTGTTTACTTTGCTGGTAACCTATGTTTTAGAGTAACGGATGTATCATTACATTCAAACCAGCCACTTCTTTTTTTTGACATATGCAGCATAGTGGACTTCAGTGGTTGTGGCACCAGTATGGTAGATTATGCCTACTGTTGTGACAGTTTTCTTGCCAAGAGATATGTGGACTTTTGTGAAGATAGCAAGCTTACAGTTGTTTTTTGTACCATCTGTGTTTGGCAGTGTTTGTATGCGGTACCCTTGGGGACGACTACAGGTGTAAGCAGAACCAACCTTTGGTATAAGTCTGTACTGCACTTTTTGTGATAGCAGAGCTGAGAATCCAGGCTTATCTTAAGAGGCATTGTGAGCTGTAATGATGTTACACAGAGGTCTACTATCACAGGTGGCCAAATAAATTCTTACACTCAAGGTTTCTTGGTTAAACACTTATTCATTTATTCAACAGTCAGGTATAAAACATTCACTAGAAGGAGGCAGTTAAATATCATACACAAATATACTTCATTACTCTACACTTTAAGTTTCTGAGGCATTCAGACTACTTTGAAGGAGGAGCAAAATGGCATTCAGAATCCTTTGAGGTAGGAGCAAAAAGGCATAGGTTATTTAGAACATGAAAGATTACAAGTTATTCTTAGACAGTGTAAATATTTAATGTTCACCAGAAGAGTCAATTCAATTTCATAGGTTAGTAAGGTAAGTCTTGGATATGATACCGCAGTTGTGATAGTGAAACAGAAAAGTCTTAGGAGTAGTTTGTAGCAAGATGAATGATATGCAGGGTCACAAGCTGATTAGTCCTGTTAGTTGGGAAAGTTCCAAGCACTTTCACTGCGAGAAGTAAGTACTCTCAGTCTGGTTTTACAGTAACTTTACAATTGAAGAAAAAGATGCAGCTGATGACTTCTGTTCCGGCAGTTCCTGCAGATGTCGCTGTTCCTGGGACTCAGTTGTGAGGACAAGACAGAGGATGTCGGGGGACTCCTGCACTGCACACGGATTGGTCACAAAGCTCGCAAACTGGCAAATCTTTGATTCCGGTAGCTCTCGTCAAGCACAAAAACTGGTGTACTTCTCCCTGGCTATTCGGTATCTGGCTATTGTCTGTGGAGTCAATATGGTATGGGTTGCATTTCCTTTTTTTAACTGTCTCATTAAATTGAGTACAGCTTTCTAGTTTTGGCATTAAGGACATGCATTTTATATTGTGTTGAGTTAATTGTTCCCTTACATCAGGAGCAGATGTGTTTCACCCATATAGTTCATGGAATAGTCTTCTATTTAAGATGTTCTTTGCATCTTCAGTAAGCAGTCCAGTTCTAATGCTTTTTAAAATGTTAGCATAGGTGAGTTCTGCAGACGGACACATGTTTTGAGTTAGTTTTTTGTATTGGAAATCTTGCCAGAGATGTACATTTTCTATGCTGCCGAGTGTTTTGTAGCATTGTTTGTGGCCTAATTTTTTGAAAATAGGTACACCTTTTATTGGTGTAAACTGTAGGAGGTGAATTAAAGCCAACATGAGATTTGAAAACATTCACACTGCATCTATTATGAGTACTTTCATTTGTTTCTGATTTATGCATGCTTCAATAGCAGCTTCTGCTGATCATTTGTGGTATTCTAATTTGTTTTGGTGTTCTACTGGAAGGTGCAGTAGTCATTGTAAAGGTACACCTCCTATGTTGTAGGCAGCTAAACTTGTGGGGGTTATTACAACAGCAAAAGGTTGTTGTTTGTTTCATTTTATAGAAATGTGTTGATGATTTTAATTAAGAATGTTTTTTTCAGCACCAGCTTCACCACTTACATACAGGAGTATAGGTTTATAATCTTTACAGGTACATGCTTTAGTTTCATGTTTACAACATGTTCATTTTCGTGAGTGACTTCTAGATAAATGGTGAGTTGTTCATCATTTAGTTGTGATTTTAGCACTGACAACTCTTCTTCCAATTGCTCATATTGATACATGGTATTTTCTGCTTCAATCATGGCAGTTTCTGCTTAATTTAAAATGAGTGGTTGTCCAAGTTGTTTTTGGCTTCCTGTAAGGGAAGGTTGACTGCCCTCAGGAGTTTCTTCATCTAGTTGAGCCTCAACTTCTTCCTCTTGTTGGCGTTCATTGTCCAACATTTCTTTGTATTTCTTAAAATTGACATTTGTTATACTGCTTTGATTTGCCTTGAATACAGCTTGAAATGAGTCATGGTTACCTGATAATTCTTCTACTTTTCTCCATAGTTTAAAAAGTTGCAGTGGGCAGTGTAATAAAGTTGTCTATGTTGTGGAGATTCATATGATAATTGTATATGATTAATTAGGATGGGTTTGGTAATTTTGACTAGGCTTCCTTCACAATTTGAGACTAAATATTTGCCAGTTCTCTCATCTGGTATGACATTATTTTTGTAGTAGTAGTTTTGGGCTAAGTGGTACATATTTTCCAAAGCAGTACTTCTGGTGGGCAGAATGTATCTATTAAATTGTTTTAGAAAAAGTCCAGGCTGCTGGGATCATTTGTGGCTATTGTTTCTATCTCTTGGTACTATTTCAGAATTCTTTTTCAGGATGAAGCTGGACCAAGGTTTAGCCAGAAAATGTCTTCAGATTGGCCATACAAGGCTGTATCTGTTAAACAGTCTGCAGCATCATAGCACCCACATTCTCTATGGGAAAGCATTTTTATACTGAAGCTTTACAATTTTTGTGAAAGTGTTATGTCAGGTGATATGTCATTCCAGAGGTATTTTAGCTCTGTCTTCTCTGATTTGGTGAGGTAAACTGTGTAATATCTTGCAACAGAAGTGTAACTGTCTGCAATATAGTGTATGTCTACATTTGCATTCCAGAAGAGGGCAATGATAGCTTTGTAATCATTGATGTACTTGGATGCTTCGTCCCTTTTAACGTTGTATGTGTTTTCGTTGTATGTGTTTTTTACACTATGTCTATTAGAAGACATCAAGCTATTTACTTGTCCTTTTGCCAAAAGTGGACTAGGGAAGCCGAAATGACATTTGGTATAGTATTTACCTTTTTTTTTATATCTACATCAGCAGTATTTGCCACACTTATGTTTTTGGATGTGTATGATTTGTGTACAAAGAACACTATGTGTGGTTTCTGAAGGGATGCTGCAGGTTATGTACTTTTGAATAAACTGTAAAAACAGTGTAATGGGAGCACCTTTTCCACAAAATCATGTGGATGTGTGATGCCCCTCTGGAATGATATTTTTTTCTCCAAATGAAGTGTTCCACTTCTCCTAGTCAAAGAGTATTTTTTATTGCAGATGAAGTGCAGCATGGAGATGGTAAAATACCTTGATACATTGACAGGGTCAAGAGAACAGATTTCTCCTGGTGTTTTCATGTCTATTCTTTCTTTATTTTTGTTTGCTATGCGTAAGAAGTTATGCAAGTCATCCCATGTGTATTCTGCACAACTTAAAGTAACAAACCATGTGGCTGGGCCTAGTTTCCTTAGCATACAACGTACATCAGTGTGATGTTAGTACTAGTATTCTTTTGTACCATGCATGTTTGCCAAGAGATTTGACTGTCTTTTTATTTTTTTTATGTTTTTAATGTGTGTACAACTCCATAACATAGAGTTGCTAGTTCGCTAGTTCGCTTTTGAACAGAGGTGGAAAACGTATTCTACATTTTGTTTGAATCTGCGGTCTTCAGAATACATTCATAAACAACAATATTCTGATGCAGTAATATATGCTCATTGGGGAACTTTTGGCCTGATGCATTTGATATGTTTCTAATTTATGTCAATTGTGTCTTTGGAGTGTAGTGGGTGAATTGTACATTGGTCTAAAATGTAAGACTGGGTAAGCACCTACAGATTGGAACGGGTTATGTTAGCAAGTATGCATGTGCTCCCAAGTTATTATACTTGCTATTATACTTGCACACACCGAGTGGCACTTAAAAACAGTGTACACATCGTTTGCATTTGCTTTCTTTAAAAAAAAGATGCACCTAATGCTGTTGTAAATGTATTCATGCATTTGTTAGCTTTATTGCAAATGCTGCTAACAAGAAATATTTTTAAATGCACTGCATTTTCCATTTTCCATTCAATGTATATGTCATACTTATATGTCAAGCTTCCATGTAGTCCTGGTTTTGACTTTGCATTCTGGGAGTTGTAGTCAGAGTTGTATAATGGGAGAAGTGGTATTAGAAGTGACAGAATGTAAAGAAAAAAAGGAAGACTTGATAAGCATTTATAGATTGGAATTGGTCATGCTGGCAAGTATGGATGTACTGTCAACATATTGAACTTGCACAAACCAATTTCCATTTAAACATGTTGTACACATCTTTTCAATGTGCTTTTTCTTTTCATAGAAACAATTTACACACATTACTGCTATAAATGCACATAAGCATGTTTTAAGTTTCATGAAAGTGCTCCTAAAAAGATATATATTTTTTTATTTATTGATTTGGTTATAAGAACATATGTCATTTTACAATATTAGGAATTTACATAATTACATACATAATATAGTTTAAGAAACAGTAGATACTACAAAATACAAATTACACTTTATACATAATTAATCAGATGAAAGTAAACAAATTCATATAAAAATAAAGGTAGTAGAGCTAGACATTTCAGAAAGCCAGTTTACTATCAAGCATTGTCCACGGATTACAGATGGTGTTAACAAAGAGAAACCAATGCAAATTCAATGATCATATGAATAATTCAAACAGTTCATATTAAAAAAGAATTCACACACTCAGCTAGATTAAAATCATGATAAACCTAGCACAGGCAGTTCTAAAAATGTCAGCATTGCCAGTATAACTGTGATACGTCGTCCACAGAAAAAGATGCCAATAACGTTTCAGGCGTTAAAATGTTCAAGTTAGCAAACAAATGCTGAAAGAGCAATTTCAGCAATTCTACAAGGGCAGGGCAGAATGTGTTTTAGGGTTTCTGGTTCCGAGTTGTCCATACAACGTCGACAGCTCTTTCTACCGGGCTGTGTTGGACCTTCCGCTTATGTGATTTCTCGTGGGCCACAGATCTAATCTGATCCAAAGAAATATTGTCCTATAACTCGGGGAAGGACATTTTTAGGTTTTTAGATAAAGTGCACATTTAAGAAGCTTTGATACTTTTGAGCCAATTGCCATGTCATTTCCCAATCATACCATCGAAGTTTATTCGTTGCTGTAATCGACTCATTAATTATTGAATTATCTGAAATATCTGCAGCTTTCAAGGAATTAGTGATTACAGGTAGCCACAGAGAAAGAGAAGTATTGAATTTGGAAATCGTCAATCTAGCTATGATCGATAGTAGTGAGTCTGATGTCGGGGCTAGCAGGAATTTCCTATATAAAGTTAGGACTTTCCATATGACAATGCTGCTGAGTGATATTAGACCCCGTTTGTATCTTAAAATATCCATTGGCTGACTAGCAGGCAGCCCCAAGACCTTCTTCCAAAATAGGCCTTCTAATATTTTGGCCCTTAATAGATTTAGTTTCTGCTTCATAGCTGATAATGGGTACCACTTTCTGTTTATAGTAGATCACAACGGGTTTGTAGGAGAATTTCTCATATTTGTCTTAAAGTAGCCTAGCTGGGGATACTGCCATTCGCACCTTTGCTCTTAGTTCAAGGTGGTATCATTTAAAAAGATAGATTTTTATATGACAGCATTACAAGTATTTGCTGATTGAGGTGCATAATGCTGCAATGCATGGATTTTGCTGCAGTGGTTAAAAAAAGAGAATATGTTTACTGAGAAGCTTCTCACAGGGTAAGTAGCAGGAACCCTCTCTAAATATATATATATATATATATATATATATATATATATATATATATATATATATATGTATATATATATATATATATATATATATATATATATATATATATATTGTTTGTATTGATGTGGCTGATTTGTCTCAATCAACCTTTCAACATTATTTAACAAGTACAAATATATCAAAATTACATTTTTTCAGTTACATCTTATGCATGAATACATTTCATTTTACCACATGTTAAAAATAATAAAAAGAAGTAGATGATAGAATAACAGAATCGAAACAGGACGTCATCTAATTCACATCTAAATGTCTGTAATCATAGAATTGACACACGCAGTGAGTTTTATTTTTCTCCAAAAAGTAAGTCCCCATGAGTTATTTTGCAGGAGAACCTAACTTCAAAGAATACAAAAAGTTCACAATTGAATATCTAATTGACTGAGTTTCAGTATGGAATAGACTTTCCCATAAAAACTCTGGTTTCATAACATTACAATTTTTAAAAGACCTTCAAAAACACTATTTGAGCAGACAACAGCTCCGAGCATTCAACAATAAGGTGCTTAATTGTTTCTCAATGTAAATGGCAAAAGCGACACATATCATCAATTTTGGGGTTAAGTTTTCATCTTGTCAAAATCTCATTTGTGTGCCACGGATTAAATCTAAAATGCATGAATGCAGACATGTGTGCTGGATCTGGCGATCTTATTAGATAGGAGGGAAGACTACCACGCTTTTTCAATAGAAACAGATTCTGTTAATAGTCCTTTTATAGCATGCATTGATCCCATTTCTAGATCCAATCCATCTGCCACAGCTTCTTTTTCGCTTGATCAGGACTCATAATCAATAAGTGAGATGTTTGCCTTATGAAGGATACTCTAAACTTTGGATCTCCATTGGTTAATAAAGATATAATTAGATATCTTAACATAATTGGATATCATGGACAGTAAGTCAACAGAATCTCTTAGTGAGTAAACACTTGCAGTACAATGAACACAACTTCCAAGTATATATACTGTACCATGATGACAAGCCCAGCTCACATCTCAGAACAGCCAATACTTACTTTCTAGTTTGAGCCAGAAGATATCAGATTTGCACGATTTGGACTCAGCACCATATAATAAAATCCGGGTCACTTTTTGTTTGTAGTATGTAAGCAAGGGTATAATAGAAAACTCACTTTTCATTTATTATTCTAGCTTGTGATGTAACTGTAGCTAGTTTGCTTCTAAGGCTTTCATGGTATGGAAGGTCAGAAGGATGATTAATAATAAATGTATTCTGTGACCACCGGGAGTGTTTAATTCTGAAGATAGCAGTTCTGTAGATCTTTTCTGTTTCTAACTGGTCCAAATTATGTATATTTGTAAAAGAGTTGTAGGAAATACTTTACAAAAATATATGCATACCTGTACTATGTATTGTAGAAACAAATGTTGAATTTGGAAATAGAAGTGCACGTTTGAAGTACTGAACTGAGATGACAGGGTTAGGTGTAAAGTGTTTGCATGTGATTGGTGGATGGATGTGTGACTCTTTGAAAGCAGCCAATGAAGGAGTGTTGAGACCAAGAAAGAGAACGAGTAGAAGGGCTGCCCTTGTGTTACAGGGTCTGCAAACTTTGCGGTAGTCCACGGAAGGCACGTGCCACATCCAGGTCTTTCAATGAAAGGGATCTGTGGGGATTAGTCAATTAATGGATTTGCTGAAGCAACGTAGAGCTTTGATTTTGGGAGATTTTTCAATTCAGGCATTGAAGTTTTACGCTGAAAATCATGGCATCTTTGGAAATATTGGATTGACAGAAGTGGAAATTTTGTGGCATGCCGTTTTGTGGCTTAAACTGGGCAAGTTTGTACTCATTCTGTCAGCGTATGGCTCACATTAAATGTCGAGAAATTCTAATTGTGTATTGTGAAGGGGACAGTTTGGGGCATGTGACTCCAATGTATGTGCAGATTGCCCTGATGGATATCTTGAAAACCCTAATGAAACTGTCTCCTGCTGAAAGATTATTTTTTCTGAAAAGAATGAGAGGCAAACATGGAGATGTCCACACTTTTTCAGTCCACAAATAGAAGAATCGAAGCAGCTTGTCAATAAAGCTATATCTGCAGTTCATCTTACAGATGTCGGGAATGCAATCTTTCTTTCCAATGTTAGGAATCCACTGAAAAAGTTCCTGTAAGAAAATTGGAATGGAATATGTACAGTGTACGGTACTACTGTGCACAAAAGGAACAAACTGGTGTTTTTTAACAAAAAAAGTTTATTTTCGGAGCCACCACTAAAGAATAAATAACTAAAATTGTGTTTTGTTTAAATTCCACCCTCCAGCCTTTTGAATGTCCACAATGACTGCGGACACCCCTGTAGTCCACAAATGCACGTGGCACATGCAGGTCTTTGGAGGGTGTCAGTCATGGAAGGGGGACTGCAGAGACCGCGCACCGTTGTTGTGTCCGCAGACATCAGGGACCAACCAACCAGGTTTCCTGAGTGTGGTGTGCAGGAAGGGAGGGTAGCAGGAGTTTTGTTTGCAAGAGTTTTGAGAGCAGTGAACATGGCTATGGCTATGTCTTTGAGGAGGCAGAGTGTATGGATTTTGGGAGACCATTGGATCCATTGGGTGAAGGTGTATGTTGAACAGTGTGGATTGGATAAAATTTGAAATTTCATGGTATGGAGTACGAGAGATGAAGTGGGAGGAGTGCAACCATTTTGTGATAATATTGTTCACTTAAAACATCCAGACATCATTGGTGTTCATTGTTGAGGGAACAGTTTGGGGTATGTTACTGGAATTTCATTGCAGTTTGCAATGAAGTAGACATTTGGAAAGTTGCTAGAAATGTTACCAAATTCCAAAATGACTTTTCTCAGACTGCTCAGAGACAAATGTGGATGTGTTTATCTGCAAATGGAAAACACAAGGCACAATGTGAATAAAGCTGTGTGGGCTTTTTTGCAAGCTCTTGGCATGACATTTTTTCATAATGAGAACATTACATTTGATATTGTCAACATTTTTCAGAGAGATGGAGTGTATCTAACTGAAGTGGGCAACCCAATGTTTCTGGAAAAAGTTCAAAATCTATTGAAGCAGTTTTTGTGGATATATAATAATAACATTGCATCGAATCTTTGTTAGTTTAGTACATAAAACCAAATAATAAAAAAAATATTTAAAAGTTTAAAAGCAAAAAAGGTTCTTTTAAGAGCCACCATTATTGCGTGAAAATCTATTAAAATTATTTTCATGCCCCCACCCCTTGCCTGGAATTTTCCAGATGTCCGTGGACTACCATGCTGTCCACGGACTATGCAAGCTGTAAAGGGGCCTGTGGAAAAAAATGTTCACTTCTATTTTTTAACTGTGAAAGGTGGCTCCTAAAGGAACTGTTTTTTGTGGGGTTTTTCTGGGAGAGGTAAGGTAAGGTGGGGGGGAAGGATCACCAACCACAGAGACTTAGGGACAGATGGACAGAGGAAGATGTTGGACGGGCCTTAATCTTAATCAAGGTACGTGGCAGTTTTTCTTGTGCTCCTTGACTGCAGCCTCAAAGTACTCTGAAACTGCTCCCCGCCTACCTATAAGTGCTTCACAGTACAAGCATAGGACTCTGACACTCAAGGTAAGGGTGAACAGCATTCTATATGACATGTGAAGCCACCATGGGGTCCTCTACACCAAAGGAGCAGTTGAAGATGATGGGGTGGAGGATGTCAACATACTCTTACCTGAGAAAGGTATCGCCTTCCTCAGAGTATTCAGGTGGTTAGATGTGGTGTGGTGCCTCATGGAAGTTGTCCTATAGGAATACAAGCCAGGTTTTGCACTCAGTGCATTTCACCTTGCTTGCACGAGCCTTCGGGACATGTCCAATGGTCATAAGAAACTGCCACACCCAGGACTCACTCCGAGTACTGGAGATAGGGACTTCCTCCACCTCAACGTCTTCTTCCTCTTGATTACCATCTTCTGTATCTCCGCACAATTTCTCAGTCCAGGTCCTCCAGGTTGTTGAGGTGGTGGTTTTGGGGGTGGTTGGGAAGCAGAGATTGCCATTAAAGATGCTATTGCAGCAGGTTTTCAAAAATCTGCAGAGCAGATGTTACCCAAATGCTCTCTCCTGGACAGCCGGATTGAGAATGAGGAAAACTAATGGGTGGGTCCCTCCAGAGCAGCTGTCCATGCACTGTGCTACTGTCCACAGGCTATAGAGTCAAAAGTAGGGCTATAAAAGATGTAAAAAGTTACCAGATCAATGAAGAATTGGTCTGGGAGCTGTGGACGTGTAAGGTTTCTGCTTGAAACACACTAGATTGGCTGAAATGCAATTTTAAATTGTCTGTGGCCGCGGACACAGTTCACAAATAGGCCATCATGCCACATGGGTACGGTCAAATTATGACGTCCGAGGATGTTTTCGAGCATGACAGCCATCCATAGTATAGGCGAGTGTCCACCGATAATTAAAAGTGTCTCATTTGCAACCGGACATCTCCCCTGTCTGGGGACACCTCCATTTTGAGCGCTTACACCCCAGACAGTCGCAGTGTCTGCGGACTCACAATGGTGGGTTTTAAAAAAGAAAGGAAATATCACACAATGATAAACAACATATTTATAGTATAAATGTATTTATTTATTTATGAAAGGGATGGGGTATCAGAATGGGAAACATACACGGGCGGATAAGGAATTTCTGTACAATAATGATGAAGGGAGGAAGGGAGTGAGGTTTCATCAAAGTGTCTTTCATTTACATTGTACGGAATTTGATGGGGATGATTGCTGGGGGCAAGGCACAGGTGTAAGAAGGGCAATGATAGCTAACTGTCATAGGTATTATATCTTGCTTCTAAAATGTATTCACTAATAAGCAGTTCAACTCTATTTGCATCTCTTTTCACCTGTGTTTCAACAATGTTCATTCCAGTGCTCACCACACAATATTGCTCAGGTATACTGCTCAGGGTTTTAGTCTGTTTTCTCTCATAGCAGACTGTCCATGAGAACGTGATTGTGTTGTAAAAGGGGGAGGGGAGGTAGAGTTCCTAAATATCCTACCTGGTAGGGTGGGGTAAAGGTTTTACAGTGAGGGGGATACCGTGTCTCACCCTTCGGTGTCTCATTCCCAGGAACTTGATCCAAACCTGATTGCTGTGTCCCAGCCACCTAGATGACACATGCCCGGGGAATAGTGGGTGAGACACCTTCTGGTTTCTCACACTATGTACTGTAATAAAAAAATACATTATTATTTTAGTGAGGTCTGTACAAATTACATTACTTATTTACATTAAGACATGTATTGTATACCATTAGAGATGTTATCGTCACTCATTTCTTATGTTGGGAAGGGCTCTTCTAACCATTCAAGTGTGTTTTCCATTTCTGTCAGAATGAGAAAATAGTGTTTTTGTTTATACTACATGTTTACATAATGAATACTAATAATAATTAAATAAATACATTGTCGTTACTGTTTGGTGAGAGATTGTTTTAGAAGAAGCGCCTGGTGTATGTCAGTCTCTATGAACAGTTGTACTGAAGTGATAATATGAGGTGTGCACTTATGGTTTACACTTGGTGTGTTCCATTATTGTGTGTGTCATAGATAAAACATAAGTTGTACATTTTCAAGTAATCATTTGTACACAAAGGTATTTTTGGGTGCAGTAAATATAAGTAATGTTGCTTTATGTATTTGTGTTTGTTGGTTGATGGGTAGAACATTTTCTGTTCTCCCCTGTGCTTCTGGGCTTTGTGAATGCGACCTTATGTCTGTGGACATTCATACTGTCCGTGGACTCTATAGCTGCTACATTGGGTGTGACTACAATATAAGGAACTTGTAGCAGATTAATGGTGCACTATTAAAAACCTATGAAATTCAGTGAAAAACGCTGTTAAAAGGACGTTATGGTTAAATTGCACTAATAAAAACCTATGAAATTCAGTGAAACAACATTGTTAAAGGGACGTTATGTTTAAGTTGCACTGATAAGAACTGATGAAATTCAGTGAACAAACTTTGTTAAAGAGACGTTATGGTTTCAAGTAAAACTTAAAACCATTGCAATTTGCCAGTTATGGTAAGCTAAGCAACCATAATACATGACACCACCGTGCACTGCTAAGACTAACACCCAGGACATCAAACATGACATCACAAATGTCATTGATGACATCACTGATGACATCACATATGTAGTCCACTTGTTTTTGTTCACTGACAAATCAAGGCTTGGTGATTTTCTTTACTGACAGTAAGAATTGTAAAATTGAAACTATGTTTTATATCTGGAAAACAATGCCCCTATCTGCTGCCAATTGAATACAATTCATAATGATGTTATATCAGATCCATTCAAAAAGGGGTGGTGTGTCCCCCATATGCAACTTAAGAAGTTTAGATTGGCTGCAATTATTGTAATTAGTGCCATGTGCCATGCCTTAACTCAAGCATAGCTTTGTTAGCTTTGTTTTAGTGTTTATTCTGCCACCAACATGGGCAACTTATGATTGCCAGGGTTTTGGTACATGGCAGAGACTTCACTACACTGTGACCTCTGAACCTGCTCTGTGCCACTGGTAGAGCAGGCGCTGCAAATCAAGTTACTGATGCAACAGGACACAGATACACACTAAGATTTTGGCATGTAGTTTTTGAAAGGAGAATCGGATCACCAGAATACCATTTAAGAAATGGAAATACCCCCAGAATGGTATTATTTAATACAAATCAAAAAGTCAGGGCTTTCACACCCTTGCCAGATGGCAATTTGTCACAGTGTGTCCCTTATGTTTAAGAATCCTGCTAACCTGTGTGGTTCATCCTGTCATCCCAAATCTACTGTTCATGTCCATTTCAAAATGTCATGTGGTCCACCCATACATGTACCTTGCCAGCCTAATAGTGATTCAGGAATCCATGTGTCCTCACAGCCCGCTGGAGCTGTTTATTTTGTCATCATATATTCTACGGTGTCCGGACATTTCATCGAAAAAAATTTGTCGACAGGACATTTGGTCGACGTAATTTCATCGAAAACCAAATGGTCGAATTTGTTTTTATTTATATATATATGTTTTAGGTTGTAGTTTAGGGAAAAAAAGGTTTTTAAGAAAAAAAAGGAGGTTGGGGGGACCCCCCCAAAAAAAGGGGTAAAAACTAAAAAACAAAAAAAATTCGACCATTTGGTTTTCGACCAATTTTATTCGATCAAATGTCTGGTAACCATATTCTACCTATGTTTCTGTAAGTGATTGCTTCCTTAGTTTGGCCAGATCCAATTCTACCCCCAAGCAACTACTGGTAAGGCACCCCTCTCCTTGGCCTTGCACTAAATCGATGTATTTTCTTAAACACTCACTCAGCCCTGACATACTGGTGGAGAATTCCTGATGTCCCACTGCAGAAGTACCTGGATATATTTTGGTTTACTGTAACTTGCATTTCCAACTCTCAAAATGGCCACCTGCCTGATTTAGCCCCAAATGGGTGTGTAATGTAATGTGAAAATAGACTGAGGAGGACAGGGACGACTTGAAGTCATCTGCAAAAATACTCTGATACTCACCACACAACCCTTCCACCCATGCCTGAAAAATAAGATTGATGTTAATTGCAACATTCATTTTCACATGTTTGTTACTGTGCTGTAGAACCACAGCATGGATGTTGATATATGTAGAAACCTTCTAGAAAATATAGTGATTCTGTCTGTTTGTACATTTACTAACATCTGGAGTCTAAACTTATGTCTCGACATTCCTCCTGACCTCTGTGCCGTAGTCTGTGAAACTCCATCTTCTGGTTGGCTTCACATGATATATCTCATCTCCTCCACACACCAAAGGGCATTCCCTGGAGGTGTTGTTCTCCACCTTTGCATATTTTGTAATATGGTCTGATCGCTTTTTTCTTGTTTTTTTCTTGTTCATTCTCCTCCTTTGGTGGTGACGGCAGTGATTGATATTAATATCTCATACCCTATCACTCAAAAGGTGATTCAGATTTGTTAATCTATGGCTATTTCATCTGAGCTTTGTACAAACACATTCTGCACATTTTCTAAATAATCTCGAGACCTGATAAAAAAACGGGCTCCTCTGACTCCTTCCAGGGATGTCATTTACAGGTAGCCAGAGGTCGCAGTTGCAATCCCTGAGGTCTCCCTTTCTACCCCTGTGGTCACCCTTGCTACTGCTAAAAAAATATATATATATTTATTGTTTTTACAAATTGAAGCTCCTGTGCTGTTGCCAATGCCATGTGGCTCTTTGCTTCTATAGTGGCTGTCTTTCCTGTTCAGGCTACTTAAAAAATGCAGGGGGTTCTACAAGTGTAACGCTTTGAGCAGTGACCCTAAATAAGAAAGAATAGGAATAACAAATATTTTGTCTTTCTGGAATTCTATGCAATAATTCCTAGACTCATTAAAGGTGTAATTCAGGCAAACTTCAGGGGCTGAGTAACTGGTTTAATCTGTTCTTAAACACTTCAAATTCACAATGCAGATAGAATACTCCAAAAAGAATTTGGAGCAGAATATGCTTTTTGCAAGTTGCAGTTATGGTATGTTTTTTTCTGCCGATACATATAGTGACCCGTTCTTGTATGAAATGTATATCACATTAGTGATATTGTAACCATATTTTTCATAGAGTAGCACCTCATTAAAGGAGTAATTCAGGCAAACTTCAGGGGGTGAGTCACTGGTTTAGTCTGTTCTTAAACACTTCAAATTCACAATGCAGATAAAATACTCCAAAAAGCAATTGGAGTTGAATAAGCATTTCGCAAGTTGAAGTTATAGCATGTTTTTACTGCCGTCACATATATTGATCCATTCTTGTATGAAATGTATATCACATTAGTGATATTGCAACCATATTTTTCATAAAGTACTTAGGAACAATGCTATGTGATGACACTTCCTGATTTGTCAAGGGGTAAAAGGTCGTATTCAATTGCTTCCCATGATGTCATTCTGGGGTGGGGTCAAATGACATCACTTCCTGTGTTGTCATGAGAGTTCAAGAGTCATGCGATTTCAATTCTGCTACCCCTGGCATTTTGGTGAAATGATATCCCTGACTCCTTCTCCTTTTCAATCTTATGTGGCTCCCTGGTTGCCTCTACTTTCTTCTTCAACCACTGAAGAGAGGACAAAGGTAAGTACATTTTTCAACTGAACCACTAATCATGCTGTCATAACCTTGGAATAGACCAGTTTGGAGGCCAAGATTGATGCTGTAGCCAATTAATTCACACCCCTTAATCAGTTTCATCCCTCCACCCAATTCTGACTATGTTATCCTAAGAGCTATATAACAAACTGAATATATTCTTTCACAAAATAATTGATACCATTGACAAGATTGGGAGGGAGGGGTCGAGAAGCCTATCAACCACCTCCCAGTCCTGTTTGTCTCCTTCAGAATCAGAAAGCATGTTTTTCATTTATGTCCCATTTAGTCTTTTATTTTTAATTTTTTAATTTATTTATTTTTATTTCAAACTTAAATTTAACTAATTCTGCATTAAATAATAAATAAATAATCTGAGCTGGACATGTGCTAACTTCATGCCCTGATCTGATGTCCCTATATAATCCATATATGAGCAAATTCGTACATAACTTTGAAAACATGACATTGCATCATTTTTGTTTAAGATGCCTGTCAGGGACACAGTTATCATTAACACTAGCTTTGAAAATGTGTACCTTTTGATGGAGATTCAATTAAAACAAGAATAGCAATCATATTATCAACGACATAAAAATGTAATGTTATTCAAATTGTTCTATATTTACATCAAATCCAATTTAAATTTTAATTGTAAATGTATAGTATGATTGTTTCTTGTTCTAGAATTATCATAAGAATGTATGTTTGTATTATATATTGTGGGATGTTTTCACCCACGCATCCAAGCCCTGCAACATCATTGTGCATTACTGACAGCGGAAACATCATAATGGCCGCCGGAAAGCATGCTGCTGGCCAGAAATCACCAGAAGGTGCACAGTGAAAACCTGACAGATAGGCCACCATCCACTCTTGCCTCTGTCAGTGTTAATACAGGAGACCATTGCCAGCCACATCCTTTGGCTGCCCAGAGAGCAAAATCAGTACAAAGGAATATAGTGCTGTTCAAAATCTGTTTTAATTGATGTCAAAAATTGCTAAAATCACGGCTCACAAAACCACTAAAAAGATCCCACCTCCTTGTTGGGGGGTCAACATCATTCTCCCGCAAGAATCTACATGAATCTGAGGTCCACAAAAGTGCATCCATATTTGAACAAAGTATATTTTGAGGATTGATTACTGGTAAGGCAGCTGTTAAAAATGGGAGCAATACCGGTTCTTTCCACTGACTGGCGCTGGTGATCTAAATTCCAACAGGAGACCTGTATTTCTGAAGCTAAACTGTAACTTGAGTTAGCTGAGACTTCAAAGGCTGGCTGTCCCCAGGAAGCTTTCACACCTAGCCTTCCCAGCAACAGCACAGGATATCACACAGTCATGTTAACCAGATGCAGAGTGGCACCCTGGTCTGCTGGCCTCAGTCAAGACAATAGACTCTTTCAGATGAATAGGATATGCTGATTTGGGTGTGATAACTACAACTGCTCTGGGGGAAGGCAAGACATTTGACCTCTGAGTCAAGCCAAATTTCTGGGGGGGGGCGACAAACAAATGGGTGTACTGAATTGAGAGCATATGTATGGGTTTATGCTAGAAACCTAAGAACTTCCAGTAATATGCGCAGAGACGGTGTGTACCTGCGTGTAAGATTTCGTGAAAAACAAATATGGCAAAACCCATGAAAATCGCGAATAAGTTGTCATTTCCGAACCCAAGCTCTTAGAAAGAGCAGGGTTGAACAGAGACCTGTCTTAATTAATTTGTGAAGTGTACATGTAATTTCAACAACTTGTGTATCTGGGAAGCATGTCTGGTTATGAAAAATTATTTTTCTAAGTAAATGCTAACGGGAGGGACTTCAGCCAAGCCATAAACATAGCATCACTCTGACTCATTCTGACTCACTACTCTGTTCTCCAGTCAGAGGACAGTAAATCCTTTAACCTATCAAACCCTTAGTGGGTTGGGCATAGAAAGTCTTCCCATCCACTTTCAAAAGACATAAAAAGAACAACTGAAACCCAGATAGGGACTGCTCTTTCCACTTTCTTGTGCAGCACTTTGCCGGACCAGACAATATCCAGAAAAATTCCAGGGTCCAGAACTTAGACTCCAGATAGACTCCAGAACCACACTCTAGAACTAAACTCTAGAACCTTGGAGAAAAGGGGCCTAACCCAAAAGCTGACCTATTTTCAGAGGCCCCAGAATCCAGCAACCTAACCAAACTATTCAACAGCCGGGCAAGCTGTTTGATTCTGGCTAGAACCCTGTGGGAGAATCATATACAGACCCAGAAAGCAGAGCTGTATCCAGACCCAGACCAGACTGCCGTGCAGTGCCGATAGCAGACCCAGACCAGACCGCTGTGAGCAGAACCAGTGCTAGAGACCGTCCGGTGGAGACAGAACCGCAGCCCAAACCTGACCAGATCTGTGATGAGGTCCATTCCAGTCCAAAACTAGGAGTGAGTATCTAGTCTGAGAACAGTACAGAACCAATCTCTTAGTTTAAAATAAGCTTATCCCATCCAATTCAACCTGTCCCGAAGGTAATCACAAAATATGTATAGTGTGTGGGGGCAGGAGGCGGGGTAATGGGACAGTGAGGTTGAGGGCTGAAGACAATCAAACAGAGCAAGAAGATGATGAGTAAACAGAGATACAATGAGACAGGTACTCACAAGCAAGCCCATTCATAGCTTTTCAGACTGGGAGAAGGAAAATGAAAAGGGAGTGGTTGTACATGGTGAGTAAACCAGCATGTGGTCGATAGGTAGAAGTGGGGAAGTATCTGGATAGGTGGTAGAGAACATGGGTAGCAAGGTTGAGGACTTTTTCTAGAGAGGGAGGACTAGAGAGGAAGGCCAAGGAGTAGGCTTGAGCAGGAGTCAGGTTTGCTGATCACAAGGGTGGAAAATAGAGGTTTCATACAGTTAGAGACAAAAATAGAATGTTAAGGAGGTTAAAAGGAGCAGTAAATGCAGTGGTAGTGATGAATTATTGGAGTTGTAGGTCGCTATCAAAAATTACCCCAGAAATGTAAGGCTTGGTAGAACGAGCAAGAAGATCAGGCAGAAAGGTGATAGAATAGTTGAGGAGCAAGGAAGGGTGGCACTGGAAACCAACAGAAAGTTGACTTAAATTTTTTAAGAGTTCAGCATTTTTCAGCGGAAAGCTATTTGGTAACAAATTTCAATGAGACAGTTGTTAATCAGTTCTGAGATGGCTGGGGTGAAGGAGGGAAAGGAGCAAAATATTTGAGTATCATTACAAAAAAGGTGATGGTGAAAGCCATAGGATCAGATACATCTTATGAGAGCAGAGGTATAGAGGGTGAAGAGCAGAGATACATGGACTGAAAGGGAAAGAGGTGGGGACAGAATTTTGGGCATTCCAGGAGATTTGAAAGGATCAACATTCCAGGTAAGAGACGATTCAGGTGAGAGCAGATTTGCAAATCGCAAGGACTTGAAAAGTGAGAAGGAGAAAGGAGTGTTTCACAGTGTCTAAAGAGGGAGCATGGTCCAAAGAATGAATATAGAAGAGAGTTTGGAGTGTTGAGCTTCTGGGAAAAAGTTGGAGACATGCATGAGTGCAATCTCGGTGGAGTATTTACTGTGCAAGCCAGCTTGAAATAGATCTCTGAGGGCATTATAATCAAGGTACTTAGTGGTCCGGTTGAAGACCACATAACAATAACATGGAAGACACAATTATGGACAACAGTACTACGCATCTGGTCTGTAGAGCTGTGTTGAAATGAATGAACCAACTGGTGAAGCTGCAGTGCACATTTTGAATTTGGGGAGCCAATTTCCTTGCTCAGTTTTGTGTGCCATGCAGAAGAGCATGGTCTAAAATTCTTGGGCCATTGGGGCTACTCCCCAATCTTTTGAAGACTGCCAATGATTTATAGTGGTTGAAGAAGAAAGTAGAGGCATTTCAGAGTGTTGATGAGTTTAGAATGGAGAGATAGCAAGAACTCATCCGAACTTTGGGCCAGAGGCACATGCGGAGAAGAAGTCTAATATTTAATAAGGCATTTGGGGGGTGCATTTGGGGGGGTTGTCAGAGCTTTAGAATTGTTCAAAACCAAGCCGATTTTTGCTCAAAGTTTATCATGGTAAAGCCACTTATGTGGAGTGATATGGCATGCAGATGGAGGTTGAGAATGCCTTTTGTAAGAACGTTCTGCTGTTGCCTAGGTATACCTCTAATTTTGCAGTTCACCAAGAATTGGATTCTTGTTTTCTGGGAGATCTGGCTGCATCTTTGCCGGCCAGTGATTGGCTCAGAATTTGGAGGAACATTAAAGCTACTCTGACCCAGGAATTAACTGATTATCTGGAGTTTAGAGACCCCGCTTTGAAGATCTCCTGGCTCAGGTATATGAATGCTGGCTGAAATAGGCGTGGGACATTTTTTTTAATGGCAACTCTTTTTATCTCTCAAGGTCATAAAATCTGAGAAAGCCAGTATACTCCAGTCTCTTTTGGACAGGAGAGACTCTTTGGAGAGTATGCAGCCAGCTAATGGGAAACATGTGATTATCACCTTTCATGGCTTTCAGAAATACCTGAGTTGAGCTCACCCATCTCAGCGATTTCCTGTTTCAAGGGAACGTTTTAATTGTATGCATTTGAGAGCTGTGTTAACGGTTTGATCCAAGGGGAATGCAGACCAGTCATGTGTTCTCTGTGGGGTGCCTAGAGAAGACCTGGCATACTTTTTTCTGGTTTGCCCCATTTTTTCAGTGATCAGAGAGTACACACTGGAGTCCATTTTGCAGGGTCTTGGTTTTCGATGCTATGAGCAGGCATTGTACTGTTAAAGACACTATTCAGAATGTGCTTAGGATATATGACTACTTTTGTTACAACTATGATCATTAGATTTTGAGCATTAAACACTCTACCTTAGAGACATTATACTTGAAAGAGAAATTGACATTATATAAATGGCTAAAAGTACGCGTTTTCAGAGTTTCCAGTAGAAGAAACAAAATTGGCCATTGTTAAGTGCATGTCATTTACAACTGTTTTCTCTGTGCATTGATATTTTTTATTTGCATTTTATCATTTATTTCTAAATGGCCTTTCCTTTTCAACTTTCCGTGCATGTTGGTGGTGCAAAGCAGGTTCAATCCAATTCCATCTCCCTTTCCCCATTTCCAACAAATACTGGCAAGAAGAGGCAACCGAGAGTATTGAGGATTACGTGCATGAAACACCTTGAGAAACAAAAGGAAGACACCCACCTACTACCATTAGGTTGTCCTATTAATAGGGTCAGGCAGGGTCAGGCAGTTTGCGCTGGCTACTCACACCTGACTCCTCTTGACTTTTATGTAAAGTATAAAAGGTGTAGTTTTGCTCAATCACAGGAGTGAGTTTTGAATCCTGAAAGAGACCTTTTGTAGATAGTATGTGATAACAGGCTTTAGAGTGAATTTTCCAAATTTGGCCTGGATCATTTTAGCCTGAGAGATTGAGGTTGTTAACTTATATTTGAGATTCTCTCTATAAAAATTTACATAATTTTGGCTTGATATTACCATGCATAAATATGTGTATTGCTGGACATGCTCCCATTGACCATATTTGTTTTTTCCCCTTGTTTTTACGCAAGATGTTGCACATCATTACTTTCATTTTCTCTAGATTTATTGTTTTAAGGTTGACTTTGGTGTAGCATTCTAGGGCATTTAACTGCCTCTGAAGGCCCTTTGGTGTTTTTGAAATCATCACCAAATCGTCAGCATATAGTAATGCTGTTATTGGTTGATTGCTCATTCGTGGAGCATCAGTGATGACTTCCTGAAATGCTTCACCCAAGTCTGCGTTATAAAAGCTAAAGAGAGCTGCTGCCAACGTGCAGCCCTGTCTCAGCCCTCAAAATGTTTTGATTGAGTCCAACAATTGTCCGTCTGCTGTGAGTCTTACTCAAATGGTATTTCCATGATGTAAATCTTGTATTAAAGAGATAAGGTATGATGGACAGTCATTGAGGAGCAATGTTCAAATCAGGATCTGTCTAGAGACTGAATCAAAAGCTGCGTTCAGGTCTACACAGACCAAATAAAGAGGCTACTTGAGGTTCTCATCGTGTGAAATTATTGAAAGGCACATATTGACGAGATTTGTGTTTGAAACAGTACTCATGTTTGAGAACTGAAGGGGCCTGAGCTTGGGGAAGGGAACCCTAAGAGGCCTCATAAAACTGAGCTTTCGTTTGAAACTGAAGTTGCCTCAAACTCATGTTTGGGAACTGAAGGGGCCTGAGCTTGGCGAAGAGAACCATAAGCAGCCTAACTCAGGTGAATACATATTTGACAAGTTGAACTTTTTTGTTTGAAGCGGAAGGTGCCTGAGCTTGGGGTAGGGAACACTAAGAGGCCTTGTAAAACTGAACTTTCGTTTGAAAGTGAAGATGCCGGAGCTTGGGCAAGGGTGGTCTAAGAGGCCTAACAATGTTGAACTTTTAATTGGTGAAACAAGGAGGCATAAGCTTGGTGATGGGAACCCTTAGAGGTACGACGTTCATTCATAGTCTGTTTTTTTCGTGGCACTTTTTGCCAAAAATGTTTGCCAAAAAGAAAACGGGGTGGGCATATAAGGGGTAGGGTAGGGTGGTGTATAGGGAATACAAATTAGGTGAAGGGTATTTGGGGGGAGTCCATAATAAAAAATAAATGCAATTATTTTTTTCGGCAACACATTTTCAGAAAAACATGCTTCGAAAAATAAACCCGGAGATGAATGAACATAGAACCCCCTAAGAAGCCTGGAAGAAACTCTGTTATATTTCTTTTCGGTTTGAAACTTGTGAAGAGTGAAGCTTGGGGAAGGAAATCCCCAGGAACTAAAGACATTGGAACTTGTTGAACAGAGTATAAGAACATTGTGGAAAAGAGCTGATGAAGAACTTCTTTTTGATTGTGCTAAACATTGAGGACACTAACCATGCCACACCTGCTGAGAAGACCATGTGAATCCAGCCTTGGTATTTTTTTTTATTTCTTTTTGAATCACTATTTTATCTTTAAAGAGACTTCACACCACATGTTATCAGAGAGTGAAGGCAAGCATAGGTTTAGCCAAAGACGGATTTTGGTTTTGGACTTTCAGACATTGACAGCCCTTAGAAACATCAGTTGAAGGAACCATCCCTTTAGAGTTAGGGCCAGTTAGGTATTGCACCAACCTCAGCATTGGAGTCAATAAAGGTTTTGGAACTATACACTTGAGAACGTGTCTCTCTTGACACCATGCCTGTCTCACATGAAGCAAACATGCACTCCACATGAAGAAACGCAGACAATAGGTAAAATATGCATTTACAAGTGAAGAATATTGACCGAACATTCACAGACATGAGGAATACTGATATCCCTAATTTAAAAGGTGAATGCAACATAAATGACACATGGACATAGCTCACTAACATAGAAACAATAGTGTAATGGGGCAGCCATCTTCTACAAATGGGAGCTGCAGCATGCTTTCAAATAAACAAGAGGCATCAAGATGAACTCAAAATGCTGATGCCACAAAAATACACATCCATGCAAAGCTAGGACAGTAGTTGTCCAATAGTGCCAAGGTTACAAGAAAATAGGGGAGGGTCGGAGCAGAAGAGCGCAGACACACAATAGTAATTCCCAGGATTTTGGACTGATACTTCCAGATTAATTAAAGTTTTAGAAGAGCAAAACCTGCCGTAATAATGTCAATAGTGTCCATCCACACCACATAACATACTGATCTGAAAGCAGAGGAGCTTAGTTTACAGTTTCACATCTCACATAATCACTTCTTTGCTTTTAATAAATCACTAAGTGTAGTTTGTCACTTAATTGATTAATCATGAAACAACATCAAACAAGAGAGAGACTAGTCAATGTTAGTTCATCCCTTTTAAAAAACCTTGATCCTCCAGTAACACGACAAACCCAAAGACACCATGAAGAATAACTCTAGAGTGTCCCCGGTGGGTATTAATATTTAAAATCCCAATAAATAAGAGATAATTCCATTTCATACATGGTCCCATCACACGTGACCCATAATTGAAGAGCACTGCCTATTCATTAAAACAAAAACAGATAGAACACCTGCCATAGTCCCTACACATACCCACAGACATGAGGCACCACACAAGGTCCAATACAAAGAGATTGCCTGGTCTCAATGATTGGGAATGAGGGATGGTAACTTTTTGAATTGAACAATGAACACTCCACAGGCCTCTCTCTCTACTGCCCTTGTCTGGCTCTTGTCTTGATGACCTGTCAATTGTCCAACATTGGTTAGTAGGAAAACAACCAATCAAAACCCTCAATGTTATGCAACCCATGAAATAGCTTGCCAACCAATCACTTGGTGTATGGATGGTGTATTTTACCTTTATCAATTTAGAGGTGGTTCTAGGTGGATCTATCATATATGTGTATCAAAATCAAATGTGTAATACATATATAGGGCCAGATTCACTGAAATGTTTTATAATGGTGCAATCCCATAGGAAATGCTCTGTGAATCAGGCCTATAGACTATATGTAGTCAATCCCACTAACCTATCCCCCATCGCTGTAGATTTGTGTAACTAATGTTATGTTATGACATCAGTAATGGCGAATCTGTAGTATTTAACCAATTGTTTTCCACGTATCCTCTGAGTGCCATGCTTATATGCTGTACCTGCTCTATTTGGAAGAAAATAAAGCAGAATTTTGCCTTGCACTTTGTCTCCTCTGTGACAGGATAGACTTCCCGCTGCATACGTTATCACAAAAAGCAAAAGGGGTACACTCTTTACTGTCTGTCTTTTACTTTATGGCTGCATTGGCTCTTGGTATGTAGAAATGTCAGGCCTGAGTGGGCATTTTCAACCCTATTCATACTTTTGTTGCTGACTCCAATTTGTCACAGACATGTCTTCTTACAGTGGCATTATCTGCAGTGGCATTATGTGCAAAGACAACAGTAATGTGTTCTTTGCTGGGAATTCTGGCACAGCAAGCATAGACCATAGAATTGTATGATTTTAAGATTCCCATGAAATGGTGCGATGTAGAGCAAGCTCAAAATCCCTCTCTCGCTCTGTCTCTCGTTCATAACAATTTCTCTGGCTCTGTCTGTTGCTCTCTTTCTATCTCTTTATCACTATGGGCCTCATTATAAGGCTGGCACTCCCGTAATGAAGGGGCCGGTACGGGACCGGCCCCCTTCATTACAGGAGCACCGATTACGAGCTTCCCTTTGCAGGACCCGAATTAGACGCCTGGTAAAACCATGCATCCTTTCTGGGTCCTGCGAGGGGAAGAGGGAGGTAATAACGGACCAGATGAATGAAATCTGCCCGTTATTACCTCCCTCCCCATTCCCATTTGAGCCCCGATAGGGCTCAATGGGAATGGGGAGGGAGGTATTAACTGGCAGATTTCATACCCTGAAGCTCTGCTTTTCGAGTGCTCAGCATGCATTCTAACTGTGTTTGAACACCACCCCATCCGTGCCCCACTTGTGACTGTCTTTTTTTAATATTATGGTTTTGTAGCTCAATTGGGAATGGGTTCCTGCAAGTAGGCCTTAGTGGGTCCTCCTATGTCGGAGTAACCTGGTAAGTCCCCATTGCAGAAACCCGGTAATGGAACCCGGTACAGAGGCAGCCATGGAGCTAATGGCTACCTCCATACTCGTAATGAGACCCTATGTGTCTATCTCTCTTTCTCTCTCTCTCTCCTCACAATCTCTATGAAATTCGATATCCTTACTCTTCTCACACACTCTTTGTTTCTGTTACTGTCACTATATCCTGTCAATCTTTCTGTCTGTCTCTCCTCAAACTTATCTCTCATCTGATCTGACCTCAGACTCAACATGCACTGTCACTTGGCCTCATTACGACCCAGGCGGTAAGGGGTTTACGGCGGCGTAAACAGCGCCAACCCTTACCGCCTGATTCCGAGGTCCCTTAGCGCCATGGAGGATTTAACACCTGCTTTTAGCAGGTGTTAAAATCCATGGCGCTAAGGGACCTTGTTGTTAATTACGCCACCGTAATTTACAGTGGCGTAATTAACGCCTTCCCCACTCCCATTATGCCCTATGGGGCAAAAATGGGAATGGGGAAGGGTAAATGGGGATTGGGGACTTACCGCCCCGCCAACCTCGGAATGGGGCGGTAAGTCCGCCAACCACCATGGCGTAAACGTAGTTTACGCCATGGTGGTAAAGGTACGACCCAGGCGGTAACTTACCGCCTGGGACGTAATGAGGCCCACTATCTCTTCATTTGCACTCATATTCTCCCTGTCTCCCTCTTTCTGTCTCTCCTTCTCTATCTCTTCTTGTGTGTCCTCTCTCCTTTCTCTCTCTCACCTTGGATACCCACTCCATGCATTCTCCCATACATTACTGCCAATTTGTGATAGCACAACTCTCTTTTTATATGTGGGACAGGGTAATCCTACTGTAGATTAAAAGGTATTGAACAATCCTAGACATACACTGGCCACATGTATGGGGGGAGGTCCTCTGTGGTTGCCTGCATTATCCTTTTGAAGAATGCACCAGCATATCCCATTTGTCCTTTCACCCCTCTCGCCTCTCACTCCTGCCCCATTTTTCTGGACTTCCTGTGCTTCGCCTTTCTCATGTCTCTATTGAAACTCACCCCAGAAATAAACATCTCCGCAGCTGAGCACAGTCTCTCAAACAGTCAGTAAGCACTGACTGATGCGGACTGCACCAGGTGTCATAGTGAATTGTGATCTTAGTAGACAGCTGTAAACTACTTAATACACCTCGACGTCCATGCACTATATGGCAAAAAGTATTTCAACTGTACATTATGTGGACATTTCAAGTGACTAGAGTGTTCAGTGACCAAAAAGGGCATGAGGCCTCAAGCTGCTGGCATCATTATGACTTGTAATATCCTTGTGTAAAGTTGGGGTTATTTTATCCCTATATTTCAAGTCACATGTGCTGTCACAGAGCGCTATTAGCACCAGAATGATGCACAGACAGTTATAAAGAGCTGACAGTCTCCTATGTGTTATACGAGCTACATTGGTCCCAGATGTGCATGATACAGGGTGCAGGAGCAAGCTGTGATATGCCCATGCATTATTAGTGCTATAACCAAGATTCATCAGGGGCACGTCTGTGATCAGGGTTGCACACTTCCTGAAAGTCCAGTCTTCCCAGTGAGAGACACATGCACTCGCCTCTTCCCTGCAGCTTCCAGTGCTGTTACAGAAACTCTCTACAGGTGCAATTGACTAGGGCAAAAACTGTCCCAGTGGAAAAACATATTGCAATGCATGTTTAAATTACACCCAGGCAAAGGACTATGGGCCTCATTACAAGTGAGGCGCAATGGGTTAACGGGACCCGCTAAAGGAGGCAGACCCGTTAAAGCCGTTCCATCTCATTACAAGCTCCCCTCGCGGGACCCGGTAAGTAACGCCTGGTCAAACCAGGCGTGCTTACCGGGTCCCGCGAGGGGAAGAGGGAGCAAACAACTGGCCGCTAGTAATCGGCCCGTTGTTTGCTCTCTCCCCCATTCCCATTCAGCCCCTATAGGGGCTGAATGGGAATGGGGAAGGTCCGGGTCCAGGTTCCTGGAGGGAGGAATTACCGGGCCCTCCGAACTCGGAATGGCCCAGTAATTCCCCATTCTGGGAACCCGGACCCGATTTTGGCAGCAGCCATGCCGCCAATAGCAGCATGGCTACTGCCAAAATCATAATGAGGCCCTATGACTGGGCCAAATATTGCGGTAATGCAAAAATTCATTAACACCCTCATGTTTAATGGGGTGGCTTGGGCATGGCAATGTAAATGCAAGGCGTCATGCATTCACACTTCCACTTCACGCTGTGCCGTGCTCACCTCCACAAACCTGTATGTGGGATTCTCATACAGGGTTAAAACAAATGTATTCCTATGGAATTCACCTGGGTTTTGTACCTGTCACAATCCATCAGTAAACACCACCTGCAAATTGTATTTGCAGGCAGCGTTTACTTTTTCACGAGACGGTGGGGAAAATAAAAGAGTACACACAAATTAGCTTTGCTTTTATGGTTTCCTTCTCCCCTCCACCTTGTGATGGTTAAACTCGCATGCAGGGGACCCCACCACAGGCAAGTGCTAACATTTGACCCCTGCATGCAATTTTAATTTAATGTAAAATTACCCTATATGAGTTTGGGACTCAGACAATGTTTGCCATGTTACTATTTTCACTTCCACCGCTAGAGAGTGTTTGTAATGCCACCCTATGTCTTTTAAAGTGACTACACAAGGCTGTGAAACGTGAATCTGAATATGTGCCCAAAGATAGCTCAGCATGTTAACCACTTGCTTCAAAAATCATTCTGCAACTTGCAGCTGCAGCTTCATGTGCTGAACTGGTCGAAAGGCCCCTACATGCCTCTGTGGATGGTGGTCTGAAATCCATTAACAGCAACCATCGGTGCAGTGCCAAGAAGTGTACCCAATCCAGAATAAAGCACTATACAAAAATGCGATATTATCATTATAATGAAGGGCACATCGTCAGTGTGAGGTACTGGTCAGTCAGTGTAATCTTGAGGGTATGCGGGCTGTTTGCAAGATTTTGAGTGAGTGATTATCTGTGCCAGGGCGTGGATAAAACTACCAATTTCACATTGTCAAGAACAATTACACAAACTTTCCTGATTTAAGATAATAAAGACAACAGTGGCTGAGGATACGCACTTTGCTGGGAGGGAAAGGACAGTTCTTTGAGCCATAGCAGACCTAAGAGCAAAACATTACAATTAATGTGGGAAACTGCATGAATGCCCTACAATACACAACCCTCAAATAACTCAACAAATACCCACATTTGTCCACATTCCACCCTATAATCATTTGCTCCTCAATAGACCTAATGAAATGGTTGGCTTTAGTGGTTCTACTTAATTTTAAAGTACTAGCAAAGTTGCCCTGCCTGTAAACATCGCTTAACAGTCTCACCTAAGAGACAGCTGGAAAAAGCTAAGAAAGCACAACCTATAAAATCCAAAGTCTCCCGAAAACACATGGAATCCTAAACAGACCTTTAGAAGGGTTCCATATCTGAGATGTTTGGTAATATGCCAATCCACCATCTATAGGACCTTCAGGGTCTCAGGACCCAAACCCTATTCCATATGCTGGTACCCATCTTGCGTATTGCTGGTATCTGGATTCCCCCAAAGTAATGTACCTATCACCCTTACCATCTTCTACCCCTTCTTCCCATCACAGCCCAAATACAGCTCACCTTTTGTTCTGTCCATTTCATTTGGGGAGGAAGGATAGCTCAGGGGCAGACCCATTTGTCTTGGAACCAAGACAACACAGGGAAACATAAGTTCGAATCCCGATCAGTGCTGGTATTAAGCATGTTATAAATTTACAATTATAATTTGAGAAAATGAGCATCTGTGACCATCACTTACATTTGCAACACTTTACACAACATGAGACTAGTACATACCTCTGAGAAAAGAAACATTTGAATGAGGGAGCACAAGCCCAGACTCTGGTTGTTGAATGCCAGAAATGCCTGGAAAGGTTACAACTTCAAAATAGTTTATGCCTTGCAAAGCTGGGCAGACAAGCTCGGCAGAGGAGGTGCAGTGCTGTTGCAGAAGACAGGAATGCTAAATTGTGCAACTGGTATAGGGATGCAATGGCTGGAATAGAGATAGAAGGCAAACACATGTCACAGAGTGAAAAGAGAAACAGCCATTTACCCTCTAAACATGCTTTCCTCGGTTCATCTTTCACTCTAGCCAATCAGAAGTTCAGAATCACCCCTGGTCAACCAGGGAGATAATTCCCAAAGCTCAAAAAAGGGACACAGATTGCAAGAGCTGCAGCTGCTCATGGCAACATTTCCATCATGAATGCTTCATTAAACGTTGTGCTTATTTCCACAATAGTCAACACACGTTATGTTTGCAATTTTTTCAGTATGCATAATGAAGACGCTACTCTGGTGGCTTTTATTGCCTGACGTGAGTTTATTGTCCAAATCTGACTCATTCACTGTTTCTGCAATGATACATGTGCCCATGTACCGGAGGCATGACACAAATTTTACATTTCTAAATATTACCTTTTACCACGGGCCTTGAAAACAGGCAGACAGAGACTGGCATATAATGCAGCATCCCTTTGCTAAATATTTGTATTTTGTATTTTATTGTGTTTTATATAGCGCCTTAAACCAAAGCGCTGTACAATTTACAAGCTGGGTACGGTACAAAATAATGATAAATAAACATCAAATAATCAATTCTGGTCGCAGGCAATCAGGGGCTATGAAGAAGATGAGTTTTCAAAGAAAGAAGAAAGAGAGAATAAACAGTGATAGAGCGGATAGAGAGTGGAAGAGTATTCCAATGTAAAGGAGGAATAAGCTGAAAAGATCGGAACCGGGACTGAGCACACGGAGGACGGGGAAGGTTCAGTCTAAAGAGACAGGAAGAGCGGACAGAACGAGATGGAATGTAGAAAGATAAAAGTGCAGCAAGATAGTCAGGTGCAAGCAGATAGAGGGGTTTGAAGACTAAACAGAGAAAATGACATTTGAGTTGAGAGTGAAAGGATAACTAGTCAAGTGAGGCAAGTGAGGAGGAGATATATTCTCAATAAGAAAGAAGACAGAGTAGATGAACAGAAGAGTTGTAGATTGATTTCAAAAGAGCAACACGAGAACACGGAGACCAAAAAAGGTGTTAGAACAGTAGAAGAGTCGTGAAAAGATTAAGGAAGAAATAAGAAGTTTAGTGACTTGAAAAGTGAGGAAAGGACGAACTTTACGAATAATATAAAGATGAAAATGATAGGAACGAGAAGTAAGAGAGATATGATGAGCAAAAGAAAGATCAGAATCAAAGTAGAGGCCAAGATTGCATGCTGTAGGAGAAATAGTAAGGCAAGAGGGAGGAAAGGATATGAGAGGAGGTGGTGGATGAGAGGGAAGAGTGTTAGCATGGAAGAATAGGGCCTCAGTCATCCCTGCATTCAGAGTGAGAAAGTGAGAGGCCATCCAATATTTGATAGCAGAAAGAGAGGCGGTAAGGGTGTGGTGAATTCCAGGAGTAAAGAAGGAGAAAGATACAAAAAGTTGTGTGTCATCGGCTTAAAATTGATGAGAGAGACCAAAAGAAGAGATTATGGCTGTGAGTTTAGAAGTGTAGAGGGAGAAGAAAAAAGAACCCAGGACTGATCCTTGCGGAACTCCGTGCTCAAGGGGGAAAGGTGAGGAAATCTGGCCAGCCAAGGAGACGGAGAAAGTTCTTTTAGATAGATAAGAGGAGGACCAGAAAAGAACAGAACCCCTAAGACCGAAGGAGGAGAGAGATTCCAAGAGCAAATAATGGTCCATGATGTCAAAAGCAGCCGATAAGTCGAAAAGAATAAGAAAAGAAGAGGGTTTAGAATAGCGAGCTGAGAGAAGAGAGTTAAGTACACAACTCAGAATAGTCTCAGTAGGGTGACAAGGATGGAAACCAGAATGAAAGTGAGGAAGAAGAGATAGATCATTAACAAAAGAGGAAATCTGAGAATAGACAAGACGTTCTAAGAGTTTAGAGATGTAAGGTAAGAGGGATATGGGACGGAAATTAGAAACAATAAGAGGATTGGCTGTGGGTTTTTTTCAGAATAGGGATGATAGGTGCATGTTTAAAGGCTGTAGGAAAAACAGAGGTGCAGAGACAAATATTGAAGGAGACAAGATACGGTATAAGAAGAGAGTAAACCATAGGAATAAGAGCAGATGGGATTGGATCAGTGGGAGTAGCAGTAGGATGAGCTTTAGCTAACAGAAGTAGCACATCAGAGTTGAAAATCAGAGTGAATCTAGAGATAAAAGCAGATGGAGTAGAAGGAGATGAAAGTGTGGTGGTTGAGGAGAGAGAGTTTGCAATGTCTTGACACAGAGAGTGAACTTTAGAGGAGAAAAAGTGAGCGAAGTCAGATGTAGACAGCGTAGAGTAAATAGAATGATCAGGAGAAGGAGGAGAGAGGAGCCGTGTTAAGAGTTTGAAACAGACTGCTGGGATGGGCAGATTGGGTGTGGAGAAGATCTGAGAAGTAAGCACGTTCAGCAGAGATAAGACCACTGTCTCCCTGAAACATATAAAGTTACCATTGACTTTATTAGTCTCCTTAAATTCACAGACCGAGTACAACCTATCTTACATAGAGTATTGGAAAGGGTAAATAGTTATCCCTTTTGTCTGTCTCTCAAAGAACTTTGTTTTGTTCCCCTTTCAAAAAGGTGTTGCTGATGGCGGTGGTATCTACCATATTCCGCGGTTATTTTAAAAAGCCTCGGTATTGTTTTAGGCTATCTTGGTAGCCTCGAACTTAAACCCGCTGGACCACATTTACTTTTATTTGGTTCCGGCTAGGTTTATTCACGATTTCTTTTTGTAAAGGTCTTTCTTGTGTTTTACTCTGCATGCCAAACCAGGTTTGGTTCCTTTGTTCACCGTCCTTTGGCGGGTTTCTGCACAGAAGCCCTCCTTAGGCACCTGAGTGTCTGGGTAAGCAGGATGTGAGGGAGGGGTTTGGGTCCCTCTGCCATGGGTTCCCTTGGTAACCCAAGTCGCACTCCTGTTTGATTGGGTAGGTGGCTGTCCTGCCAGGACAGCCACCCTGCTGTGTGATTGACAGCCAGGCTGAGTGAATGGAGGAAAACTGCATAAAAAGCAGGTCTCTGGGACTGAGAAGGTAGAGTCTCCACTTGATTGAGAGAACCGAAAAGAAGCTGAAAGTAGAGGACCACTACCATGACTGAACCTTCCGGAGAAGCCCTGCTGCGGTTCCGAATCTCAAAACTTCGACGACAGAGAAGATCTGCAAGCAATCTTCTTTCCTTGAGCTGGTGGGACCAACCAGTTCACCAAACACCAAGCAAGGTCTCCCTCTCCTGGTCGAATTTGCTGTGCACAGCAGCAGTGAACCGGATAGCCAGGAGGACCAGACACTGTTTGGGTTTTAAGGAGCGCACCTTTTATTTGTTGCTTTGCTCTGCTGCTGGTTTCTTCCCTGGGCAGTACAGGACCCTCCAGTCTTCCTACTTCGTGTCAGTCCGACAGTCACTTCAGGAACCGTGAGACTGCATGACCTGCCAGGAACTTCTGCCTCAGCTACCGCCTTCTTCTTCATTTAAGGTACTGTTCAAACCTTGCTGTTCGTTCCGTCTGACCGCAGTGAAAGTGTTTGAAATCTTTCACCAATCCGAGGGCTTGTCCTTCTCTACTCTTTTAAGTAACCTTTCTTCTGACCAAATTCGTTTCAAACTCTTGGCAAAGAATTAACCGCAAACTACTCTGAACTGTGTGATCTTGAGCAAAGACGTTGAGCCATTACTCTAGAGATAAGTCTGGCTGCTCAGCCATCGCTACCACTTTACTGTGTAGTACAGGCTTCTATCAAAGGTGAATTTGTACTTGCACTTGTAGTCTTAATTGTGTGTGGTGTTCCCAAATGGTACTGCATATGATTCTGCCTAACACTCTGCAAGGTCAAGTACAAAGAGAATTTCATGATAGAAGGCATGGGTGATGAGAGATGTGTGTTTAGTTCGGTGATAGGGCAGCTTCATGTCCTATCTACTTGCACAAGGGTCATGGCATACGTGCTGCTAATTGAACTGAATGTTACAGACATGGCACAAGTGTGCCCCCAAATTTGTATTAGTCCATATAGCAAAGGACCTTTATAGCTTGGGAAACCAATGAAACACTGTCTAACTAATTTTTCGTTAAAACATACGTGTAAAGAGGTAGTCATAAATTGTTCAATTTAGCTCATAGATGAGTGTACGTCTAGATGTGTCCCTTAACGAATGGTAACCCTTGATAGGTTTTTTTACTATTGCCATGTAGCATAATGTCATTCTGACGCACTTGTATTCCATTCGTAACTTGCTGAGAAAGTGAGCATACGTCCTTTGATGTTTGTTGTAACATTCCTGTTTTAGCTAAGTTCTAACAAAAGATCAACTTGCCATCTTCTTGAGTTTAACCGGTTAATTGGACTCAGAAATATTCTGGTGTAATCCCATCTAGTTACAGATGCACGTTTCCAAGGGCCATATGCTCATTTGGTGGCAGTGCGGATGGTTTCGATCTAAACTAGTTTGACTTAAGAGTTTCGGACGATCGGGCATCCTCCGCCATTAGCTGGAAGATCATGGAAAGCGGCAGATAGAAATAAACTTGCAAGAAAAACCGAGACGGTGGGTAGGTCCTTCATTGAAGAAATACCTGCTTGGTTTCCATGGACGCTCCAAGGACAGAAGTTGTTGCATTGGAGGAGGAGTTGATACCGAAGGCCTTGGGTCGATTAAACGGATGGAAGTAGACTAAGAGAAATGGCAATATAAAGTGGCGGGATTGTGATATTTTATGAAAATAAATTGTGTAACGGAAATTCTGAGAATTTTAAGAGAGAGAATACACACGGTCAGGACTGTGGAAGGTGACGTCTTAAACTCGGTATGGGGTAATATAATTGGAGGCGTAGAAAGAATACCTCTTACTGTAAATATTGTAGGGAAAAGAGAAGGTGATCACAGGGTTTGTTTTTAATGTGTACTGTGTTATTATTGTGATTGTTAATTGATGTATGAAGTTTTGAAAAGTGATACATTTTGAACATTTGGATTTGAAGTTGTTTGGAGTTGTTTGGAGTTAAGTGTAGTAAACGATTGGTGCCAGTCAGAAGACAGATAGGTTGCTGAGACAAAAGAGGATTGAGCAGTGATTATGTATTGTTTTAAGATCAACAAAGTTGAGCAATAAGCTTTGAGATAAGTAGGGATTTATTAAATATAATAAGGTAACAATCTGGTAAGTATAGACAGTTAATCGTGACTTGTCATCATGGAGGACACTCCTCTTATGCACTTTTGTTAAACATTACCACAACATGCACCCACGTTCAAATAATATAGTGCAGAATGGGTAAAGGACACAGCTAATAACATGTTCATGCCATGGCCACAAGGGGGATCATTGTCAAAGATAGTATTACAACACATGACCATATATGTGAACATTGCGTACACGGGAAATAAATTAGAGAACAGACTGGCAGTTTTAGAACTCTGGAAATGTGTCAAGAGGATAAAGAGGACCCACAACAGGAGGAGTGGATGATTAATCAGCATAAAGAGGAGGGCACCAAGCCCACGCTCCTCTTACTCCGCCTGAAACTAAGAACATAGATGCAGAAGAAACAGGATTCTATCCTTTAAAAGAATTAAAAGCAGCAGCAGGGTATATTGATCCAGTATATGCAACCCCTGCTTATAGTAGTGATGACAATATAGAAGAGAGCAAAAAGAAGGAAGACACATGTAAATTAAATCCGAGATAAGGAGGAACGAGGCGAGAGATTGTATTCATCAACAGATATAGACAAGAAGATTAAGAGATGGAAAGGAGAGAAGGATATAGGGCTGGTGAGGTAACGCTTGTGCAGAACGAATGGATGGGAGGCCAGATATTTCTCAAGTTAGATGGGAAAAACATTGCGGACGTTAGGCAAATGGAAAAATAAGACGAGCATGAAAAGAAGGGTAAGGAACTAGAGAAACAGTTTAGGGAGGATGAGCAAGGAAGGAAAAGCAGGGAGCACCGGGAGAAGAACAAGTAAAAGATGAAAAGCAGGCAGGAGAACAAAGGAAGTATGAAAGTCAGAAGAAAGAAATAGAAGAAAGGGATAGAAGAGAAAGAAAGAGAGAGGAAGAAGAGGCACAATGAGTGAAGACAAAAGATTACAGAGAAGAAGAACGAAGATAAGAAATAAGAAGGGAAGCACAAAAGAAAGAAGAAGAGAGGGTAAGAAAGAATGAGAGAGAGCATGAAAGGAAGTAGAAGATGCAATACCACAGAATAGAAGGAAGCAGGAACGTGACACCACTCTCGTTATTAAAGAACGAATAAGACCGAGCAACGAGATACAGTGGCAATGGGAAACAATAAGAGAAGATTTCCAGATGAGAGGAGTGGCTCAAGAAATACCTAAAGTACCCCAAGAAGAGGAAAGATATGCTGCAGAAGGTATTGGGGATAAGATCAGTACGTTATATCAGCAAATAAGGCAGAACAGCGAGCATGGGACTCCAGGGAGCGGCAGACAATCCCTGATACCAAAAACACAGCATGAGGAGTAGATTAGATTTAGATTGGGAAGAGGAGGATGATAGATACACCAGTTGGGGTGTAGCAATGTTGGATGAAGAAAGGAGGTCAGGTTGTGTGATAGAAGGGGAGGGTGCATGCATCCCCTTGGGAAGTTAAAATCTGGACAAAGAGTAAGGTAGTCAGACCTGGAACACATTAAGGAAAGTATACCAGATCCTATACTATATCCCAAACTTTCCCAAAGATGATCGTGTATTGTGAGAGGAGAATCCCCACCCTATGTGCGTAGGTTATGGTCGTTACCAGCACAAAGACTAACAGGGGCAATTACCCCTGCATTAAATAAACAAATAATAGAGTCTAGTTATGGGATGGGGTTCACACAATTCCCATAGTTAAAGAAAGGGGAGCAAGACTGCATTATATTCCATGGCCTCAGATGGATAAGCATGACTAAAAATGCAAATTACATAGTTTGAATTCGGGGGCTGGGAAATGGATATACGAGCTAGAGAAAATGACAGGGGGAAATAAGTTGGCCATAGGGGACATAAAAGTTCTATTGGCTGCTATTCTTCAAGACAGGGTTGACAACATTTGGAAACAAGTAGGATATGCAAGTGTGACAGCGCATGATGGAGCACCATTTAATAATTGTAGGGCAGATGTTTGGAGGGCTCTCAGGGTACAGTATCCTGATATGTCAGATATGGGTGCAATTATGACCTATAAAAAGAAGGAAGATGAAGATCCTATTGCTTATATTCAGGATATTCGAGAGAGATGGCAGCTTGAGACGCATGAGTCTTGGGGAAAACAGCAGCATTATTCTATCATATTTTGTGTCAGGGATTGCCAGATAAAGTATAGAGACAAATGAAAAAACAAGTAGGAATGGAAGCAAAGCTGTGGGCTGACATACCATTGACTATCGTGCTTCAGTGCCGATTGTTACAAGAGAGGAATAGAAAGAACGGTGAGAACAGGAAGATTGAGGAAGCCAATTGTAAAATGTGCTATAGAAGGGGCAGTCTCGACAAGTGGAGAAGGAGGAGTAATGCAATAAATAACATGTGCATCGCAGGTGAATAATGTAAACCCAGTGGATCAAAGAGGGTATGGGTTTTTGCAATGAAGAAGGAAGAGGTGGGGGATTTAGAGGAAGAGGAGGTGGAATTCAGAACACCTAAGGTGGATTTAAGAACACCCAAGGTGGATTTCAAAATGCCCAGCATAGAAGCCAGACCACTAAGGGAGAATAACATTGTGGGTTTACCAGAGGTCCACGCCCAGTGTGTTGGAATTGTGGCATGACAGGGCATACTGCGCCTGTATGCAGAAATTGAGGAAACATGCAACGGAATGGACAAAGCTCAAGAGGGGGAAAGGTCATCCACCGCCATATGGCACACAAACACAAGAGGGCTTTTCCCAGGATCACACATCCTATCAGACACAAGTTCTGCAAGTACAGCAGGCATAACAGCAGGGGCCAGTGCAAATGGACCCACCACAAGGGCAGTCACAACAAGCACCTGTGCAGACACAACGGTATGCGAACACAGGGCAAACACTAGCCCCTATGATAGGGGGTGTCACTGTGGTAGGAGAGAACCCTTTTATGGAGACATGGATGCATTTGTACCCTCAAAAGGACAGCTCACAGGGCGACTTGATGTGTACAGTACTATCAGTAACACCAGACCCACAAGAGGAACCAGTGGTCTGTGACGATAGGAGACAAATCATGTCCTTTTCTTGTAGACACTGGAGCGACTTGCTCTTGTATAATGGAAGAAAAATATACAATGTAAGGTATTGCCAGGAAAGCTCTAGGGTTCTCTGGAGCTACAAATGTAGTTCCTTTTACTGATTAATTACCTATTTCTATAGCTTAATGTGACATGTCTGTCCCCTTGTTATACTTGCGACAAACACCAGTTAACATTCTGGGCCGAGATTTCAGGACGAAACTCAACATGACAATATCATTCATGGATCAAAGAATAGGGTGCTCTACTCCAGCAATATACTATGTAAATTTAGGAGAGTTTATACTAGCATTTACAGGAGAAGTGGCTACCTGGATTAGTGGGAACAATTATGAGGATACCTGATGAATTTGTATTTAGATCTCAAGTAACTATGGATGAGGAAAAAGGGCATGTAATTCCCATAGAATTGGAAACAGCTATAGTACAAGGGGAAATAGAAATGCTTGAAGGAGTAGATGACGAAGGCAGATCATGGAGAACAGTGATAGCTCTTCAGGGATACAGATTGAGTGATGTAACAGATGAAGATTTGTTCAGAGATTAAAGTATAGCTAATGAGGTAGTGTTTTTTATAAGCATTACAAAGTGGATAAAAATTGAGAAAAGGGAAGTTCCACAGTGAATGGCACTGATGCAGCAAAGACCAGCGTTCATTCAGGAAGACATAGAAAAAGTGACCTTTTGACTAATGGCCCATATGGCGTTGGCCTATTGAAAGGAATAGAGGAGGTTAAAATAAAACTCAAGCCAGGAGCAATTTTCCCCTGAGCAAAACAGTACCCCATGTCTCGAGAAGCTTATGAAGGCATATATTTTTTTTAAAATCAATTTATATCACGCAACCATGAACCCTAAGGCGTGAGGGCACAGACAGAGACAAACAGTACAAAGAACAAATAAAGCACAATGTCCCAGCAAGTTAGAGAGAATCTTTGGTGGGTGTCAAATCAGTATGCAGTAGAAAAACCAGGTTTTAAGGGCTTTCTTGAAAACTGTGAGGGAGGCATGTTGTCTGAGGGACTGCAGTAAAGAATTCCAGAGTTTAGGTGCCACAATAAAGGAGGCCCTGTTCTCAACCGTCTTAAGTTTGCATCGCAGAAGCACTAGTAGGCTCTGGTTGCATGATCTTAATGGCCTGCTGCTAGCCTTCTCTATGATAAGGTCTTGCAGGTATGTGGGCATAATACACAGCCTACATTTAAAGACAATCGCCAGTAGTCAGAATTTGGATCGAGTCTCGACAGGGAGCCAATGTAGGGCGCAACTAGCCTCAGAAACATGATCCCATTGGAATAGGCCGGCGACTACTCTTACGGCTCCATCTGGACTACCTGGAATCTGTTGGAATCGGCTTTGCAGAGAACAACCAAGAGACTACTGCAGTCGTCAACCTTTGCCCCAACAATAGCTCTGGCAATAGATTCCGCATTAGCTTGCAAGATGAAGGGTCTAAGGTGGGCAAGCAGTTTCACGTAATCGATGGATGGTGAGAGGGTATTATTCACATGGGCTCTCATGTTAAGCGACTGATCTAATTCAACACCCAATATTTTTTGATTGAGGAAGAAAAACGACAAATCCTAACCTAAAAGATTTGTATGCAGGGTCCAGTTTTGCAAGGTACTTAGAGTTCCCCACTATCATCAGCTCTGTTTTGCTTTTATTCAAAGCCAAATTATTGCACATCATCCAATTTTCAATTAATATGAAGATTCTGTTATGCTCTTGTCCATCCTGGGAGTGCACTCCAGATAGTGGGACCAGACACTGTGTGTCGTGAGCATAATTTGAAAAGGTGATACCTTCATCCAATAGCATTTTGAAAAAAGGGGCTGTGTAGATTTTATAGAGACAGGGAGACGTGCAGGCTCCCTGAGGAACCCCAAAGAGCACAGAGATTGGAGAGGCTTTGGCTTCCCCAGGGCAGTCTCTACTCTGTCTGTTAGCCAAGAAGGACTTAATTCGAGATGCTACAGAGAGGGAGAAGTTGGCTACCTCCACCATTCCAGACACCATGATGGAGTGGTCGACCAAGATGAATGCTGCAGACAGATCCAAAGAAACTAAAAGGGGGGCTAGAGCTTTGTCCATGCTTCCTAAGGGTCTTTACTTTAGGTCCAGCAGGGAGGTCTCGGTGCCAAAACCCTGTCTGAACCCCGACTGATAAGCGTTAAGGATAGGATGCTGGTTCAGGTGAAATGCAATTTGCGAATAAGCAACACGGTCAAGGATCTTCAAAATAAAGGGGGTATTGGTAATTGGTCTGTAGTTGAGTGGGTTGTCTGTGGCAAGACTAGGCTTTTTCAGGATGGGGGTAACCAAGCTTGTTTTAGATTATCAGGAATGCTTCCCTCTAATAATGAGCCATTCACAAATGTGCAGATTGCTTTTATGAGGAGTGGGGGACAGGACTTAATGATCAAGGAAGAGCAAGGATCACCCTTGCATTACATTGCCTTAAGTTGTTCAACAATGATCTGCAGGTCATCTTCGGAAATAGGATGGAAGTTGAATTCAGTGATAGATGAATTTCTGACATATGGTGTATTGTGGGACGTGCTAGGAATGGTGGACTGTTTTTGGACAATCTTGGCTCTAATGCCTAGAGGTTTATTGCACATTCCATTTTGGACATGTTGATACCAATTGGCATCAGAAGGCAGGGACAGCCCGAGTGGCTGGGGTGTGGACTCTGATTCCTTTAGGATCCTAAAAAGATCCTTCGTATCTGATTTAGCGTTAAGAATTCAGAGGTTATGGTCATTTTTTTTTTTTTTTTTTGCCTCCACTAGCTCCATTTCATAGGACTTTGCTGCTAATTTATAAGCATCACGGGACATAGGGTTATGGTTGGCTTTCCAAGAGTGAAACAGCTTCGTGGTTATGGATTCATATTTTTGTCATTCTTTTGAGAACCACGGATTACTTCTTTTGGGGCCCAAAGAATATTTAGATTTGGCGGGAGCGAAGCAGGAAGAGATGCTACCGAGATTGTTGATAAGAATAGAGGACATAGTATGCATAGAAATATGCTTAGTGAAGTTTACTGCTGGGTCAAGGAGAGGTTAAATTGTGTCCCGGGTAATATGTTTAAGATTACGAATTTTAATAAATTCTGACTTTTGTTTTTTTGTTTTGACCGAAAAGGGTACCGAGAAAAATGGACAAAGGCATGGTCCGACCAGGGACATGGATTAACCTGAATCTCATAACAAGAAACATTGGCAGCTGAAACTCAATCCAGTGTATGGCCCAGCTGATGTGTAGGAATGTGGATTTGTTGTGCAAAACCCAGATCTAAGAGGGCCAATTCTAATTCTGCAGCTAAAGGATCCTCGGTATGTCCAAGCCAGTAATTAAAATCTCTCAGGAGAATACATCCAGTATTGGGCTTTAACAGTGTAGGAGATAATTTGAAAGGGCAGAGGTAAAGTCAGATGTAAAGGAGGGCGGCCGATAGGAGGTTCACAGTGGATTTAGAGCTCATACCAATTTTGATGTGCATGGACTCAGCGCCTTCAATGCGTTGACTTTGTACTACCCAAAACGAAAGGGAATCTTTGAGGATGAAGGTGACCCGCCACCTCTCCTTACAAGACAGTCATGTGAGACAAGGTATAGCCATCTGGTATGGCTAAGTTGAGGGAGGGACCAGCAGAGCTGGAGTGCCAGGTTTCTGTCAATGCACACAGATCTAGATCATTATGTGGAATATAATGGTTAACTTCAAGTGCGTGTTTAATCAAAGATTGTGTATTCAATAAGAGGCAGAGAAATGTAATTATGGGCAGTGATTGGTTGGTGATGGGGTAGCACGTTGGACCTGAGAAGGGGGTAAGCAGGTGGCAGAGTCGAGAGTTTGCGGGTACTTTACCGAAACATCCGCCTTGTAGTCAGAAAGAATTATGTGGGACATTGGGTCTTCTGTACCCTAAGGGGAGAATTAAATTACATGACCTGGAGTGTGGACGAACACATCAGAAATGCGGGCACCCTGAGGGGAGAGATGAAGATATGGGTACCAAAGAAACCTTTCTTCCCCCACAGGGGGGAATGTAGATGAGCAGACATATACACCTGCAGGAGATTCTAGCCCCCCTATCCCCCCTGTTTTGGAGACATGAGGCCATGCCCTGTCTAACACAGGTATTTTACCAATACCACAGCAAATATTTAGAAGATGGTATTCATTCAGACAACCATATTAAATGTACCCTCGAGATGATGATGGCCTGCAGGAGGAGCTTCTTGAAGGAATATAAGAAAGAGCTAAGAAAATGGACTAATACAATCATAGGAAAGTGTGCAAAAAGTCCTGAAATACTGAATGAAGACAATGGGCCTCATTACAAGATTTGCGGCATGGTATGAATGGTGCCAGTACGGCACCAGCACCATTCATACCATACCGCCAAACAACGAATTTTCCTCGCGGTGCCTGACTGCCCGCCACGTCTGACCTGGCGGGCTGTGCAACACCCGCGAGGTAAACCAGCTGATGCACAGGCACTGTTATTAATGGTGCCTGTTCATCCATGCTCCTCATCCCTACTCTGCCCTATGGGGCAGAATGGGGATGATGAGCCTGGTAAAACCACCACCCGCGAGTGGGCAATTACCAGCCCATTCAACTCGTAATGAGCTGGTAAATGCCCATTCGCGGGTGGCGGTGACAGTAGCAAGGTTGGTAGTAGTCGTGCCTGCCATACACCAACCTCGTAATGAGGACTAATGTATGAATCCTAGGGAAGGAATTACAAAGTAAAGAATCAAGTGAAACTTAAAACTGTGAGAGAAGATTACACATAAGAAGGTGCTGCAGAAATCAGAAGTATAAAGAATGAACATCTCTGAAATGCAAGATAGATCAACTCATTGTATAGGCTAGATAGAAGTAATGAATAGAATGCATGCAAAGCCGCCATTGTATTGAAACTGGACATTGGTATCATGAAATAAGTAAGCCAAAGAATCATGAAGAATAAATGAAAGGTTGTGTTGAAGTTGAATAGCAGGTTGTTGCAGCTGCATTGGGAGGCTGTCTTGCCTGAAGTCAAGAACTAAGAAGTCAAGGTCAGTTATCTACGCTGAAGAGGAACATGTGTGAGCAGGATGAATCCTCTCACGTTAAGGGGCAAGAAAGAAAGTAGATTCCAAGTCTTAATTCATTAAAACAGTTTTCACATTCAAACGGGCAGCTGATGACAGCGGTCCTGACCCAGCAAGCATCACTAGGACACAAAACTTTAGCATACTATGGCAGAATCCTAGACCCAGTGATGCAGGGACAGTTCCCTTGTGAGCAAGCTTTAGCGACAGCAGCTTTTGCAATTCAACAGTCTTCCATCATTACTATGGCCTGTCTGGTGACATTATACATGGAGCATGCAGTCTTCATGATATTAGAAAAATTGAAGTCGACGTTTGAGGTTATTTTATCAAATGCTTCGATACCTCCCGTGAGATGTCACCTAGTCAATCATGTGTCATTTGTAGATGAACCAGTGAAACCTGAGGACATTGTTCATGATTGTGCCACTCATGAGGGAGAAGCGGAAGCGAGGATGAATGTTAAAGAGGATGCCCTGGAGAAGAGGAGAGGTACTTTTCATTGATAGGTCTACAACCATCAATCAGGACATTGGTGAAAGGCATATGGGTGCAGCTGATGTGAGCCTTGTGGACAGGGAATACCAGGTCAGACTGAAGAGACGGTTGCCTTTGCATGTCTCCGTGCAAATGGCAGAACCATTGGCACTTATAGAGGTGCTAAAAATGAGTAAGGGGAAGGCAGTCACTATTTAGTCTTACTCCTATGAGTCACCTCCTCTTTACATTTGGGTTACCAAGGTGGCAGAGAAGAGGGTTTAAGAGGTCTGACGGGACGCCTGTCCAGCATGCTGCACTCCTATCCTGAGTAATTGCACCATTGACTTTGTCCACAGAGATAGGTTCTGTTAAATGTGCTGCACACACTAGCCATACTAACTCAATAGCTCTCAGGAATGGTGCCTCAGACAAAGCGATGAAGGAAGTGATGTACTTAGCGTCTACAGATTCCCAGAAAATGGAAACCGTGTCCCAATAGGTACAGTTGCCAGCTCCATACACTGCAGTCCTGGTGCTTCAGATAATAGAGATGCAAGGGAAAACCCCCAGAGAAGAACAGAAGCTCTGGAAGAAGAGAGGATGTGTGCTTTCACATATGGATTTGGGGAAGGTACTAATGCCCATAGAGCTACTTTTAATGGCTCTAGTGCAAATACCCTACCCATTTTTTAACGGCTTGCTCACAGATAATGTTTTCCTTTTGGGAATCGAGCACAGGTTGTGCTCTGTGTACCACAGGCACGCCAACGGGATCAAGGAGAGGTTCAATGGGGTCTTTAAGGCCTGGTTAGCAAAATTTGAAAAAGTCTTGGTACCACTGTCTTCCCCTAGCACTTTTCTGTTTGAGAAATCAGCCAGGAAAAGACCATAATTTGAGCCCCCACAAAATTGTGACGAGGCGTAGGCTACACACACCTCTCTCACCTACACGCATGACATTAGACGCGCATAACACAGCAGAGGTCCTACAAGAGGAGTTTAGGGAATATTTTAGGGCTTTAACCAAAAGTGTTAAGATGACATCTTCACAGGTTGTCTTCTGACCAAAAGACTTCAAGGGAAAACAGCAAGGAAACCATCGATCAACACAGGCCACAGCTACTCCCCAGAGTCTGGATCTTCATGCGTTGTTGGAGTTAGCAGCATTTCCATGGGCCGCACTGTGTAATTTATGCAATTCCGACTGCTGTGAAGGTGGAGGGCACCACAAATTGGATTGATATTGGTGATACCTGAAGGGATACCTCCAGCTCCCCAACGGCACAGGAGAAGGCACAAAGTTAAGTATTCCCTAAGGATCCACCGTTCATTCCAGTGGAAAAGGGGGATGCAAACTGAAAATCTGGAAATTGAATTTCTTTGTTTAGGAGAAGAAGACAAATTTAAATTTATAATGTGTTTTAAAAGGAGTGTTTTATGTACTTTATGGTAATCTTGTCATCATGTCTGAAGATGACAACAAGTGTAAATATAAAAGGTTCCAATGTATTTAGTTTTATGGAACTTGAAGATGTATTGTCAAGAGAAAAAAGAAGTGTTAATATTGATTTTTTGAATAATGGGGAAGACTAGATCCCACAAAAAATGCACCAGGTTCTGCAGTATATAATGTACGGTATAGCCATGTGATGAAGGTTGGGAGGGAGAGATCTGTACGATATTTCTACATCTGCACTCTCATTCCTCATGCTTCTGGTGTCCATAGGGTGCTTGTCCCGAATGAAGCAGAGGTAGCAGATGCACTATGCCTAGTGCACTTAGCATTGTTCAGGGTCCGAAGGCAGTTTAAAGGGCAATCAATTACAGTGTCAGTCATACCAATCAATGAAGACTGTTCAGTTGCTGATCACAAAAAGCAGACAAATATACAGTTTATCCAAAAGTGCCCAATTGAGTCTGGAAGAGGCTATTTTTTTCCTAAAATCGATGGGAGCAAGGGGTGAAGAGTTGCAGAGCTGGAGGAATGAGGGTATTCTCAGAAGAAGGGGTGGCACAAATACACCAAGAATGTGGGACTGTGTGGCAACATTATTTGCAGCATCTGACATGGCTCAAAGAGCCAGTAAAACCTGTTAAGGTGCAGACACTTTTCGATTTACTCTGTGTTTGTTGGCACACATGGGAAATGCTGTTGCACGCTTTGCATCGCTGATCTGGCTGGAGGTACGGCTGCCCTTCTGGAAATTGTTTGGACCTGTGGATCGAATGCCTATTGACAGTAGCCTCCAGCCTGATGAGGTGTGTGCAGTTTCTCTACACTCAAGGTGACAGCCCTCATTATTCCTGAGGAGCACCTAGTCCCAGTCCATCCAATGCCCAGTGCTACATCTGTACCCCCTTTGTCCCCTGTCCCCCTTGCATCCACTTCATCCTACATGGACAAACCAAGGACTTTGTTCGACAAAGTGAATCAGGAACTATTGCAATGAATCAGACATTCAAATTATCTGTCAGCGCTCTTATCAAAATGTTTACTGGACATTCCTGATCAATATCGTATATTTAGCCATACTGAGACTTTCTTTGTTTCTCTTCTGGCACCTGGAGTCCAAACAGAAAAAGTGGATCCAGGTAACCAGATATGAACTTTTACTGTTTGTGAACATCTCTAAGTCAGTGTTTAGTGCCATTAAGGAAGAGTTATGGGCGCTTAGGCTAATGACTTTGCAAAAGTGTTATATCCTCAACCTCCTGACAGCAATGGAGGGGGGAGTGTGCCAAAAATGTGGGAGTACTTGCTGCACATGTGTGCCTCCCAATGACACAGATAATGGTTCTGTAACCCAAACTATCATTGGCTTGCATATGTTCAAAGTGATCATGGAAAATGAGGCAGGAGTTATCAATGATTTGTGGTTTGATTCTCTTTTCTCCTGGGTGCCATTTTGGATGAGCCTTGCTGTGAAGATCTTGTTACCTATTTTTGTCTTTTCTCTTATTCTTTTCTGATTCTAGCAAATGCTCTTACAATGTTGTTCTTCCCAGGTACCAAGAATAGCTGCTATGATGACTGGGACCTTGTCCAAAGCTAGAATCATTACTATCTCATCTCATATGGGTACTCAGATTGAAGCTGTTTTGGGTCTTCAACCAAGTCATGATGATTCTGTGGAGCAGTGGGTAGTTTGTAGACATGGTGGGGTTGTTTAGCGGAGGAGTGTGTCCATATTGGGGCCAGCATATGAGATGGTTGTAGGGTTGTTCCCCAAGAGGATGATTATGATTTATCAGTTAAAGTATTAACTAAAGGGAGGAATGTTGGGGTGGTCAGGAAGGGTCTCCACGAGCACGAGAGGTTCAAATTTTGCACGCCATATTGATGACTGGGGTCCGGCTAACTTGGCGTGATGTTGTCATTTTTATATGTATCCAGTGTAGTTAATTATGATTGGGATATGTCACTTTAGAGTTACTTTATGTTTAGAATTGATACATATCAGATTTGCAGGCACACAGAAAGATAAAATGTTAAAAATGCAAAATGTACAAATACGGTGTTCCAAAGTATGTGGGAACTGAGAGACAGTTGGCATTTAGACATGTCAGTGAACAAAAACAAGAGGCCTACATGTGTGATGTCATCAGTGATGTCATCAATGACATTTGTGATGTCATCTTTGATGTCCTGGGTGTTAGTCTTAGCAGTGCATGAGTTATGGTTGCTTAGCTTACCAACTCTGGCACATTTCTGGGGTTTTTCAGTTTTACTTGTAACCATAACATCCCTTCAACAACGTTTCTTCACAGAATTTCATGGGTTTTTATTAGTGTACCCTTAAGCAGCTCTAGAGTTGGCAGACAGTACGAAAGTCTGCGGACATCAGGTAGCATTCACAAATCCCAGAAGCACAGGGGAGAACAAAAAAAATGTTCTACCCTTCAAACAACAAACATGAATACATAAAACAACATCACTTATATTTACTACACCTAAATATACCTTTTTGTATAAAAGCATCATTTGAAACATAATCATGTAGTTACTTTGAAATATTCACATGGGCCAACATATTCCAGAGAAAAAGAAGACAAATGACCCTTCTTCTCCGTGATCTTGTGAGAATTTTACTTTTAATTACACATATTTTATACTTTTAACAGTGCCCGTGTTTCGATGATTGCATCGTTTTTTTCAAATCAGGGCTCGTTATATCACATAAATTACATTTTCAAAGAAAATCCAATTATGTTTTGGTTATATAAAACAACATATGAAATTCACACATTCATTCCATTGTTTCATTCATTTGGTTGTCCATTGAGGGAGGGGCAATGGGTAGGAGTGTTATGGAAATTAAAGAAAACATACTCTTAAAGGAGTATCAGAACGAGATTAAACTCAGGAAAATGTGAACATTCTTTAAGACAATAGAGACTATGAGGATGAAAAGGTATACACCTTTCAGGACAAATATAGACAACTTACTAAACCACCTTCACAAGAAAGCACACAGAACACTTCCCCAGGCAGCGTGGATTCAGACTCTGAAGGAGATCAAGAAAAAGACTCAGAAAACACAACTAAGTCAAAGGAAGGACAGGTTTTCCTAAATCAGATCAGGAGGTGTAAAAAAGGGAATAGACTTACCTATCAAAATCAAAAACAAGTGCTTTTTTTATTGCTGCAACAGACAACTCAACAACAACCACCCACAGGAGGAGGGGGAAACGTGGGCGTGGTAGATACAGGAAATCCAGATGCATTAGAAGATTTCAGGCGACTGACGAGAGAAGGGGCAAGGGAAGCAGCAAAAAGGAACAAGTGAATGACCTAGTATTGAACATATGCAAATACCAACTTAAACCAGAGGAAGTATCACTATTAAATAAAGGGTTTACTTTTTCACCAACCACAAACTTTGACAACGTAGAAGTTCATATAGATTTATTCAAATTCGTAAGAAAGCTAAAATTAAAAAAAATCTTTGACACACAAATCACAGCGCATCATACCAAGGAAATGGCAGCACAAGAAAGTATGATAACCATTGAATATTTGACCAACATTAACGTATTGAGATCCCTACAAGAACCAGAAGAAAGACCGATTCATGAGACGCTGCATGAACTTCAAATAAACAAACCGGCCTCACCGCCAAGGAAATGAAACTCAAATCCAAATTTATGCCACAACTAATGCCACACAATTTAGTAGACACCTTTTACAAAGTAGTTACCAAATACCTAAATGATTTCAAAGATGCAAGTTTAAAAAATAGTTCAGAACCCAAACACAAGTATGATAACTTAACAAGCATGGAAAGAAGAGCTCTCTCTAAACTGAAAAAGACCATAACTTGGTCATTAAAGGAGCGGACAAAGGAGGCAAAATAGTAGTAATGGACTGAGAAGACTACGTACAAATGGCAATGAACCATCTCAACACAGCATCCTGTTACACAAAATTGAAATTAAATCCAAAAAGGGAGATACTATCGGATCTAAAAGAAGCCATTACAACATTTCATAGACAAGGACTCATTACGGATGAAGAAAAGCAATTTTTGGAAATGAAACAACCCACTTTACCCACAATATACTTCTTACCTAAAATACACAAAGACTATGAAAGGATCCCTGAAGAAAGACCAATTCTAAGCAGAATAGGCTGGGTGACGATGAATATTGCACACTACATTGATAATATCTTAAGACCTTTGGCTACCAAAACCAAATCTTATCTAAGTGACACGTCCGCAGCAATAAACAAACTAGCCACAATAGAATGGCAGAAAGATTACCTATTGGCTACTTGGGATGTACGATCCCTATATACATCCATCAGACATGATACCGCTATAGAAACCATGGACTATACTTTTTGGAAGGAAACAGCATCCAACTACCAATCGGTAAGCATGCTCAAAGAAATGCTATTATTGACATAACAAAACAACGTATTCATATTCAATGGTCAATTCTTCAAGCAGACCAGAGGGGTACATTGATCTTCAAAGACAAATACGGCATAACCCAGAAAATTGTTCAGCCCATAAATTGTAAGACTAAGTTTGTGGTCTATGCTATTATTTGCCACTGTGAGGAAATGTATATAGGCAGCACCATAAGGGAATTTAGGACAAGAATAAGGGAACATCTATCAACCATCGGAAGTCAAAACATCAATTTACCTTTAGCCCAACATTGGCAAAAAAATCACCAACAGACAAGAAACAGATGAAATTCATTGGACTCAAGAAAGTGACTCTAGGACCGAGAGGTGGAGATCATGAATTGAAACTCAGCAGGAAGAAGCAAAATTAATCTGTAAATTTCGCGCAGTGGAGAAGGGTCTAAATTCGGACAATAAGATGGCCTCTTTTCTATAATACTACATGAATCTGTAATGACTCAAAAATGAATAATAAGATGTAATTTAACCTATTTTGAGACGGTGATGTATGGTATCAGGTAAATTAGTAATGAACTATTAGGTCCATTCAACACAAACAGAAGATCAGTGATGTGTGTTACATGGGAAACAGCTTGACAAATTACCAATCCATTAAACATTTGTAACAAGATGAACTGTGCAAATATATATTTATACATTAAGGGGACGATTCATGTAACAAACATGCGCTGAAAATCCCAGCGCAAGCAGGCGCAAGGTGGCGCAAGCGTGAGAAAGAAAGAGCACGCGCACGCGTGTGATTCAAGGAAGGCACTGTGCTACTTTCCCACTGTTTGTGTGCCAAATCCGTGCATGGCGCATGCAGGCACACACATGATCAAACGGCGTGTGCTACGCACACAGCAAAGCGCACATAGCGCAGCGCACACAACAAAAGTGGGCGCAACAGTGGGCGTAACACGTGGAATGGGGAATAACGCGTGAAAAAGAAGGCGTAACTGGGGAAGTACTGCAGGGAACTACACGGAACGCCCACACGCACGCGAACAACCCGTATTAATGGATTTGAATACGGGAAACCCGCGCATGGCAAAACACGCACACAGGCGTCAATGCGTCCGCCACACGAAGGCAGGCAGAAGCGTCCACGCGCACAGCATAAAAGTGTGTGCAAACAACAAACACGTATATACAGCTACGATGAATGCCCCATTTGTCGCAGCACTGATCGTGGGACACCGCAGGAGGAGAAGAATAGCCAGGGCACACATTCTTTCACCACGGACAAGCCTTTTTGGGATGCCTGATGACCAAGTCTATGGCAGGTATAGGTTTCCACCTCATATCATCCTAGACCTGATTAGGGAGTGGGAAGATGACCTAACTACCCCACCCTCTGCTCCCAAGCATTGAGCCCTTTGGAGAAGGTGCTCAATGTCCTGCATTTTTTGGCCACTGGATCTTTTCAGCGGACCACTGCCATAGTGGGGGGGTCTCACAGGTCACGCAGTCACGCTGCCTACACCAGGTATTGACAATCATGACAGCACGCCCCTCAGTCCGCAGGCACATATACATGCCCAGAACACCTGCAGAAAGGCAGGCTGTTGTCCTGGAATTTTACAGGGTGGCACACTTCCCCAAAGTGCTTGGTGCCATAGATTGTACCCATGTGGCCCTTCGTCCACCTAGGGCCACTGAGCACATCTACCGAAACCGCAAGCACTGGCATTCCATCAATGTACAGGTGGTATGCGATGCAAAGGGAATCATCACCTTAGTCTATGCAAACTACCCTGGCTCCACCCATGACAGTTTCATATACAGAATGTCCGCCCTGAGCCGGGCCCTGGAAGCTGGGCAGCATGGCGACACATGGCTCCTAGGTGAGTACAAATGCCTGTGCACATGCGTGCATGTCACACACACACACACAAATACACAAACCCCAATAATCATAACCCTCTGAGCAACTACATGATGACGCCAATCCGGAACCCCACCACACCACCCCAGGTAAGATACAACGCGGCACATATTGCAACCAGGGCCATAGTGGAGCGCCATTCGGAGTGCTCAAGTCACGCTTCCGCTCCCTTGACCGCTCTGGCGGGCAGCTACTCTATGCACCCCCAGTAGTGTGCAGGATCATTGTGGCAGCATGTGTCCTGCACAATGTTGCAACATGGCAGGGCGTACCGGTGGACATGGTGGTGCCCCCACATCCCCAACCACAGGCACAGACGCTGCCCATGGGAGAGGATAGGGCATGTGGCGAGGAAGCACAGACCCAGCTTGTGGCCAGATTTTTCACCTAAACTCCCAACCCTGCGGAGTGCTCACAGGCCTGGCACATACCAGGTGACAATTGATGATGACAAAGAGACAGTCAACTGTCACAACCTTACCACCCTGAGATTGTTGCAATGGAATTGCCACATTGTGTGCATGCCTAGCTACTTAAACACAAGCAATCCTGTGTGACTAAAATGCACACATGCAAGGTGTGAATCACACAGACCTGCAAAACCGGATATGACTATCACTGGTATGTCACTCAAACCCTCCCAAATCACAACATGACATGGCAAGCAATAGCCATACACCAACACAGTACCAAAAAGGTGCACATTGCCATGTGAAAAATGTAAATGGCCATCAGACAATGATGCCTGACATGGAATCAGAGGAAATGACTGGCCAACAACCTCCCACCCAAAATAAGTCATACCCAAATGTATTCCGAAAGTTGTATTTGAAACATAACAATGAATGCCTGTCCACATGCACAATGTGCATTGCAAAATCAACAGTGCATCTACTGTGTGCTGTGTCCACCTCCTGAAACACACTGCTCAGCGCACAGCACAGTGAACAGCCATTGTGTGTGATGCACACCCTGAGCATCACCCTGAGCACACCCTGAGCATCAAAAAACCAAATTAGGAATGTACAGGATCCACAAATGGTCATAGAACATGTGCTGCAGGGACACAGTGGGCACCATAAGGCAAACAGAGTGTACACGTGGACATGGAAGGGTGTTGTACATGTAGTGGATCATACTGCAAGTGTGTGGCTCAGTAGGGGCATGCACTCAACATATGCATGTGAAATCAAGTGACCATCAGTGTCCTCTACACATCACATGTGAACATTCACCATGTGTATACCCCAGCATGTCAAATCCTAACTATCCCCTCACACCTGAAAGGTAAACACAACACACGAACAGGCATTGATCAGCAGAATACATCATGTAAATAGGAAAGCACAATTGCAATTTCAGGGTGCCCATCACACTGCAGGGCAAGGCAACTATCAACAACAAAACACCCCCCCCCCTCACAAATCACCACGACCCACTGAACAAATGCATCTGGGTTATTCATCCGACATCCTTGAATTCCACCTGGCCACAGGATCACCCTTCCCCTTTGTCACCTTCTCCCACCTCCTGTGTAAAAAGTTGTGAGCACCCTCAGAGTCCAGCTAGATTTGCAAAAGCACAAAATCCAACAGAAATCAAAGCAGGACAACCCAGAAGCCAAGCAAATAGCCTGCAGGCATTACAACAAACCAGAACAGCCTCCAGTAGATGACTTCAAGTAGCAGTACGCCACAAAGGCCAAGTACTACCACAATGATGTCAACAACCAAGGTAGCACAGTAAAACAATGTCACAACAGGATCTGAACCATGTGTGGTACATAACATAGAATGAAGCACCACGAACGGATGTCTACTGTCACAGCTCCCGTGTACAGGCGCAGGAGTGGCACGAAACAACCACCCCCACCGTGGTCTGGGTGCCTGCAAGGTCTAACTCACACAGGCCTCTGAGACCCTGGTGGGGAAGGACGGTCAGGGATATGCAGTCGGGACAGGCATTGGCATACTGGATAACCGGAATGAGGGGCAGCAGAGGGGAGTAGGATTGACACGGTAAAGTAGGGAATGCACCAAAATGTAGTACACACATTAACACATACACAATTAGATCACATGGACATAGCACCAAATTACTGAAATGTAAGTCAAAGAGAAACTTATCTCTGGGGTGAGTGCTGGCCTCCTGCCTGCGCACTCTCTGGCCCAGTAACAGGAGCATTTCAATGCTGCAAAGAGAGCCACAGTTAATAATCTGTGCGTGCCCAACGCACACAACCACACCACCAAACATGCCCCAAAGTAACAAAATACACTAAAAACAGACAAACTTGTGTGGATGCTTCATACCCATACGTAACATCACCCCTGTGATGGTTCAAAGACAGTCAATGCAGTAAGTCAGGCACCGGTGGGTGCGTGGCAAATGGAACACCAATGTGTCATGATTCACACAACATGCAATGTTCCCTGTGTAAGCAGACAGACGCATATAGCAAGGTCTGACTTCAGAACAAGTCCTGGAAATTAAATGCACTGCACCCGAGTCTGTCCCTTGCTGTCTGTCCCTGTGAGCTGCTTCATTCCATGTCTCCGAACACTACATGGTTAAAACAAGTGCCTCAATGGACCATGGTTGACCGGAGGGTATGTGCCACTGCCCCTGCAGGTGCCCCAGACAACTTTCACATCAACTAGCCATCAGTCCACTAACACATCTGAGCTGTATTGTGCACGTCTACACCAATATTTGTCCATGTTCACCGTCAGTGCTGCTACAAAGCATGCATGTTCAACTGTCCAGGTGGAAGGTATGCTGTGTTGTGACCCCCCCTGTGCTGCTCACCTTCCCTGGAGTCCCTTGAAACACGTCATCGGTTTTCGGATGTATGATCCTAATCCCTGTGCCTCTGCTTGCGCACACATTCGCATGTCGGCAGCACCAAACGTGTTCTGATTCCAGATATCCAATTGCCCATGTCTGCTGGCAAAGGTGGTCTTGAGGCTCATCCCCCTGCAGAAAGTGCATGAAACTCATGATTAATGCTTAATATTCATCTGTGTGTGTCTCTTCAGGAATTACATGACTGGACCATGTCAGAGACGTACAGGAGGCAGCACAGAAATCACACCATCAGTCCATCTTTCACAGCAACAGTGTGGAACACACTATCTACGGCATGATTTGCAGCAAGCACATGTTCATTAAAGATAAGAAACATACTACAATGCATAGCAATGAATGTACACATGAATCATTAAACACCCCATCTATCAAAAGAAGAACAGTGGACAATTACACCCCAATCATCCCCACTAGGGGGGTTAACACAAGTTCCACAGCAGCAGACATGCCACATATATGACAGTCCATTGCACTTGTGTAATAGGCTGTTACACCGAACCATCCTTGCAAGCCCATGGATAAGGGAAGCAGGAGTGGCATATGTGAGTCAAGGACCCCAAGCAGCAAACACATACACAAGACAAGCTTGAAGGGCCCAGCTGGAACAGACAGTGGATGCTTTCAAAAGCCACAAAGCACCACACCGTCAAATAGACTAGCAATTTTAAACTATATTAACTAATGACACTAACTATGAAAAACCTACTTTACCTATCTAAACTAACTATCAAACAGAAACTCAACTAACTAAACTAAAAGAAAAATCAAAAATGGCCACATACAACCTGGGGTGGAGGCACCCAGGAGGGGGAGGTACAGGGTGCTGCTCAACTCCCACATGCGATGATGCTGAGGAAAAAAAAAACCTCCATGGGCTCAACGCCTGCACAGCCTGACCTATGTGGGAGATAGACTGTCGTCCGAGTCTGGCTCTTCCTGGAAAGGAGGACGTGGCACAGGAGCATGACCACGCCTAGCCACAGCTTGCCCCTCGTTGGCAGCAGGTCTGCCGGACGGGTGAGCCTGGTTCTGTGTGGCGATGACATGTAGGTCTGCATGTAGAACTTCCCGTGATACACGTGCTTTCTCTTGCAAGGTAGCACGTGTAACACGGAGTTCCTCCTGCAAGGCCTGGCTTGATAACCGCT